>NC_071534.1:9253712-9556742 GCF_026979565.1 Vidua chalybeata | reverse complement strand
TGAGCAGAAAAAAAAAAAAAGGAAAAAGAATGAAGCAAAAAAAAAAAGGACAAGGAATAAGTGCTTCAATAGGGAATGTCATGTGTGGGAGAGATGGCAAAAAATAGGGCAAATGGAATAAAGACAATAAAGAGCAAATGATATTTCATCTCCCACACCAGAGAAAGTCCACTGACTTTAGTGGAGTTCCTGTGACTTTTGTCCAGATTCCTGTTTTGAAAGAAAACAATAAGGAGAGATTCATCGTGGGGAAAAAAAAAGGTAAGTGGAAGAAAACATACAGATTTTAGAAAAGAAAGGGAAATCTTCATAGAGTATAAAAAAAGAACCCTAACAACTTGTACAAAACACTGTTTCCCTTCCTCCTATACTTCTACAGCTGTTTCTTCAAACTAACTACATCCAAGCAATTTTTTTTCATTCCCCAATATTCAACAGGAATATTTGTGTATCAAAATACTGCAGACATAAAACCAATAATTTTCCACCTTAGGAAGTGAAGAAAACAAAGTCATAGTGCTGTTGTGAGCACATCCTGCTCGGCCCAGGAACAGGAGGAGTGAGCTGACCCCTCTGAGAACTTTTGCTGGCAGTTGCACATTTTAAAGGTGTTTGCATCCATAGTATTTTGGTTGATAGGATTCCTGGCCCCCTTCCCCTCACCTCCCCCTCTCCCTGTATTCCTTATGCAATGACACTGCAAAGAAGAGAGGAGGAATGGCTTCACAGCCTTGATCTTATTTTCCATTCTCTTCTTTCCATGTCTAGTTCTCCTAGAATGGCAACAGCCAGACATACTTTTTTCTTCCTGAAATGGTCCCATTCTGTGCCTTTCCAGTGATAACCATATTTTTTCTTTTATTGTTGTTTCTCCAATTCCTCAATTTCTTTTTACTGTCTGATCTTTATACCATCTTCCTCTGTCTTTTTCTTTTTGACAATTTATACAATTGTGTTTATCTTCTCTTACAGGACTAAAATATATAGGGACAAATAAAAGCATCTTTGAATAAAAGGATAATTGCACTTATAGAACATTACATTTCCTGCATTGAATTTGCATACTGTATCAATAGTTTTCACAATACTTGCAAGAAATAGCAAAGAAAAGAACAGGAACAGTCTATGCCAAGAACATCCCCGAAGAAAAAAAACAGCCATTCCTTTTGAATACTAAGAAAACAGTGTTTTATTGCTCAGAGCTCACGATATTCTCCCTCAGCAGAGAAATATCTGCAAGCTGTAAACTATCTGCCCTGGCAGAGGATTCACAAACCACAACAGTTACCTGCTTCTTTTGGATATTGAATCAGTTAATTACACACCCAAGGTTGGGCTGGGCATCTGCTACCTGACTTATTCTAGTATCCACCACAGAGAGCTTCTTGGCAAAGGTTTTCATCTGCTCCCCTCACCCACCTCTCAGCTGGAAAATGCAAAATTATTTGGATACTATCACTAAGTCTTAAGTAGGATAGTCTGGCCTAGGGTACTTGGTCCCTGGGTGGCTGATGGGATTTCTCCATGCTTCAGGCCAAAATGAATATTAATGTAGGTAGAAGAAAAGTAAATGAGAGGAAGAAAGAGCAGAGGGGAACAGGAAAATAGGTGGAGAAATAGTCAATTAAACTTCTGGTGGGCTGAGAAATAAATAACCAGTAGCCCCTCGTGGAATATGAATTACGGTTTGGCAAGCACCAGGGATGAATCACAACATCTGGCACCCTAGGTGTTACTGTTTATCTAAACTACCAACAACATCTGTGAGAGTAAGTCCTGCCAGTACCACTGCCTGGTTTTATGTTAGAGAGTGAGTGCAAAAATGTTATACAAGGCTCTGCTAAACACCCACTTTTGAAACTGTGGGCCAGAACTCCCTTCCCATGGAGTAAATACATCCACATGTAGGCAATGGGCAGTCACGCTGAAATCATGGGAATTTCCACCCACAGAGACAAAGGATGGGTTTGCCCCAGTAATAAAGATTTCTGCTGTTTAAACTAATTATATGTACAGAGCCAGCAACTTGTGGTAAACAGGGTAAGAGCCCAGGCATCCTGACTCTTATACATGGACCCTGATACACATGCCAGTCTGTATTCATTGCCTAAATTTAAACCTAATTATAAAAGAAACATTTTAAATTGTATTATAGAAGAAGAGGCTAATTCCTTCACATGAGGACCATGTCCAACACAAATACTATTCCACACATTAAGAAGGACGAACAAGGGGACCTGACCTGACCAAATCTCTACCTTTCTATGATACTGGAAAACACAGAACAATAAAACCTAAATGGATAATTTGCCCTGGCACAAGAATTAGAAGCAGAATAGCATTGCTCTCATGTTATAATATTCTGCTTTTGTGTCTCATTGGAACTCATATTCACATTAAAGGGGGACTTAAAATGGTGCTTTTAGCTCCAGAGCTGAAAAACTCCAGCTGAATTTTTCTGTAAGCCCAGTCATTTTCTTATTAACCAGAAAGAAAATGATAGAGCCCATTACCACGTCTTGGAAAGAATTCATTAATTACGTGGCCACCCACTAGGTTCAATATATATACACTAAGTATCTGTACCACTAGGAAATGGACAGGGATACTTTGATTACTTTTAAGCATATTCCTATAAATTTTGCAGTTTAGACTGCAAAGCATATTCTAGAACTATCCCTAAGGAAGTCACTGTGAAATACTGCACCTCTTAAAAACAAAGGGGGAACAACCATCCAAGAGGGTTTGTGCCACCCTGCTGCACACTGGAAGTGTCTGAAAGCAGCAGCCCTGCAGACCCAGCTCTGCTGCTGCAGCTGTGAACAAATCCCTGCCTTTCCCATTGCTTCTCCACAGAAGCTTTCTCCTGGACATGAGTTTATGCATGGCTCACCTCTGGGATCCAAGCCTGCCCCGACTTGGGGTCTGTATGGCATCCCCTGTTCCAGGGTGTTACACAGCATCAACGGCCTCAGAAACAATTGCAACGTGCAGGCAAAGGTCAGTCTAAAAGTGAAATATTGCTCTTTACAAGTCAGCATTTTGAGAGAATTGGGATTGCTCAACCAAGAGAAGACAAGGCTTCAGGGTAGCCAAATTGGAGCCTTCTAGAACCTGAAGGGAACCTACAAGGAAGATGGAGAAAGACTGTTTCCGAGGGCCTGGAGAGACAGGACAAGGGGAATGGCTTCACACTGACAGAGAGTGGGTTTGGATGGGATATTGGAAAGAAATTCCTCCCTGTGAGGGTGGTGAGGCCCTGGCAGAGGTTGTCCATAGAAGCTGTGGCTGCCCCATCCCTGGAAGAGTTCAAGGCCAGGCTGGATGGGGCTCTGAGCAGCCTGGCTCAGTGGAAGGTGTCCCTGCCCATGAACAAGGAGTTAGAACAAGGTGATCCTGGAGGTTCCTACCAACCCAAGCCATTCTGTGATTGATTTTATAACATGTGCCAGGTGTCAAGGAGCCAAGTTATTTCACATACAGAACATAACAAAACTCAAGTCCATCTTGTTATATTTTTCTGTTGAAAGCTTTTACCATGCAGACATACATTATTGAAACAAAGTTTGGTGACACGTTGGAAATGTAGGGAACACATTTTAAGAATTTTATTTGATGATGTAAACTACAAGGTTTACTGTACCAATTGTATTATTCATGTACATATTTAATTTAGTACAAAGGAACTGGACCCAAACTTATTTGTAGCTGCCACAGAATTCACACTTCATCACAGGATTCCCCAGGGTGCTTCAGGAACAAGAGGGTCTTGATGCAGAATTTAGATCCAGCCTCACCTAGCACATGGAACACATGAAGGGCAAACCAAGACCAGGCAGTGAAGTGGATTCTTTCTCCATTTACACTACATTATTGAAGGCAACAGCACTGCACACAGGCACACCTGCCTGAATCTAAAACCAGGCCAATGAACATAGTTTAAGACCCTTTAATTTTGAAACACAGCAACTAAAACCAAGCAAATCTAGAGGGGCCAGAGATGGCTTTCAGCTTAGGACACAGCATAGAAGTGGAGCTATTTATCCAAAACTCACTCACTTTATTTGAGCTTCCTCCAGTTCTTGATGAGTTTTGCATTTTCCTAAATTTACTGTTGTTGACAGTCATGGAACAAACTTCCTAAATTAACCATAGGCATGAACAAAGCACTGTATTTGTCATAGGAGTTTCTCAAGATCTATGAAAAGGTACATTAATGAACAATTATTTGCTCTTCTTTCATAGTCAGAGTGCATTTGCAGTCTCCCATATGCACATTTTTGCCTTTTTGTTCTCTAACTAAACCTTGAAAATGGTCTGGAAAAGTGCATTTTTAGCAAGAGGTGACAATTAGGGTTGAATGCCTAGTGTTTACATTATGAAAGGAGAGCAAATGTGTTTTTTCCATGACTTGCAACAATAGCAACTTTGGCTAAATGCAAAGAAAGAAAATATGACAAAACAGCACTCCTCCTCCTCTCCAGCACAGGAGAAAAGCTGGAAAAAACTATTTCCCTTCTTATCCTGGATTCTTATTTTTTTAAGTTGGCTAAGTACTAATCTTCCCTGGTATGTGAGGCATTAAGAAATATGTCTCACATTTATCCTTCATTAACAAAAACATAAAAGAGAAGATTCATAAGAATTAGTCCTAACCTGGTGTTCAGCTTTACCTGTCACCCCAGGGGCTGACCACAGTCTCTCTTTTAATTACAGAGATGACTGGTTCAGGATTCCAGTCCTGAATCTGGAGGTTGGTTGTATTTTAAACCATTCACAGTAAAGAATTCAAGGTGTGCATTAGCACCTGGGGATCAGAGGGACCAGGAGAGCTCAGTAAGGCCTCGGGCAGTGAAAGGGCTGGTTACTGAAGTGCAGTGAAGGAAGCAATAGCCTCTTTGCAAACACTGGCAGAGCTCTCTCCACAATTATTTTTTTCAACTACAAATGACTATCAAACACTCCAGTCTTCCATAAGATCATTTGAAGTCTTCCACAAAGGATGCTTTAAAATGGCTTGAGTTTTTGTCAGTGGAAGGAGGTGTGGAGGTGCCTATCCTGTTTCTCACCTAGCTAGACATCTTGAGTCACCCAGCCCTAATTCCTGGAACTCTAAAATGCCTCTTCTTCCTCACAGATTTCTAACTATGATGCACCAAGGTCCTTAAGCATTTGACCACGAGTGAGTGGGACAGAGCAGTGCTAAGAGAACAAGAAATGCCAGTGTCAGTCAAAATGGCCTCTCACCACAAACCACGAGAGTTTGTATCCGTGAAGGGCACTGTTCCTGCAGTAACCATTTCAGTTTGGGGGCCTGACATCAGGAAGAGGTCCTGGAAGAGGAGAGCCTGGATTATGAGATGATACAAAAGCAAAGAAATGTACTGGGGATTTGGGCATATAATAAACAAGGATGGGAATATTGATTTATGGACTGAAGTCTGGAAAGAGTAAATATGTGAGAGGAATGGCTAGAGTTTAGCAACAGCAAGCAGTGAAGTAGAAGCAATTTGATAAGAACAAGCAACAAAAAAGTTTAGTCTGAATAGGAGCAAATATTTCCTAATGGCAAGGTACATTAGGCTGTGGAATAGCCCCCCCAGAGACACCTCAGCTGCAGGTAATTTAAAACTAGATGAGACAAAGCACTTGAGAATTCACTGGGAAAACAGGCATGGCCTGCCATTATCTAATAGGTGTTTTCCATCTCTAACTTGTGTGATTCACCTGACATTAACTGGCATTAGGGCGTACATCAAACTAAAATACAAGCCCTAGATTTTACCAGACATCATAGTGATCACTTTTCCTGGTACGGCCTGTCAGCAAAAGGGAAAAAAGTAACAATAACTTTACAGACCCGAGTGTCACAATCAGCTGAAGAAAATTTATGTCATGCTAAGAAATATGTTTAGAGTAATGCCATTCTGATATGTTATGCTGACAGATAAAATCTGTAGCACCTCCAAAAGTGCCTCTCAGTTGAGATGCCGTGTGTGCTCCACCATGGGTAACTGAATCAATCTGAAAACCTGAGGTTGGAGTGAAAAAGTGTTTTCCTGAGAAAGCTACATCTTGAAGACAGGGGAGAAAGATTAAGGTCTTCAAGTGAAACAAGAAAAAAAAAATCAGCTGTGGAAAGGGGCAGTTACATTAGGGATATTTCTTCCATATTCTCACTACTGGTATTTAAAGCTCCCTCTCTCCAGCAGTTTCATGCTGCACTGAACTCCTATCATGGTTTTAGTCATTTTGCTTACATTTTTTGCTGTATCTTCTACTACAGCTGCAATGCAATTTTTTTTTCCTAAGTGTAATCAGTTTTTATGTTAGTTTACCTCTGGAAGGACCCCATGGCATAGCAGAAGAAAGAGAGACTCGCCTCCCTGAGCAAACTGAAGGAAGATTTTTCAAATGAAGAACTGACCAAAGCTCCCACACCCTGTCTCCCTGTGCTGTTGGTGGGAAGGAGGGAGGTTTCTTTTACTCCTCATTATCCTCCTCTGACTCTGTTAATAATAAATTTACTTTATAGCTTTAAGTTTAAGCTGGTTTTGCCCTTAGAGTGTTTTCTCCTAAACTTTATTTCAACTCATGAGCCCTTCATTTTTGGGTTTTTTTCCCCTCCTCTGCTCAGCTATAGCAGAAAAAAAAAAAAGAGTGAATAGATTTTTGTGGATGCCTGGCATTTGGCCAGTGTCAAACCATGACAATAGGGGACTTGTGCCATGATGTGAAGAAAACCTGTTAACTGTAAAAGCCCAAAGAGCTTTAGGCCAAGTAATTTTGTGTGACTGTGCCTGGGGAGTGGTCACCTAAATGGATGGCAACAGCTTCCAGCACTGGGCTAACAAAGGTTTAGAGACTTCTCGTTCCTCCCTTCCAAATAATACCATTTCTGAGGCAATGATTCCTGTTAGTGATTTGGGATCATTAACACATTGAGCTCTAGAAGTTTGATTTTCGTTGGCTTCAGGGTAGCGTGTGGGGTGACATAAAAGAAATTTCCTGAAATTCAACCTTGGATTTTGTCAGTCCATTCCTGTCAAAAGGTTTATATACATTGTCAGAACATGCCTGTTTATGCTATTAGCCTTAATTTTGCAGGAGATGCTTCATCATCTAGAGATTAAGGAAGTGGCCCAAAACTGAGTGGAGCCCTGCAGCAGAACAGAGAACTAAAGTTTAGTTTTCCACAGCCTGCCAAACACACCAGTCCTTGGATCACCACTTCTTTTCCTCAAGCAATGCAGAGGAGGGGTTTATCTAGTGGCTACCTGAAATCTGATAGAATTTGCGCAGCCCTATATCTCAGCCCAGGAATGAATCAAGAGTTTGAACAGGAATTGACCTTTGTTGGCAGATGGAAGGATGTAAATGAAAGAAAAACTCCAGCAGTTACAGTTCAGTTTTACTTTTCTTCAGCCGTGTTTGTATTAAATTATCTATTTTTCTGTTTTCAGTGGGACAAACAGTTAAAAATACCAAAATATTGCAAAAAAAATGTGACCCTTTTTGTCATCATCCTGTCCAGGACACAAGATGGAAGGAACCATACAGATCCTTTAAGAACACTGATTTTAACAATTATATTCTCTCTATTTCTTAGGTAAAGTCATGATGGTTTGGACACCTGCAGGCAAAATACTACCCATTTTTTGCAGTCAAATTACGTCAACCTCTCCTTCCAGGGTTAAGAAGCCCAGTGAGAAGGATTACCTGAGGCAATTTAAACTGCTCCTTCAGTTAGCATCAGATTTAGCCCCATTTTAGAAAAGATTTCCCAGCAGGTTATCAGGTATCTGTTCTTTCAGACTTTTTGTGTCAACCAGAAACTGACTGATGCTCCCAGTGCCATGGCTGGGAGTGGTGGACAAAACTCACCTGAAAAAAAAAAAGATCTCTAGCATAAAGACCAATGTTCTGAGCCACCACCACCAAGGTCAAGATGACAGGAGGGTGCAGAGGAGGACAAACACGGATTTATGTCATTAAAGAGCAATTTGGATTCAAATAAAAAGCACTGTGCACGCCTCTGTACTGTCACCCAGACCCCTCCTCTCAAATGGCCCATCTTCTCCAGCAGACAGGAGTGGAACACTTGTGGGCCACTCTGCTCAGGATTTTTAAATTTTCATTGCCCAAGTCTGTTTATCTCCAATTAAACTGTGCAGCGTGGTCAAGAGTCTTCTACCAAACAATGCACTCTCATTTAGGCAACTAAATTAATTTCATGCCTGCTACTGAACCCTACTCAGACACTTTTAATGTTCTGCATCTTTTCTGACTTGGAGCAGATCTGAACAAACAAAAGGAAAAGACTCATGCCGTTAATAATGAACCACCTGAGCTGCTAAGTTCCCCATTTTTTTGCACATTTACATTTTTTGGAGACATTGGAGTTATTTAAATAACCTTTGTTGTATGAAGGGCTCTCTCTGAGCCCTCCATGCCATGCAAGGCACCCCAGACTGAAAGTCAACTCCTTGACCTTTTATTCTCAGGCTAGGGAATGAGACATGCCATGCACTCGTAGGATCTGCCCCTGGGCACTATTCTGGGTAAGTGCCTTGGACAGCACCTCTTGCCAGCTGATTCACAAAGTGGAATCTGCATAAGCTCTTGAAAAGAAATGCTCATTAATATTCCTAGCCAGAGGCAAGTGTGTTACAGCTCAGTGAGAGAAAGGGTCAGGGAAAGGGGAAAAAAAAAAAAAAAGGAAAAAGAAGGGAAAAAGATTGGAAGGCCTCATAGAACAAGTCGGTACCCCAAGACAAATGGAGCCTTTGTTGGTGGAAGAAGAACAGACCATTCTGCTCTAGGAAGAACTATGCAAATAGGCTGGGAACAAGGAGGTATTCTCTCTTCTATTTTTATCACTAACCCAAGAGTATCAGAGAGGCTGAGACAGCCCCTTCCCCAAGGATGCTTGGGCAATTTAATGGAACCAAGCAAAAGGACTGGGAACTTCCACAGAGCATCCTCCTTTAGTTAAGACAGCAATTACAAAAGCTTTCCATTCAGCCCAAAACTTTCCAGGGTTACATTCTCTTTCCCCAGCGTGCTCCCTTCCCTCAATTTGCCATCTCCTGTTCCCCTCCCCGTGCTCCATCCCTGGAATTATGCTTCTCCTCAGCTACAGAAATTTCCATCTCGCTACAGTAGAATGCAGGGATTTTGCTAGTACAGGGAATCAATGAGAAGGTTGTGACAGAACATATGTTTTTATCTGAAAGCAGGAATCGCCTGCCATTCTCTTCCCCCACTTCAAGAAAAAGGAAAAAAATAGAAGAGGTGGTTATGTTATAGTTACTAATTTTCTTTTGATCTAAGTGATATATTGCTTTTCCTATTAGGATTTCATTTGCTTTAGCATGAAGAGATCAGCAAGTTGTTTTAATTAGACAGGTACTAAAGAGTTTGCTAGTAATTTGAATACTGACAATCTGGAGTGCTCACTGGTCCATGAACAGAAAAGATATTATAGTGTTCAACCTGCTTGAAGAGAAAAACTCCCTTAAATATTTTACAGGCAAGAGAAAATCAGAAAGTTATGCCAAATGGAGAGATGAAACACAAGCAATAGGATGCCAAGGCTGACCTGTGAGCCACCTGTAAAACTTGTTATCTCCCTGTCTGTAGTTTTAGCAAGAGGCCTGCTATAGCAACATTTAGTGCAGGTAGGATGTAAATTTGGAACACAGAGCCTAAGAGGCCATTTCTCATAAACAAGATTTTGGAGCATCACTGTAGATTGCCAGTGGCCAAGAAGGGCGAGTCATAAATGTGTCATAAAAAGCAGCTACATGCACAGAAAATGAGAAGCTCACAAGTGTGGAACTTGTGCAGGTAGGCTTGCTGCTCCTTCCCACAGTGCAGCCTTTGTGTGCCTCTTTGGGACTGTCCATAGTTATGGCTTCCTCCTGTTCCACACAATTTTCCCAGTGGAGCTTTCTTCCAGGAACACATTTATGACAGCAGGGTCCCTCACCAACTCTTTTGCCTCACCCAGCATGTGTGCCAGCTTACCAATGATTAATTCCTTAAAAAAGGCTACCCAGGAACCTTTTCTGGAGTGCAGGATTAGCGTCCCTTCACTCATCTCTCTTCTATTGCTGCTGCAGGAGCAACTTCTTTTCTCCTCTGCCTTTTTTCAGGCAGATAATCCTTCCAGGAGCAGTGCTGCTGGCCCAGCAAGCAAAGGCTCTGTTTTATCTGTGCTTTCTCTTTTACTGCTGTTCAAAAACTAAAACAAAAAGGAGCACTCTCATATCCTCACTGAGCCCAACAAACATAAATATGTGTATAAATACACATGTGTACTGATGTGACTTTCACCTACAAGGCAGCTGGGATCTCCAGCTTCTGAACACATGAACAGGAGCCACTGTCTGTAGAATTAACTCAGCTGTGCCAGTCTGCATATTGCACCCACTGAAATCTGGCCTGGAAGAGACTGAATCATTCTATACGTCCCCTGCAGTACAAGCTGTTGCCTTTCCTGTCATTATTTGCAACAGCAGAGAAATTTCCACGTGACTCAAGCAACAAGATGGTAATACTAAAGCTGCAATACCAATAAAAAAGGAAAGCAATGCTACAGTGGAAGTACTAAAGCAATATAAAACATATTGGGTTAATGAAAGGTCTCCTCCAAAAATGCCTGTTATCCCTGATCCTCCTCTAGTGGGCAGAAATAGAGATGTGCTTCTAAGAGCCTGGTGTGATGCCCAGATTCACAAACTCCCCTTTAGTATTTTAAAAGAATTCCACAACTGCTATCTTCAGGAGTGAGAGCTGGAATTTCAAAGTTGACAGAGTCTTTTAATTTCTTTGGGTTATGAATGTTTAACTCGTGCAAATTTCTTTGAAAGTTCCATTAAAATATTCAAAACTGGGACTTGTTTGAAGATACTACAGAGCATTTGTGAGAGGCAGAGTTGCCTAGTGACTGGAAGAAGATTGCAGAGCAATCACCATTATTCATTTCCACTCAGGACTCTTGCCCAAACTGCTGTGCCACCATAGGCAATACACCATTTCCTCAGTTCATACACAGATAAAACAAACAACATTATTTCCTCTTCCCTGAGAATTACATTGTAAATCTTACTTAGTTACAATAGGTATGGTTGTGTGTTTTCAATACAATCCCCTGGAGTTAAGACAATCACTCAGATGGAGTCCTGAATCATGTAATGTTGCTCTAAACTGCACAGCCAATGCAACAGTGATTTCTGAATAATTAAGGGCATAGCTTACAAATCCTTAATTTTCTTATACTTTGGATTTAGGTAAAAGCTAAAAATAAATTAGTGTTGACACAGCTATTTTCTCTCTCTCTTAGTTCATGACCTTAATAAAGTCTTCGTGTCCCTTTCTTCATTTTTTTTATTGAAATGCACTTTGCTTTGAAGATAGTTTTTCTTTGCTATTTAGAACTGATGGCCAGCCAACTAAAACTCCTCTAGCTAATCCCAGATTTTTGTCCAAAGCACAAATAGGTTGTACTCAATAGAATCAGGAAAAAGAAGTGAAGACACAAAGAAAAGCAAATGCTCTGCTCAGACTCCACTCAAACTCAAGTTACAGAAGGATGTGCTGCTGTTTCTGCTGTCATGTGCAGGGTTGCTGCAGATCCATTCTGCAAACACATCTCCTAAAAAGCAGCAGGGTTCCGTGCTGGTTGCTGTAGTAAGAGTCTGACAAGCTGGCATGTTTTTAAAGACAGATATTTATCTTTTGGCTTCAGTAATTCGGTGTTGGTCAGATTTTAGAAAACTCACAGCAGTTCAGTTCACCAAATGAAGAGACAACAGTGGTAGTATGCAGGCATGGCACTTACAAACACATGCAAAGACATATTTAAATCCCAGTGAAGGTAGAAAAGGATTGACCATTTCACTGAATTATGTGTCAATCATTTTGATTTACATGTTTGTAACTAATTTTTCAGCCCCTCAGTTCCTCTCCTCCTGACTTCCCCAAAAACTCCCCTTCTTTTTTCAAGTTCCCTGCTCCTGCTTTTTAATTTGCTGGAATTTTTGTTCTATCTCAATACAATCTACTTTAGAGTAGATTGTAAAATCTCATCTTCCCCCTTTCTTCCTGTCTGTCACTGTATTTCTGATGTTACCTTCCATGTTGATGCTCACTTAAAACTACTTGCCCTTCTCAGTATGAAAAACATATTGTGATGGAGACCCACAGTTAAAAATCCTGATCCTTCAGCTCTTCGCATTTTCATCTCCTGCCTACCTCACTCTTTTTTTTTTTTTTTTTTCAGAGTTTACTACTTCTGCTATTTTTTCCTTGGCTTTCTCTCCAGGTTCACCTGCCCTGAGGATCTGAAAGTCTCTTTGAGTCTCTGCCCCTGCATTTCTCTGCCAGGGCCACTTGTCTCACAGTGGCTGGAGTGAAACTGTCAAACAGCAAAACACAGGGAGATGGACAATATTGATCACTCAGACTCTTTGTTTTACACCACTGATTTTGGTGATTTAGAGCCCTCAGTTAGGCTCATCTGCTGTCCTACACTCTCTCTGGTTTTATTCTCCTGCAAATGTGAGTTTGGAATTGGATAGCAAATACAAACATTCACACAACTCTCGCAATGAAAGCGACTGCAGGAGCTATTCCCACTGCTTTAAATCCATCCAAAGATGATAACCCATCTCCATCAGGCTTTCAAAAGTGAGTTGAAATTCAGTGGAGTGTAGATTCTTAAGTGCCTAGATCACTTTTGAAAACAGAATTTAGAAGGATTTCTTTAAATATTGCCCTCTTTAGATTTGGGATCCTCATTTTTCTGTCTTTGCTCATAGTCAAAGCATAAGTCAGACCCGTGACCAGTATTGCAGAGCAAATAATATCAACATTCCTCAGCATTATTTTCCACTCTACAATATTTAGATATATAAAAGTCAAACTTCCAAACTGAACTTTTAGCTACACATCTGTCAGACCCAAAGGTTTCTTTCTAGAAATATTATTGTTAGTCCCTGCACACATGTATATTAAATAAACTCTCCCTTGATTTCTCAGTGTTACACAATGATGATTTACCTGGGTTTACCTGTTGCTTTACCTGGGTGAACTAGGACATCCAGCCTCAAATGAGTCAATCCAAATGTTTTCTAAAAATTTACATGCAAAAAAATTAGGCATGACTGACATCCTATCTGTGTGAGGCTTCCACCTAACGTGGTGGTCCCCAGCCTTTGCCAGGGAACATGCTGGTTTCTCATATCTTCCTGTATCAATCCTGATGTTTATGTTTTCTCTAAGAGACCCAGTTATGGAGTTCCCACAACCTCTCCTTCACTGTCCTTCTGCTTTTCTGTAGTTGCATATCATTGCTACATACACCCCAGTCCTTGCTTTTTTATCTTAGGAGGAAATTAAGTTACTTTCCCTTCACAGGTGACATTTCCTGGGCCTCTGATCACTATCATTGTTCTCCTCTGTGTTTTCTCCAGCCAGTCCACATCTTTCTTGACCTGCACTACACAAAAGCAGATATGGCCTTAAAGCTGAGGTATTACAGATGCCAAAAAAAAAAAGCAGAAAAATGTTATGGGTCATGCAGGTTATACTGCTGTTGATCCTTTCCAAAATGATATTTGCCTTTTTCACAAGAGCATGACATTGTTGACTTACACTTGGCTTATGCTCTACTGTCTCTCTCAGGTCCTGCTCCACAGAGCTTCTATCAAAGGCTTTTCTCCCCCAGCTGGAATTTCTGGTCATAGGAGCCTGAGTGTGACACTTGTAACCCTTCCCATCAAATTGCATTTATTTTAAATGAGGGGTACTTTCTGCTCTAATCTAGGTCTTCTGTGTGCTCTCAGTCTCTCCTAGCACCATGTCACATGGGAATTTACCAAGTGTGCTCCCTTTTGTCACCCCAATTGCATCTGAAATGCTGGCGAGCTTTGCACCCAGAAGAGACTTCTGCAGAAAACCTTAAATCCACCCTTTATTTTGACAGCAAACCCCAATAATTCTCTACATTCAGTCTCCTAACTGATTTTGGGCCCCATAAACAGTAATTTCACCAGTATTAGGTTACTTATCAAAATGTCACAAGACACTGACAAAAGCCTAAAGAAAGCACAAATATGTCACCTGCTGCTTTTCCTTTATCCACAGGGTATGATAGCCTCTCACAAAAGGAAGTTAGATCGCCTTGACATGATTTTTCACCTTGACATGACAAATCCATTTGGTGTCTATTCATCTTGTTAACTTCTCTCTGCTTACAAAGAATTTTATTGGTTACTTCTCCCAGAATTTTTCTGGGACTTAAAGGAAAGACAACAGGGCCAAAACACCCTAGTTCCTTCTCCTGGGAGTTTTTGTGTCTCAAAAGCAAGCCAGTGAGCACAAAAGCAAGCTCTGAGAGTACTTCATCCATCCCAAGCAGCAGTTCATCAAGACCACTGACTTTAAATCATTTAGGTATTTTCAGTCATGTTTTAGAAATGAGAGAGACAGCAAGAGTGTTCTTCATTTTGAATTATTGATCATCAAACTGCAGGTTTTGCATGGAAATATTTCTAAGTACTCCTGACCAAACGTGTGATCCTGGATTGGGCTGAAAGCCTGAACCCAAAGGGTGGCAAATACTCACAAGATCCATGGTAATTAAGTCTGTTTAATTGATCCCGTTACAGCTCACTTTCTCAGCTCTCTTGTGACTTGAGAGATGATATTTTCCTATCTAATGTCTCTGAAAAACATGTGAGTGGTATTTGTGGTGGTAGGTCATCTCTCTCCTGACTGTGTGAAGACAACAGCCTAGTGTACTTGCACTGAGTTAATATTCTACTGCTTCCAAGGAAAAAAAACTAGAAACAAATAAACAAACAACAACTCCTTTTGTTTGCTGTCCTTCTTTTCAAGTATCAGATAAATCACAAGATGCTTGAAGTTAATAATAACAGGGACAATAAATGCAGACTAATGCCAGCAAACCAGTCATATGCCTCTTGCTTTGGCATGGCCCGATCATGTGTTGCCTCCTGCAGCTAGAGAGGATGCAGTTTCATAGGTGCTTCAGATCTTTCTTTCACTGGTTATCAAAGCTTTTTTGCCCTAAGATTTGTGACCAGGGCATATATGCTGGCAGCAGTTACTAACTCTGCTCACATGGGAAAGGCCCAGAGGCATTTTTCTACAGTTGTTTTATTTTCCAGCTCTACTTTAATTTGGAAGATGACCAATTAATGGATTAATTTTTGTTCTCTTAAACTCACTGACTTAAGCCAAGCAACAGAAAGCTAATCTCTTACTGGAGTTGTCTCTTCATCCACTACCATTAAGCAGATTTTTGCAAACTTTCTTCAAAACTTGCCTCACTAAAACACAAAGTCATTGAACTGTGATGTAGCCCAGCAAACCTGGTTTGTGAGATGGGCACTTCCTTAACTGAGGCGGTTCTACACCTTTCCAGGGACCAGGACATGATCCTGTACGGGGTGGTCACTGCTCCCCTGCCCCTTCCATCTAATTAATAAGATTATTTAAGGTCCTAATTATCCACCAAACCAAAAGTAACTGCTAACCGTGGCAAATCTCAAAAGAAGAAATGCCTGCAGACAGCATATGTGATTCTCCACTGCTGAATGGCCTGAGCTGTTTTTCTCCCCATACAAAATACTATTAAGACCAGCTGTACACTGGCTGTGCCCTGAATTAACATAGAGAAAGTCTCCCTATCAGATTCCTAATGGCATCTTGCTGTATCTTGCCAGCTGAGGACACTGCCAATAAATATGTCTGCTTTTCTTTCTCTCTTTCAGACACAGGACAAAATTCAAAGTGGTTGCTGCTTGGTAAAAGATGCTCAGATGTTGAGAAGAGCAAGCCATCCTGGAACACCAGCACCAGGGAAGCTGGAAGTCAAACTCCTCATTACTCTAATCCCTAAAGCTTTCTTGGAAATATGATTCTTGATTTTCCATCTTCCCCTGGTTTTGATTCTTTCAAATATTTGAATGCACCACTTATTTTACAGCCATTTGCTTTCTGCCTTCCCCTGGACCAGCATAATTTTCCTTTTACTTTGAAAAAGCCAAAGCATTCTCAAGTTGCAGCTCTTGACAGGCAGCAGTGCTGCATCTCTCTATCCCTGCATGTGCACACAGCAAGAGCAGCAGCAGCTGCCACTGGTGCCCAGACCTCCTCCCCTCAGACTGACAACCTGTCTTAATGTTGAAAAACAGTTCAAGGTAGCACTTGAGACCAAACATGCCATTTTTCTTGTCAAAATGAAAGCTGTAAATTTTAAGCCTAATGCTTAATGTATCCAGATATTGAACAGAGGGACTTTTATCCTCAGCTTAATGGTCTGTCTAAAATCATCAAAAAAGATTACTTAAAAATTCAAGGTCCTCAGAGGTCCCATAAAAATTGCGTGAACCATTTTTTTCAGAGCTTTTGGGGAGGCTAGGGGATCCTTTCATATCTTTTTCTTTCCCTTTGCTTTTTTTACAAATGCAAGGGGAAAGCATGTACAGAAAGATTTCTATCTTCTTTTTTCCCGAGCTTGAAAGACTCACAGATAACTGTGACTACATTTGGGGGAGCCAGAGCTTGGGCTGCAGTGAATTACCCTGGCTCCAGCAGTTTGCAAGGAACAAGAACAATTTGCAGCAGCAGCCGCTGGTGCCCTGGCTGCTCTTTTCCAAAGCTGCCCTATGAAATGGGATCCAACACTTCCAAGCACTCCTCAGACACACGGGCTCCAGAAATCACTCTCACTCAGCCTGCCTGTTTGTGGGGTTTGTTTATTCTGCTACTGTCGGTGAGATGGCTGAGGATGTGAAGGTTCTGTTTGTTTGGTTTTCAGGTGTTAAACAGGGAGAATCAGCTGTATTTCCTAACAGGCATTTCAGAGAGGGTTTGCAACTGTGCAAATTACTGGAATTGCTGGCAGAGCACTCAGAGTCAGTGCAAACTTCCGCCTTTCCCCAAAACAGCAAAGCATCTCCTCGTCCCTGGCACTGCAGCACCTTCCAGTGCCAGAGGTGCCTGCCACGGGCTCCAAGCAGGATCCTCACCAGGAGAAGGCAAACAACATTGTAACCCAGCACTCGCCAACTTTCAGTTTTCACACACTTACCAAAACCTCCCATAGACTGAAAACGTGCATAAATGCATACTGACAAATCTTTTCCCCCCACTGCTGCAGCTTTGCAGAACTAAAATCTAAATATACTTTGAGTCCATACAACTAAAAGCTTTTTAAGTGTGTCAACATCTGTCCGTACCTACAAGTCACACTGTAGTCAAACATTTGTGTTTGTCTGTAACTTGCAATAAAAAGCATTAATAAAATAACAAGTGTACACAGATTATAGGCTGCATTTTGAAATGTTAGTAAACACAGTGTTTATATGTCAGACTATAATGTTTCCAGACAAGCTGTCGGTAGGAACCAGCTTTACAAAAACTTTCTAATTGTTTCTTTATTTCTGTTCCCAACTTTTTATTATAGTTTCTTTTAAAAGAAAAGAGTACCCATTACTCACATTGCGGCAGCCCCTTGGACAAAATATATTCAAATTTAAGGCTGATGTACCATATCTGGAAATGACAGTTCCACAAATAAGACCCAGAAAATTCCTTGTTCAGTAATGCTTTTGCAAAAAGCAAAAATATCAGGCAAGAACTTTGCTTCTTCTGATTTTACACATATGAACTGAAATCTTGCCAAGATTTTAGAAAATGGGGATATGTAAATACCAAAGTTTAAGGGTATAATTTCTTTAATCAAGCATAGCAGTTGTGCATACATGCAGCTTCAGTGACCTGACAAAACATACTTAGCTCCCCGTGTTCAGCTGCTGTAAAACCAATTCCCCCTCCCCCCCCAAACTTTGAGCTAAATCAATTTATATAATCTGTGGATCTGTCCCTGCCTTTACAAAATGGTGCTGCAAACTTTAGCAAGCTTACTTGTAAGATATCTTGCACCTCCACTTTCTATTTTTGGTTAACAGTATCATATAAGCAACCTGATTCTCATTTTTAAACTAGTCTTTCAGTCTTTCCATGTCCAAACTCCTTCAACACTTTGCTAAAGGGATTTAATCTCACTTCAGATCTAGAAAAAGGGCAAAGGTTTGGAAATGTGCTTGTTTGCAATTTGTTGGTTTGTGTTATTTTCCCTCTCAAAGGTAATTACATCTGGTTGTCAGGTTTGACAAAGACACTACATGAGAAAAAGTAAATTTTCCACAGCTTTGGATCTACAGATGATGCTATCGAAAATATATACATTTGAGTTTAAAATTAATTGCAATTATTATAACCATTTTGTAAGTTTTTCAGGAAACACAAGATCTAGTAGTTAATTTTTAGAAAGGAAAATTAACTTGTCTTTACAATAACTATTTGCAGAGGGTGGGAAATATATTCTGATAGTGCCAGATCTCCTATGCTGGGAAATCAAATAATTTCAGGGGGAGGCAAAGGTGCTGCTCAGAAATCCTGGGGCAACCCCAGCCATGTGTTATTCAAGAGGAGGCATCGGGCAAACAGTGTCAAACTGCTCCTGTATTACCTGTACCCCTTCCTCTCTGTTCAGTGCAGTATTAAAAAAAAAAAAGAGGCTCTAATAAATGCATTCAATAATTGTTGGAATTGCTGCTCTGCGTTCTGTCATAAATGGTTTATGGACAACCATCAATTCATTCTGCTCATCACTCTAACAAGTTCAATGTACTACTCGGAGCAAAGGATGACTATTTATTTAACAGCTTTTGGCAGGAAAATTTGTTGCGTGCCACAACTTTACAAAGAACATTAAAATCAATGACAATTTATAAACCAAAGACTTGGAATTGTGCTTTGGATTCCCATAATTCATCAGAATAAAGCTGTCAGATACCTTTTATTATAAATTAATAGCATGCTGTCTAGCAGCTTGGCAGCAGCAGCCGTTTTGCCAGGTTTGCAGTGACATCTTGTGGTATTTTTACCCATTGCTGCTGGTTTTAGCTTTCCTGTAAATGTTATCTCCTCATAGCACAGAGTGTGTATAGGAAAGAAATGTATTGTGCAGACATCAACATCAATAAGGTTCAGTAGTAACAAAAAAAATTTGATCTTGATAAGTATGCTATTACTAATGTAATCTTGAAATTCAGAATAGAGGAAGACATTTTTATATATTCCTTTTGCCAATCATGTTGGATATTTATTGTTCTGATGTTACAGTTACTGACAAATTTACTCATTTCCTCATTTAGTATCTTTATAATCAATATTTATGTAGTGTGAAGATGGGCTTTCATGTTATATTGGTTTGGGAAATTCATGTTTAAAAGGTCTGAGATCTAGCTTTCCTAAACTCTTCTATTTTAAAGTATTCTTTTACCTTTTTCAGATGCTCCCACAAAACCCACACTTGAAATTTCTTTTTGGGATCCACTAAAATCATGTACAGAGGAGTAAAAAAGCATTGTTGGATGCTGCAGGATGGAAGGTCTCTGATGTTTCCATATTCTGCAAGGCAGCTACTCTTGCTTTCATGTTAGCAAAAAAAGAAGGAGCAGTTTTTTATAAACACCTCCTTTTCAATTATTTTTCTCTCTATTTCCTGTGACTACAAAATGATATCTGGAAGTTTTAAAGAAACTCTATCTTGTTTCCAGGAGCTTCGTTGGCTTACAGAGGCCCTGATGATGAAAAGAACACATGAAAAGATAAAGAGTGTTCTTTCTGGGACATAGAGATGACAATTTCCCAGCCATCACAGTGAATGGTGACAGATGTATATAGAGGAGCAGTCTTTACATACCCACACACTTATCTTCCTATGTGTCCTGATCTGATTGCATTCTTAAGAAGAAAAGTCTGTGTTTATTTCTCCACTGAGAACCAGAATGGTGTGTGCAGCAATTCTTAGGCCAGCAGGCTCATGCAGGGCATGCACAGCACAGCTGGGCACAGACCAGGGAGGCCTTGAGGACTGAGAGCCAAGGGTGGACGTGCCCAGGTGCCCAAGGAGATCTGATGCAAAGTGCCACTAGCAACCTGCTGTCAGAGCAGCTGCCTCCCATCACGAGTCTCTTCAAAGTCATCTTGCCTTCTTTTCCCTGGAAGCCACCTCTAGCTGCCAGAGGGGTGTGCTATAAATGTGTTGGGGAGGTTCTCATTCCTGCAAGATCCTGCAGCAGCCTGCAAGGCTGCATTCCTGCAATCAAAAGGCATTGGAAAGCCTGGGCTAGCAACAGGCAGCTCCTGCCCACTCACAGCACTCCTACTTCTGCCTCTCCAGTCACTTGTGCTGTTCCCAGTTTTGTGGTTATCTCACTGTCAGTCTTAACTCCTCAAAAACTCCTTCCAGAGAGGCAGAACTTTGATTGCCAGGCAGTGATGTGGGGGGCAGGGAGATGTGCCCCAGGTCAGCCTGGAGCTGCACAGTGGAGCAGAGCAGACATGTCCATAAAACAGTGCCACAGTCATGGGAACATCTTCCCACTCCTCCTGTGAGCTGCTGTTTTTGGTCTCCCAGCCCACTTTTGGAAGTGCCCAAAGCTTCACTGGCATCACAAGGTATTGTGTTCGAGGAGCTGCTTCCCCTGCTATCAGTCCATAACTGCAAAGTCTGATTCAAAACCACCTAGGATAAGGAGTAAGCATCCTACCTAACTTCAGCCACCTAAAGATAGGCATCTAGTCTGAGCTACCTCTCCAGGATCCCTCTGTTGTCAATAGGAATGGATAGGCAGCTCCAAAAGCAGATTTATCTCACCCTTCTGAGATAAGGCACTGTCTGGAGGTGCTTATCTCTTTCCATTAACTACAGAGATAATCCAGATGACTCCTTCAACTGGATGCTAGAAAGCTGAAATTAAGTAAATCTTACCCATGTATAGGGAGTTGTATGAAAAATAAAAGGTAAAAAGAGTGAGGTTTCCAAGGGGCCTGAAATCAGGCAGCTGCCTGATAGTCACTTGACTGCCAGTCCCCAGATTTACATTTAAATTCCAGCACAACACTTTTACAGCAGACTTACAATGACCTCTAAAAATATCAGCATTTTAATAACCAAAAATACACCAAAGACTAAAACATAATGCATATTCCAGTATAGAGGCATATCCCAGTATTCTTAGCAGGAATCTACACACGATAAGAGCTTTTTATATTTAAATATCAGAGGACTTTGAAATAATTGCCTGTTCCTGCAACTTCATAACAAATCTTACACATGGATGTTCATTATAAACACCAGGTCTTTTAGCATTCAACAATGCAAAGATTTTGGGAGTGAATGGGGAGAATACTGGAAGAAAAAAAAAAAACTACCCCCCTTGCACTCCACTACAAGAATTTTACAACAGGAAGACACTAAATCCACTATGAATACCAGTGTTTCAAGTTCAAAGGGCAAAAAAGGAAAACTCCATGCTCTGTATTTTAAAGGATCTCATCACTTGTAATGCAGTGTTTTTACACAAACACAGCTGATTTCTGATTTTTCTCACACAGCATTCAAAAGAGGTCCCAGAGACTCCTTGTCTGACAAAGGTATGGATTATAATTTCTGACATGGATTGAGATTTCTAATGCATCCCTCATGGTTATATTGCTCTCAAAGAGCATCTATGTGCTCTAACTTCCAAGATTTGTTTACAGCTGCTCACACAGTGCTGGAATTTATTCCCAAAAATGACAACTCCTCTTTGCCACATTTTCATGAATTATTTTTGCAATTGGCTCAAAACTTCAGCCCATACCAGTCATAAGAACTTTTGTTCTCTCTGCTCCCTGCATCAATTCTTCACAACCCATCATGTTTGCCACTCCAGCAGCAGCACCTAAAAGCTGTGTTTGGCCTGATGCCCAAGTGACCAGGGCACTCCCTGGATGCCCATGGGAACACCTGCCACTGCTCTGGCAGGGCTCAGGAACCATTTGTGTTCAGGAGGCTGGTGAGCAGTTGTCTGCCTTTGCTGGGCTTCTGAGTGAAAGTACAGGCTGATTTGGGTGCTTGCAGTTTTACGAGAGTCCCAGCCCAATAATACGCCACTAAAATCATAAAGAGAGCTAATATAGATTAAAATGGGATCAAATGGCAATAGCCTGCCACTAAGAGGTCACAACACTGTGTCTTCAGTGTGCACATAAGCCTGAGAAGGGCTGTCACAGCATATTTTAGCAATTGATTTAGCAGAGGTGGTGAAAGGCATTCCCTGTTTGAGCCACCACAAGGCACAGAGCTCTGTCACACAGCACATGCCACGCAGGGGACCCTGGCTGCTGCAGCACAGGGGACCTCTGCAGCAGTCATCCCTGCAAACCAGAGCTCTTCAGCAGGATCCAAGGGGCCAAATTCAGCAGCAGTGGGTAAGGTGGGGCATGCCAGACCCCTTTTTGAGCTGTCCATAACCTCTGACTGATATGCAAATGAAGACCAGAGCTCTGCAGTGGCAGAAGGGATGACACAGGAGGGAGCTAGAAGAGACTCACTGCCACAGCCCCTTCCCTGTCAGTCTCCCCTGTTCACCTACCACACCCATCTCTTCTGGCCCACCACAATGCTGTGGAGGCTTCTTTCTTTCAAGCCACTTTCAGGACCCATGCATCAGGTCCAGCTGGTCACTGGGGCTTGGTAGGTCAGCTGTGTTATAAATTTAGGAAATGGCACAAAGGGAATAACCTGTGCTCAACTGGAGCCCAGCTGCAGAACCTGCTCTGCACTCATTGCTGTAGCTCATGCTACCTTTGGCTTCATTCTCAGCCTAGAATGATCTGGCTGTTTCCAAATCCTAATTTCAGCCTGGGAGTCAGGCTTATCCTAGAAAGCCTCTAATAGCTTATTTTCTCTGGCCTTGTGAATGAAGTGTGTAGCCTCACAAGTCGCCTCTGGTTCACCACAACTGGAGGCATCTCAGTGAGTCACATCAACAAGGCTTACGTGGGGTGGACCACGTGCTTGGGTTGGTGTGGCAAAGCACCCAGACAGCAAAGCAAGAAAAAGCCAATACCTCGTTATTCTGCAGATGCACTGCCACGAGGGCTACAGAGACACAGATGTCAAAACCAGAGTGAGCAAGCAAAGCCTCATGGTTTCTGCATCCATCACTCACAAGCAAGCAAGAAGAAATGTAGTCTGTAATGAGCAGGACTGCCTGACAATTGGGTCTTTGGGAGTTCCTGCAAATTCCACTGGAATTTCTAAATTCCTGCCTGACATGGTACCATCCAGTGATGAATGGACTGCTGCCCAGGAGCAGGCATGAAGGTTTCTTCATTCCTAAATATGCATCTACAAGCTTAACAAAGCATGTTCCCAACGTCTGCTCTCTCCAAAAAAAATCAACACAGAAATCCTGCAAATCTCTCCTTATGAGACTGAGATTTTCCATACTTCTTGTTCAAGCAGGACTGGAATTACTCTACCACAAAAATAGCTTTATTGTGATAGAAAATGAACTAAAAAGAACTACCTGACAAGGCATCACAGACATACACATTGCAGAGCTCCAATTCCTTCAGTGCATTATTTTTGAGAAGTCTTGGAAGTGGACATCTAATTTTCTGAAAACAGACTTAAGATACCTGAAAAGAACTGCTTGAAATCAAATGGAGAGTTTGCTACCACCATCATTAGTTAAGGCAAGACTTAGGCAGTGACAAACTCTGGAAAGCAAATCAATTGTTGAAATTCAGGCAAACTAAGCACAAAAAAAAAAAAAAAAAAAGTGAAGCCTGTTCCCTAAAACCTGGTTTACATCCACTTTTGCTTCCAAGTCCCTGTGCATTAAGCAGGTCATAAAAGCATGCTGGGAAGCTGTTTGAATTCCTCTGATGAGGAGTGCCAAAAGCTTTCTCCAAGCTCAGAACTAGAGCTAGCTAGAAAACAGGAAATGTTTTGCATAACATTTTTGCAAGCCAGGGAGCTGAACATTATCCGTTATTAAGACAAACATGAAACAAGGGGGTTTTACCTATGAGACAAGCAAATGTTACAAACAGGACTCTACCTTTAGAGCCAGGTCAAGGAAAAAAAGCTCACTACTACACCTAGTTTCAACTAAAATAATTTATCTACTCCAGTCCTATCCCTTGCTAAAGGATTTTTTCCCCTGGGTCTCCAAGTAGTCAGAATGCACAGGATTTGTTCTCTATTGTCACCTAAAGAAAGCTGAAAGGGCAAAAATCCAGGGCTTGCAAACCTCTCCCATGGGGCTTTCTCTGCTGGTTGTTTCTGAGCAGCAGCTCTGCCATCTCCATGGACTCTCCAGTTCTCCCCATTTCCTAATACAATTTTACATTACAAATCTGCTACGGAAGGAATAATGACATAGATAACACACCAAAGACTTTATTAAACTAAATACAGCATATGGTGCTCATTTTCTGGCAACCAGTCACACTAAGGAAAGGGAGAAATTCCAGCCCCAAAACAGTCTTGTCAGCAAGCACAGTGACAAGGGAATACTGCAAATACCTGGCTGGAAACAGCAGCCTCACTCAGCTCACAGCAGCCTTACAACTGCTCCAGAGCTATTCTGCCAAACACAGGGAAGAAAAGCAGCGTTTGGTGTGAAAGCAAAAATGGATCAACTTCAGCAAATAAAGCTAGAAAGCACCAGTGAGATGTATCCAGTCAGATTTTTAGTCTTGTAATTTAGAGTCCTTTTTGCGCAACTGGCAGAGAAAAGCTCTGAGATGCATCCCGAGTTAGTTGAAAATATAGAAAAACAGGTCCAAAATGCCTGCTCCCAAGACTGTGCAGAGGAATATTAGCAATCCAGTCTTAAAAATGCCTTTTGTTTGTATTGGAGTCCTTTAGCTGAAGTCTGAAGGTGCAACGTGCAGAACAAAAAGCAAGTAGGAAAAAAATGCTAACAGCTGAAATTAACCACCCAATAGGCTGGGCTTAATTCGACAGGAAAAGGTCCAAGTACTGATTGTGTGAATAAGTGCTGAGTAAATAAAAAAATAGGTCTCCAAATAACCTAGGTTTAAAATTATTTAAAAAATAGAAAAAAATTGCTTTCATCCTGTAACAGTGAAGTTCAGTAACAATATGCATTGGTTTTAAATGTAAGGAAAGGACATAGGGTAAAAACTTTGTGAGTGGTGCATGCTGTCTCTACACACTGAAATGTTTGTATAAATAAGTGTACAAATCAGTATTCATAGGACCCTGAGCAGTTCATAAGTCTGAAGCCTTTCTACCAAATATGAAGTCATGATAAAAACACTTAAACTGCCCAAGATGCAATAGTCCCTCAGCATGGAAACAGGAAAAAAGACTCTTAAGTCACATGTTCAGAACCTGTGCTTGTCCTCTATACATTGTGTTGTTTCTCTTTTTTTTTTTTTTTAATAATCACACTTGAGCACAGAATGTGCTTTGAGCATAGTTTGCAAAAAGATGACAGGGATGGCTTTATCTTGTAAAGAAAAATAGGGACTAAAAGGAAGAGCTAGCACATATTTATTACCATATGGACTTGGGAGATATTAGTTACAAGACAAAAATTCAACCCTGTAAACAGAGAAAAATAACTGTGGCAAGAGGAGCTGAACTGCTTCAGTCAGGAACAAAAAATAAATATTGCTACTGCAAATTAGAATCATAAATTCAGTGAGATTTTACCAAAAGGTAAAATCTTTGATTTAGATAAAGAATGCAAATACTAAAACCCAAAGTGATGGGTTTCAGGTACAAGAAGATTTCTTTTTTTCATTGTCCTTGCTTGCCTCTCACTGGGACAAGTTTACAGGGTAGGTAGGAGATGTTTGAGCTAGTAAATGGCTTTGGTGTTTTTTTCACCTTTTCTATTCAGATGTCCACTACTGCTCTTGGTCACAACAGTAAAGCAGAGAAAAATGCAACACATCCAAGGTATAAAAAATGAGGAAGAATACCTTCAGCAAAGGAGTTCAATTTTCCAATATCTAGATTTTAATGATAACAAATTGAGAAAACTTCAAGTGTTTAGCATTGTATGAGCTATATATTCAGATTTGGAACTGCAGCTATATTTGTCTCACAGAAAATATTGTCTGACAAGCACACAGAAAGGAGAAAAAACTAGACCTCAAAAAAAAGGCAAAATTCCCATTGACTTCACCAGTCCAGATTAGGATTATACTGCATTTTGCTGCTGCTCTCTGCTTCAGGAAGAATTAAAAAAAAAAAAAAAAAAAGACTTGTTCAACCCTACTGTTCTCCCTGACCACAGTCACCCAAGGAGTCTCTTCCTCCTCCAATCACACCCTTTATCTGAGCCAGAATTGCCCTGTCCTTCCCAAGCTGCTGCAGGTGGCATACAGGACACATCATGGAATGTGTTTGTGGGCTCTTCCTTCCAGCAGAACTACAATAGTGAGGAAACAGACTAAGCCAGAGAGAGATCCCATTCAAAATACTCCTGCATATAGTCAGAAAAACCATTCTATTATAACTAAAGAGCACAACAGCTCACATAAAATGTGTATACACTAATTAAGTTTAGCTCTCCTAAGCTGTATCTAAAAACACAACTATAGCTTTTCAAGTTATAAAGTATTTAGATGTAACTGAAAGAGGCAAATCACATTCTTCACTCTTAAAGTGTGGAGAAGATGCTTAATTATCTGCATAACTGGCATACTTTTCTTGAGCTATGAAAGGATAAACTTTTCCCTCTCCCTTTGAAGTCTTCTTTTTAAATAGCATCTTAAAGATTTTGCATGTCCCTTCCTCCCCCTGCTTTGTAAAAGAACATAAGTATCCTAGGACTGCTGAGTTTAGAACATGTGAATTATAGAGATCTTTAAGTCTTCACAGCAGCTGTTTTTCAAGCACTGCTCTTAAATCATAAATGATAGAATAAAATGAAAAAAAAAAAAAAAAAACACCAAACAGAGCTCTGGGAAGAAAGTGTATTTGATCCTGCAAGACATTTCAGGAAAGCACTTAAGAATCCTCTTAATTAACAGGGATTATTCATTTCTGCAAAAGGAATGCCCAAACACTTAGCTGGGCTAGGCTGGAATCCTGGTACTCTGTAGTCATGACATCTCCCATTCCTGAACATCCACATCTTGGAGAAAATGCTGCAACACCGTATCAGAACACAGAGTGGACAGATTTTTTTGTAAATCAGAAAATCTGAAACAAAACAGTTTTCAATTTCTCACACACAGAAACACCAGTGTGGGCAGTGCCAAGAAATCCATCCAGCTGCCAAGTCCACTCTATTGTGATGCCAGGGAGGACAAGGGACACTGAGATCCCCTCGTGCCTCCAGGTTTCTGCTTTGGTGGGCAACCAAATGTCAGCAGGGTTTGTGCCTTGGTGCAGCTTTCTGGAGCAGAAAGCCATTAGCATCTCCATCCCACTGCACCTCTGCAGGTCCTTAGGATCTGTCCCCAGCTCATGCCCTGCCCAGCTGAGAACCTGTGACCCTGCAGGTGGATGTGGAGGGGCCTCAGTGAGCTGCTGCTCTGCAGGCCATCAACACATGGGCTTGTGGAGCCTTTCCTGGTGTGCCTCTCTCCTGGAAATGTGGCCATCCCAACCTGAGCCTTCCATTGCTCTGCACTACCTCAGGCTTGGGCTCCTGAAGCAATGAGGAACAAGCACAAACATCCTCACAGCAATTAGCTTTTTACCCAGCTGATTGCACAGCACTGCAGAGGAGGGCAAGGGTGAAGGACAGAGAGGAAAGGGAGGGAGGGAGGATACCCAGACTGCCCTCAATACCCAGCTGCAGAGCTGAGACAGACCTGAGTGGTGATCCCTGAAGGGTGGAAGATGCTGTAGCTGGCAGTAAACACCTGCTACTTTCCAGTAGGGTGCTGGAGACATTTTGCCACCCTACCACAGCTACAGCAACAGGGAGCCCACTCTAACCTCAATAAACCTCATTTACCTCAATCATGTTTCTTTACCTGACAGTTCTGCCTTAGGAATAAGACACTGTTTTTCTTATCAAATTGAAGGAAGGAGCTTATCTCTCATAAAAACACATTGATAAGCTTGAATGCCCTGAATTTGCTCAAGAGAAAAATATTCAAAGCATATAAATACGACCAAAAGCAATAGCAAGAGTAATCTTGCAGCATCAAAGATTTATATCTCACTGTGCTGGACCTCAGCCTCTCTCCTTCCTGTTTTCCTAGGTGCCAAGATTTTAGCTTTAGCACTTCATTTCTGGCTTGTGAAGGAGGATGTGTGGAATGGGCTTCTCTCCCCGTACCACAAATCCAGAAGAAAAGAAGGGTTTTTGCTGCTGCTTTTCCTTTGTCCCATAAATGCAGCATGGCATTTGCTGGCCTGCTCTCACCAACAGCCCAAACCCCAGGGGTTTTGGGAGTACCTTGGGGAACACAAGCCCTGGGGACAGGCCAGAGGGGCTCCTGGAGAGCTGGCTGCTCTGTGGGAACCTACATTTAGCCTTTCTGCTCCACTTGTGATCTCAGATCCTGGGAGCCAATACATCATAAACCAAAGCAGCTGGAGAAAGCTCTTCCTGGATTATGCCCAAGTGGAGCAGTTGCATGAAGGATTTCAGCAGCTTCCAAGGAAGAAATTCAAAGACATCAAGGCATGTGACAACTCTGGCAAACTGCTAGTCTTCTTGGTGGAAAATTATGTTGAATATTGTTGGAAAAAGTATCTTTCTCTTACCTACAGAAGATGATACAATTTATACCAGTGAATTTAATCACAAAAATCCCTCAGAGAAGCCAAAGCTCCCACTTAAAATACCTTTATTTATCCCATTTCTAGTTTAAAAAAACCTAATAATTAATTTTTATAAAACAATATCAGGAACCTTTGCACAAATTTAGTGCAAATGAGTGTAAACAGGCACAGCTCCACGGTAGTCAAGGTTACTAAACTGATGTGGAAATGCTCACTGGATAGAAAGCAAAAATATTTGCAGAAGCTCACCCTGGAAACCCTACAGACAAACAGGATCAAATTCTTTTCAGCTACACAGCTGGACAACAGATAAAATTCACCAACAGCAATGCAAGGACTGATTTGCAGTGAGGTAACAAAGAATTTGGCTCATGTATTTTTGTGGATATCATTAAGAAAACAATTTCTTTGGCTAGGCTATAAAAACAACAGAATCTTTAAATAGGCATCATACAAAGGAAGTGGTAGCATCATTGAATCAGGGAAGCCAGATCTTCTGCAGATGCAAATTAAAAGTAGCTTCACTGGAAAGCATGTAGCTGTGCTAATTTATAGCAGTCGAAGGCCTGGATAGCCATCTCAGCAATGCTCTTGTGGAGGAAACAGAGATAGGATTTATAAAGGAATCTTCATCTTCACTGTGTTTCAATAACTAATTTCTTCTGTTGCCTTTTCCAGCCCAGGAATCAAACTCAAGATAATTTCAGTATGGGAGGTAACATAAAAGTGGATCTTCATCCAAGGCTTTCGGGGCAGTTATGGAAAGATATCCACAAAAGCTCACCCACACAGGGTGAATACAGTTTTTATACATGTAGCAAATTAGTATAATTGACAAAAAAGCACCAGTTAGCAGGATGAGTGGTGATGGAATTCCACCCCCCCCCGGTCAAGCCCCTTCTCTGGAGCCCCCTTGGCACTGGCTGTACTTTGTCCATGAAATGGATCTCCAAGAGTTGTTCCCAACCCTGGCAACCAGGGAGAGCCAAGACATCACAGGGACCTTGTACCCCTGGGGCTTGGAGCTCTGGGATTTGTTTAGTCTTCCTCCCTAGGGAAAGGGAAAATTACTGGGAAAATTAGCCACTAATTCAATAGGCTGCAGAGCTACAAATATGTGTGTGAAGAATACAGAGAACACATTAAAGGGAAAAGGCTAAAACCAAAACAGCATCACTTCAGCCAATATCCCCAAGGTAACCAAACCCCTGGTTGCACTTCCAGTGGTATCTCAGCTTCAAATGTGACAAGAAGTTGCTACCAACCCTGACAAAAATTAAAATCTATAAATGTATGTATGAATGCACATTAATTCCTCCCTATTCATCAGGAGCAGTATTTCCTGGAATACATATCCATCATCTGTCCTCCCCTGAAACTACCTGCTCTTTCCTAGAGTCCCACTTTCTCTGGCAAAAACCACAGAATTGCAGAATGGCTTGGGTTGGAAGGGACCTTAAAGATGATCCAGTCCCAACCCCCAGGTTGCTCAGAGCCCCATCCAGCCTGGCCTTGGGCACTTCCAGGGCTGGGGCAGCCACAGCTGCTCTGGGCACCTGTGCCAGGGCCTGCCCACTCTGCCAGTAAAGGATTGCTTCTGTGTGTGTAACCTAAATTTTTCCTCTTTCAGTTTGAAGCTCTTGTCCTGTCACTGCAGTTTCTGATGAAGAGCCCCTCTGTGACCTCCTGGCTGGCCCCCTTCAGGTACTGGAAGGAAGGAAGGAGAGGCTTTTGTTGGGAGAGCACCCTGGACTCCCTAAGTGCCAACATGTGATCTGCACTGACAGCAAGGAGAACTTTTCTCTCTTAACACAGATTTAATTTCTAGAACATGGATCCAAAAGCTGCAGGGAGAGAAGAAACCCCGGGATTATTTTGCCCTGCCTGTACTTCAGTGGCTGCTGACTGTCCCCAGCAGCATCCCTGCACAGAGGGGGCTCCTCCTCAGAGCCACCTCCCCTCTGGCCCTGCTCTTCTCCCCCTCCACCCCCAGCAGCAATTCCAGCACGTGCAAAGGCACAGCGTGCCTGCTCTCCTGGGACACACTCCACCCTCTACGAGTCACTCCCTCTGCTATAGGTCAAGGTCAAAAGCATTTCCATTTTTTCAGCTTGGTGGGCTTTTCCCTCTGCACCTCTTCCTAAGCTGAACCACAGCCACTGGAGCTGAAATCAGCTTTCTTTAAACCAAATGCCACGTACCTGCAAGACAGAATGTTCCTACAGAGACCTGTGTGTGGGACAGAAACACCACCACACTCAGAAATAATGAACAAGCGCTTAAAATGCAAATCCAAAAGCCCCTTCTATATTACCTGCAGAGCAAACAAAATATAATTCAAACTTCAACTGTTCATAACCAAAAAAGACAAATGTAGGTTACTATTGTACAATGCTGGATTAATGGTTCAGTTATGCAATAATATTCTACATGTGTCTCAGCTCCCAGTGATGTAACTATATAAACCCGTTAAATGGCTATTTCTATAAAATAAGCAATCCCATAATTAGGCTTACTTTTCCAATTCCTGTTCACTTAAGAGGATGTTTTAATAACCTGGGACTAGGACTGTACATATCTAGCCTGCCTGGTCATGTCAGCATCCTCAGAAAATAACCATAACCAGCACTACTAGGTTCTTTTCTAAAGGTGTGCACACACTATTTTAGGTGCCTTAAAGTAGCTACTGATCAAACTCAAAGTGGCAGTAAGTTATTTGCTATATCTATGTACAATCTGCTCCCTTCACCAGCAAGCTTCAGATTGAGTTTTAAAGAAAACCCAAGGTCACAGACAGGACCTGGCTACTCTGTAGGTTTTTTGGCTTGGTTTTTTCTCTCCCACCACCAGAGAAAACCCTCTTAATAGGAGATTCTGCAACAGTGTTGCTTGCTTTGATGCCCAAAAGAATTCAAGGGGCTACAGAGCTCAAATAACTTTACTTAGTGCTTGGAAGTTGTGAGGAGTTCTTTCAGAAAGTGCCACCAATGCAATGAGAACTATGTCCCAGGTTTTGCATTTGCCATTCAGGATGGCAGGAGGCCTTCTACTCCCCTTGAGGCAGGTTCTGCTTTTAAAACATACCGGTCAGGTGGAACATTGCAATATTTTGCCTCAGATTTTACAATGTCAGTTCAGAACTTACAAGTGTGAGCCATCAGCAGTGAACTTGCTATTTTTAAAAGGGAGAAAGTAGAAGTGAAGAGTGTTTCTCCTCTCCCAGAAATAATGAGCAGAAGTTTCCAAGAGCTCAGAGTAATTTAGAGAAGACTCAGAAGACATTTTTCCTCCTCTATTACTGGGAAAAAGCAATTTGCAACTCCCAGAAGCTGTGAGTCCCAGCAGGTACCTTGGGCACTGCAATCTGGGCCTGTGCAGTGACCCCAGTGCACCCAAATCTTCACTCCACAGCCACAACATCCCCAGCAAGACTGCTGCAAGAGCTGCTTTTCCTCTCACCTCAAAGAGGTGACCACAAGGCAGAACTCTGGTTTTATTCACTTCCAAAAACTATTCTAAAGTTTGACTTTGAGTTTACTCTTCTGTGAAACTGGCCTAAAACTAGAGCCAGATCTTTAGCTCAAAATAGGTTCATGGACATCATGAACCTACCTTTGATGACTTGATAAAAACCACCATGTTCATAGAGAAAGGAGGAACACAAGATCACAGGCAGTAACCACATTATTTCAAGTATCTTGTGCTGGATTACAGTTTATGGGTATGTCCATCATCTGACAGCACATTTTTTTTGTGGCTGTGAAGAACAGTTTATTTGGAAGAGAAATTCAATACAATGTCTTTTCTTGAAAAGCTGTGTGCCATAGGCATTATTTTGTAGTAGTTTATCCACTAAAGTAAGAATTTATGGCAGTTTAATTCCCTGAGTTAAAGGGGAGGGAAATGTAAATGATTCTGCAAAGGTAACTAGGCTACCAAGAAGCAGATGGCTTTAATTACCTATTTACAGGATTGTTTATACTGGGAATTTGAAAGAGACACACAGTTTAGAAACAATACTCATTGTGGGAATACTATGTACATTTTAATTAAGCTGGATTTTAAATGGGAATAAAATGAGATTATTGAATGCTATCCAAGCTCAAATTGAAACCTCAAAATCATGTGTGCCCTGCACACAAGCTTGTTGTAATATCAGAGGTGTTCTAGGAGGCACAAATCCATACCTGCCAAGGCTCACCCTCATTTTTGCTGCTCCTGTTTCCTGCTGCACCAGCCCTGCCAAGAGGCCAGGCTGAGTGAGGCAGCATCACTGCACAGAGGAGAAAGGCTCACATTTGTTTCTGGAACTCAGCAGAGCTGTCTGTTTAAACTCTCATGCAAGACTTCAGTGACCTGAGCCTCCTTTGGTACTGCCAGAACCTCTCAGGGTCACAATGCTGGAATGACCCCAATACTGTAAAAGTCCTCATTTCCCAGCCCATGCAGCCAAAGGAGGAGTCTGAAACACAGAGGATCAAGTTCTCAAGGTTGTTTATTTTTCCTTATCTATAACAGTCTCTCTGACCTGCTGAGGTCCATCTAGCAAGGAGGCCATGGCAATCTGCCTGTCCTCTCAGGCAGTGTTTACCTTTTATACCAAAAGTTACGTATAGTCTGTTTACATTACTGTGCCAATATCTATCATCTATGTTGGACAGTGTGTTTCTACCTTAAACCAATAGAAAAGTCACCATCACAGCAAGACATGGAGGACAAGAAGGAGAAGAAGGTCAGGACACTCCCAAATCCCTCCATCTTGTCCCCTTGAACCCCATTCTAAAAATCCCAAAATTCTACTTTTTCACCCTGTGTTAATTCAGCTTCCACACTACTCAAACCCTTGTGGCTTATAATTCCTCATACAAAGTTGGCAGCTTTTTCCATGGGCTAAAAATCGAAGCCACAGGTGTTTTTGACTTCCTGGCAGGGTCTCTAGACAGCCAGGGCAGCCAGAGGGATGTCCTGGACTCCGACAAGAACCCAGGGCAGCGAGGCACATCCAGCCCTGACCAGGTGAGCACCTGCTGGGCTGGCCCAGCCCCATCTTGGGCTGAAGTTACCTGGAGCCCATCGGGGAGCTCACCAGTGCTAAAGGAGAAGGTTCCACCCAAAAGTGTCACTGGCCTCTCTCACCTGCTCCCAGATATTGCCCACCTCCCCCCAGCAGGCTGTCTGACCCCTTCAAGGGGTGTCAATCACTAACTAGACACAAAAGGAACTCAGCCAGAAGAAAAAGGGGTTTTGCAGCACAGCAAGCTCTCATGAGCCTCAGAGGCAGCAGCAGGAGAGGGCAGGAGCACCCAGCCCTCCCTGCAGCAGCAGCAAGCAAAGCTGCTGGCCATGAAACCACGGGGGTCACAGCAGAACCTGCAAAACACTTCAAACAATGAGACCCCTTGGGGCTGGCCAGGGTCTTGATCAAAGTGTGTTTTCCTTCAGACCTTCTGTCGCACTCACTCCTCACCAAGTGCTTTTATGTGCAAACGTGGGCACAGACAACAGCAACCAAGTTAGCAACAGCTAAACCAAACAGCTTGAGAGTGCCCAACTTCTGCACATCCCTTGGCACACCAAATCCCAGGAAGAAGGTGTTCATTTAGAGCACTCCAACCCATACCACCTCTTTAGCAGATCAGTCTAAAATTACTCTTTAAATTCAACTGGTTAATCAATGCCAGGCATTATCTACAACTCAGACCCACCATGAGCACTTTTTCATAATCAAGATCAAACATAAGTAGCATAAACACACTAATAATTTAAGTGAGCAAATTATGTCTGCACAGAAAATACACTTAAGGAAGGGCCACTCAGCTTCAGTGACTCAGTACAAACAAATCCCTGGGGCAAAGAATCATTACAGTACACTGCCTAAAAATGAAGAAAATAAGCAAGTCAAGACAAAATTCAAATGTGTGGCAGAGGCTCTGAGGTGAAAATTTTGCATATGAGACAAAAGAAGAGCAGCAAAAGCCCTACCTCCTTGCATTTCCTGGAAAAACTGAAAATATTCATGACTGCACAGAGAAAAAGCCTGAGCCAAGACATATTATTAGAAAGAGAAAAGGTCACCAGGAATTTCCCTGACAGTTTGTGGTATAACATGCCCTCCACATATTCTGCCTGATATGAAGAAGTTCCATCAGTCCTCAGAACAGTGGTGCACCACCAGAAAGGGATGGTAATAGTTCTTTTGTCAGAAAAAAACTCACAAATCTGAACTGAAAAATTCCTCTCTTCAAGCTGCTGTATGTTCTGGAGGCCATTATGTTAAAATTCAGCTACTTCTGGCTGATGTCTCAGCAGGATAAACCTGAACTCAGTATCCATGAATTTTTCTGCCCTTACAAACTCTTTGGACACGTCTGCACCTCTGCTCTGGGGTAAAGACCATGGTAATGGGACCACATCAGTTCCTAAAAGCGTGCACTGTGAGGGTCTACTCACAGACCAGGCTGTTACAACGACGTGGATCAGAGATCAGCCACAAATTCTTCACAAATTAGGAGATTTTAATCTCACATGTAATCAATCAAACAAAATGAGAAGGGAAAAATAAGTCTAACAGGCATTTGAAGCTTAGCCTGGTGTTTTTCCCATTGCCAATAAAAGTGATTATAGCAACAAGGGGATTGAATTATTTTCTTTGTCCTGTAAAGTTGGAACAATCCAACTTGCTCACATTGATATGAAGGACTGCACAAGGTGCAAAGCCTCAAACTGAGGCCATTCCACATTGTTAAAGCCACGTCACAATTCCATGGAACACTAGGGAACTGCAGCAGCCTGTGCCAGCTGGGGGCCCACTCCACATGAAAAATGCTGGCCAAAAGATGAAAGTGGCAGAATTTCCACTGCATACAGCAGGGCTGGATGCTGTCACTGACAGTCCCTTCTATTTTTTATCAGTGACCAGTTTTCCAAGGTCTATCTTTATCACACTTCAAGATTTCAGGTACAGGTTTGCTGTCCCATTTTATTTATAAACATTGGCTTTTTATAAATTTAATATTTTATTCCCCCTGCCAAAGCCATTTTTTGGCATACTGACTGCAGCCTTCTGGACTATCCTAATCCCTGAGAAGGCTGAGACACAGAACTAACTAAAATTGTCTAGTACAGCCAACACTGTGCTTAAAATAGTTTCCCATGCTTTTAATCTATTTTTACTGGCTAGGGCAGGATTTAATCCTTCAGTTACAGGGTTGTGCCTTAGATTTTATTTTTAAATGTGTTAGAAACTTTTAAATATCTGTTTTACTACATGTATTTTCTGATGCGTGTTAGATAACTTCAAACCAATATAAAATTAGGAGACGTGAGTTAGTCTTCAGCAAGCAGAAATACCACATAACTTGTCTTTTCCAGAAGGCTGCCTTACACTGAAAGCCTGATTATCTTCAAGTCAGTGCATGGTTATCCCTGGAGGACATCCATGTTTGCAATGCATGGTCACCATGCCTCTCCGTTGTGCTTTATTCTTTTATTTTTCCCACAAACCAGTTGTCCACAGTGCCATTTGTATCGACCTTATGCTACTAGAAAAACCAAAATAATTATAGTTATTAAAAATATATCTATAATTGCTCAAAAGTTTGCTCTGGCTTCTGTTGGCTTTCTATTCTGCTATGGCAATGGGTGAGGGCAAAGACCTGCAGGAATCTCTCAGTGGCAATGCAATCAATTTTAAGATTATCTGGAGGATGGAGCTATCAAAGGGTATAGACAGTGACAGAAGTTACGCCACTCAAGTCCCTTACTTGTATTTAAAAGTGCAGGCTCATTCTGTCTTTCTTAACATCCAGAAACTGTGGTTTTGGTCTTTTGGTTACCAAGCAGTAACAATTTGAAATAACTTTATGGAGTTTGCAATTTTATTTTAGTGTTTAAAATGTTTCCCCTTTCAAGGCAAACACAGGCTGAAACCCTGAAGACCAGGATCACACGCTTTAAATGCAGCAAGAGGACTGGACAGACACAAAGCTTATCCTGGCTGAATCAACACACCCAAAAGCAGCACCTGCATCCCATGACTGGCACATTCCTGGGATGGTGGGAGTGTTCTTTACAGCAGGCCTCACAGAGGAGAACCTGGACATTAACACATTAAGGAACTGAAATAAGAATCTGGACACCTGCTCAAGGGCTTCTTACAACTCTGCAGCAGCAGGCAGGGGGAAATCAGAGGTGCCAGATCCACCAGAGCAGCAGCCTGGTCTATCCCACTCCTCCAGGGCTGTTTGGCCACAGCCCCCACAAATGCACAGAAACTCAACTTTGCAGGCTCCAGACAACAAAAGGGCATTTCCCTGTGCCACAGACCACCCCAGTGCCAGGGGCAAAGCCAAACACCTGACCTGGCCATCATCCCCCACTGCTCTATGGCATCCACCAATGAAATGGTACAAAGGAGGCTCAGCTCCCTTTGCTGTGGATTTCAGGATGAGAAATTGTGTTCCATTTGGATATCACATCAGCCTGACCCTTTGACTGAAGGATCTTTGATTAAATTTCTGCTGTAGAGAGGGCAGAAGTAAAGTTTGAGTCTACATCTCACAGCTGGAAAACCATCCCTGAAAACAAGAACTTTGGTCTTCTGCTCTTGGCTCACAAAGCTCAAGTTTAAGGTATAATGACATTTTGACTTGTAGCAAGAGACAAGGTTGGTTATTCTGAGCAATATACACATTAACATCATTTTTTAAGAGAATTGTCCTTAAATAACTTAGTTTTCAGTTCTTCCTCAAGGCTGGGCAGGTAATGCCAGCCTCTATCAGTAGTGCAAGAGTGGCTTAATTAATTTTTTTATAAATTCATTTGAGATGTCAGAAGTACTACTTAAATATCAAAAGCTTAGTATGAGCTTCTTCTGGCCTATTAGAAGTAGAAAAGTAATTTTCTCCAGATTTGAGGAATCCTCTAGAAGTGATCCATGACTGAAATTATGAGACATCAGTGATAACTACACAACTAATAGGCAGGCAAACAAGCCTACAATTTCCATTAAATATTTATTAAGGTTTTATTAATTTACAAGTACATATTCATTAGGAAAACTCCTACATTTCTAACACTTGACAAGCAGTGCCTCTAGCATAACACTGTAACTGGGACCTATGATCAAAGATATCTGCCTCAAACATATTGGATCCTAATAATCAAGTTAACCATTAGAAACAATGCCAGTTATTAAAACAGACTTGTAAATTAGTCACTTGAATATCAAAAAGTCACTTACATGTAGCATATGCATGAGTCAAATACGCCCTTTTTCTGCAGCTACTTCACATGTACAAAAAAGCAGGGCTGCTTCTGCTAGGGAAGTTAAGCAGCTTTTTGCTTTATCACTGTGTGGACCCAATTGTAATTTGACATCTTTTTGGAATTAGAATTGTCTCTTACATCAAATTCTTTCCTGTGGAAAAAAAAAAAAAATTTTTTTCAAGGTCAGGGGATGGAAGGAGAGGTGTTTGCTCAATTTTAGGGACACTTGGTTTTCCCCTCATGTGTTTTCCATTTTCTGTTTTGTAATCTAAAGAGAGGAAAGAGGACTTCAGGAAGACTTTTTAAACATGCAATTGCTTATAAATGCAGAGTACTTTAATTATTAAAATAATTTAATAATTTCTCAAAAACTAGCAAGAATACTTATCTTTTTACAGGTCCCAAAAGTGTCCCAATGGCTGCTGGGTTACAGCTTAATCCGTGGGGCAGTTATAACTAAATATTCTTGCAGGAAGCACTCAAAGATAGCTACTGGTTCCATTTGTAGTAGTGTAAATTTACCCAATTATGGAAGAGAAAACAGAACTCAGAGAACATAGATCAACTCCTAAAATACAGCTAATCATTTACTAAAAGTAAATAAAAATCAGATGCTAACAATTGTGTGCTTCAGAAATGTAAAACATTGCATACAACTAATGCCAAGTATAAACTTGACAATATTTGTTAGTTAAAAAATGAAAGAATAACTTTTATTTTTCCTATGGTGAAGCTTCTCTCATTGTTTCATGTTAACATACTGTTTTTTTTTTTAAAGTCAGATTGTAGGTAAGGAAAAAAGCCCTTCATTTCAACCTTAAAAAATACATATAAAACATGGCCTTGTACAGAAGAACTTTTTTCCACAGCAGACCAGTAATAGGACACTCTTGGCATATGTCTTATAAGTATAGACATAAAGATCCATTTCTCTTACTGCCTCTAAAACATCTGATGCTCCCAGACTAATGCACCCATAATCATCCTCCCTAGAAAAATTAGACTCTTAATAGTTTTATTAGTAAACTGAATCTGGAACTGTGGCTTCCAGGCCCTCTCTCTTTCCCAGTTCTTAAAGTTCAAAAAAATAATCACGATTTGTAAAATTAAGATTTTTAAAGCAATTTTTCAAAAACCAGCCCCCCCCCCCCAAAAAAAAAAAATAAAAAAAGTACTTGCTTCCTTATTGGTTTTAACAAATCCAAAGCCAAGTTTCTAACGAGACACATTTTTTAACTTCGTAACAATCAATACTGCAGAAGTGACTGGCAACTCAGGTGCACTGGCTTCCAGGTGCCCACATGGAGATAACCCCAGGAACTTGGCTTTAGTAATGAGGATGTATCTAGTCACTTCTCCATTGAAAATCTTGGCCCAGACTTCTAAGTGTCAGTGCAATAGAAGTTGTGCCCCGATTTCAGCCTGAGAAAAGATGCCTTTATTCTCCTGTGCAAGCAGGGACTGCATCTCCCTGCTGCTGGAACACACCTTCATCTCCTTCCACCCACAATTAAGGCTGACTTATCTTATGTGGGCCATTCACCTCTTATTTAACAAGAGCAGCCTACTAAAATAGCTGAGAGGTTTACAGGAAGGAAGCAGTTAAATGATAAAAATGTGAAATGTTATGCAGCAAGCTGTGTACAATTAACTAGAATTCAAATATACACCTTGTTCCAATCCAAGCCATTTATGAGATAAAAATAGTCTGCTAGAAGAATGTCATGATTAATGAGGTGAGACTCCAGCTAATTACTGTTTCCTCCAGAAGTAATTAGGTTGGCATTGCTAATCAAGATGAATGAACACTCTGACCCGCTTTTTTAAATGTAAAACTATGAGCTGCAGCAGCAATAACATCATTTAGTTCAGGCAATGTAGTCTTTATTAGGCTTGTAGTTTGATTAAATTCTTTTGTTATACCAGGCTTTCCACACATGAACAGATGAATGCTGTGATGTTCAAAGAGTTTGTCACCCTTAATTAAAGACTGAAAAGGCTTGTTCAATTCACGGGGCAGTACACAGGACAGCTCTAAATTGATAGCTTTTAAGTGGGGGATAACTGGGGGAGTCACAGGGTTTCCCATCTGCAAGAGGATCCCTCCCTCCTTCCACAGTTTTCTGTCATAGTAGCTGGAAAATTAGTATCAGATATTCTTGTATTGATTCCATTAGGCACCACTCATTTTATCAGAGCACTTGTTTTTCATACACAACTACACAGCTTCACTTTTGCAGAGTGAATCCATTATGAGTTAATTTACTGCACTGTGTCTGACTGTGACCCTTTTGCACAGCTACCGAGCCCCAGAGCAGCCTCATGTCCCACCACAACTACACCATTTCACCCTGGGAAGGAGGCTGAGAAAGCAACATCTGAATGACGTAGAGATACAGCATGTTATAGTGGAGTTAGCACCTAGCAGTTTCCTTTTTTTACCTCTTACTAGCAGATACAGCACTCCCTCATAACCAGCCAAACATTAGGTCCAAATTTTCACCTAGGACTTTTAGTTTAAAGCATAAAAGAGTGGGTAAGAAAGTGCCCCTCAGCCTGCACTGAGCTGTTGGATGCGTGAGCAGAGGGGCCTCAGGACCCTGCATGGGGCACAGGGAGGGACAGGGCTGGTGGCACAGGAGCTCCACAGCAGGGGCAGGCTCCCTCCCCCACCACACGGTGAGTGACTGCAGATGTGGGACACAAACACCTGCCTGATCCCCCCGCCACACGCGTTCCTTTGGACACGGGCAGTGGTGAGAGAGCTGGGTGCCAAGGCTCCCCAGCCCAGCCTCTGCCCGTGGCGCTCCAGCACTGACCCCAGCAGCCTCAGAGCCAGCAGAACTTCGCTGAGCAGCTCCTGTGCCTCAGGTGAGGGCAAAGCTGCCACCTGGCACAGCACACACGGGCACAGAGGATGCCATTTTCCTGCCTCAGTGAAGCTTTGCTCAGCCGCTGCCCCCAGCAGACACAGCACCTACCCAGGCAGGCAGAAGCTGCCTTCTCACACCTTCAGCACGATGCTTGTAGGACCAGGGTAGCCCCCCACTAGCCACAGCACAATGGACAGGCAGACAGCAGCTCCCTGAGAGAGCTTTGACTCATTTTCGTTTTACTTAGTGAATCAACTTGCTGGTTACAGATCCCTGCAATGACAAACTCGCTAGGAAACCAGGAAAGGAGAAACAGCCACCATTCCTAAGAGCTCCATTTCCCATCCCTGCAGTGCCCCTTCATGGCTGTAGGCAGGATGCTGCACAGTCACCCTCTGCCTCCTTTCAGTGCTTGAACAACAAAGTATACAGTGTAGAAAGTTATTTAAAAATGCAAAACCAGTAAAAGACACATCCTATGGCTACACACCTTGTTTCTCAGGCAGGCATGCTGATCTCACAAAGTCACTGATGTTGGAAAAACCTCTAATGTCACCAACCACCCTTTAATCCAGCATCACTCTTATCCACCACTACACCACAATCCAAAGTGCCACATCCAAATGTCTTTTGAAAACTCCTCAGGGCAGCTGGTTTCAATGATTTGCCAACACTTCAGGACAGAAGCTTTTCCTTACGTCCAATCTAAAACTCCCCTGGTGCAATTTGAGGCCATTATCTCTCATCATTTTCACTTGTTACTTGGCAGAAGAGACTGATTTCCCTCCCCTGCTCCCCTCAACCATTTTATAGCCTCCTTTCAAGGAGTTGTAGAGAGACATAAGGGCCCCTTCCAAGGCCCCTTTTCTCCAGAGTAAGCACCCCCAGCTCCCTTAAATTCTCCCCATAAAACCTGTGCTCCAAATCCACCCCATCTTGATGTCTTCCTTGCAGTGAGGGACCCAAAACTAAAGACAGGCTTCAAGGTGCAGATGTGTCACAGCAAATGCCACAGCACACATCACAGTCAAGACAGCCACAATACACAGAACATCCCCACACAATTTCAGAAAGCTTCACCTCACAGTAACACCTTACCTCTTCAGAAGGCTTCATCCCAAACACAGTAACTAACACCCCACCTCTACAGAAGGCTTCAGGCATCTCCCCACACAGAGTAACACCATTCCACTTCAGAAGGCTGTAAGCATCTGCCCTCCTTGTCCTTCAGCCCAGCCTTTTACACCCCTGGTGTTGCTGCACTGCACCTGTGTGCCCTCTGTTCCCTCTGGGGTTGGTCAGTGCACCTGGGCACTCCATGGCTCTTCCCTTCAATGCTGCTCACCTGTCCTGCACAGCTGGAGCCACAGGTGCTCTGGTTTCCTCAGAAGCCAGGGAGAGGTGTGAAAGGACAGGCTTCAGATACTGTGCTCTGACCTGTGCTGACCTCACTAAGCAAGGCTAAGAGTTTCTTCATTGATGCAGCTGGTCCATGTGTTCCTGGGAGTGCATCAATTACCTGTGTAGCCCCTAAAAGTGAAGCATGTCACTTCTGAGCTGCTACATGCTACTGAAGCAACTCGAGTGTTTTACTCATGGAAGTTTTACTGACCTGCCCAAGCTGTAGGTGCTCATGCACTTTTACTGACACATCCCTTAACTCCTGTTTTGAGAACATTGGTTAACTGACTCAGATTAAAACAGGTGATTTCTAAATCCCCTTTCCCTCATCACAGCTGTGCCACAAAGGTGTTTCCCTTTCTCTCCACACATTATTTCCATGCATTCCTGCTGGATATATTCCAGGGCTCTCCAAAAGGTCCTATGGCACAGAGCATGAGCAGCAGCTCTACTGCTGCTTGAGCATAATCATTTCCATCTCCCAGCCTGCTGCTACCACAGCAGGCATGCATCAGTGGTTTTCCTTGGACTCCTTCAGACTCATCACTCTGGGCTGCTTCTTTCCCTGAGAAACAGTCTGGTATATGGGGACTGTTGGATATTTTTTGGCTCTTTCCTTCCCAATATGCCCTCTAAATATGTCACAGTGAGGTGTGATGTCCCCTTGAAGGTCTGCCAGGAAACAAACCTGGATAGACAGGGGATGTTGAGGATGAACTCTCATTTTTTATGAGATCTGATTGGTTGCTTCTTTTTTTTTTAATGTAATTTTTTATTAGTAGAACTGCAAACATCTTTGCTGCCAAAGACTGATCTCTACCCTAGCAGTGTAAGCAAAATTATTCTTAGTTCCTCTTTTTTTATTTTTTTTTATGATGATGATAATAGGACCCAAGGGTAGCCTAAGAAATACTGAGAGAATTAAAATTTTGGATGGCTAAATGAAAACTTCAAGCAAAAAAAGGCAAATGAAGTAAGAATTAATAAGCCCATGAGGTCACTGCTGGTGTTCAGCTCATGTCAGGGGGCAGGGAACTTGCAGTTATGCACATGGCAGCTATCACCCACCATGGAGAAAGGAGGGTGGAGTCCACATCCCATCAGTGAGCTCATCTCCATTCTAATCCTACGCTTCCCATATTTTTGGAGCACAACTGCTGCTGTTTTAGCAGGAACTGAGCTCAACCTTGCCAGCCAAGGGGTGTAGAGGGTCAGGAATTTCCAGACTGCTCTTCAGTCCAGTCCACCCCCACTAGCTGATGTTGTTTATAAGTCCCTGTACCCTCTCTGCTTAAAGAGAAATCTAGATCCACCTACTCTCTGCACTTCCTGAGCTGTTGATGTACCACAGAGCTGAACTTGGCCAGCCTGGGAATCTGTCCCACAAACACTGGTGCATGCACTGGTAAAATCTGGCTTTCACAGCTTAGGTGTCTGTGAGTGCCTAAACTACAGGGCAAATAAAGAGATCAGATTTCTCAGACCCAAAGCGTATTAACCTGAAATGGAGAAATATTTATGCAGTATTCAGGGAGGCTCCCAGTTCTCTTCCTACTACCAGCTAAAGCATCACATACAGTATTTAACATGCATTGTGCACTGTACTCAGTCTGGTTTGGACAGCAGACATCAGAGGGAGCTGTCTTGCCCACCTGCATAAGCAGCTGGAAGAGCTTGCCCCATGCACAAATGAGGAGGAACCTTTTTAATATCAGCAGTGGAGCTGGGTGTATAAAAGTGGGCACAAGGAACAACACTCTCTTCCCATGTAGTTTTTTGGGCTGACTTTTTTTGGGGGAGGAGGTAGAGCAGCGTTTTTGATGGGCTTTTTTTGGCTCCTTCCAGCAGTTTTCCAGCCTTCAGAGCTTGTCAGGTTTGTAAAAAGAGCAGCCAGGATCTGAACAAAATTGTTCTTGTGCTTTTTCAGAGTCCACTGCTTATTGTGTTGCTGCAGCAATGGGTGAGAGAACATGGGCACACAACTGGGCTTGTCTGCTGCAGGTTTCCTTCAGCTAATTCAGGTTTTGCAAGTCATGATGTGAGTTTTTCTCCCTGAAAGAATAAAATTGAAAAAGTCACTGATGATTTGTTCTTTGGCTCTATTTTGGTGCCAATGCATCATTTAGCACTACAGCAACCATCAATACCCATTCAGGCACTATCACAAAGCTTTTCCCTAACATTCACTGTGTCATTTAGAAAGTGATAAAAATCCCAGTTAGAGCAGTATATTCTTTTGTGGTCCCCTAGTTCCAGCAACCTTTTAAGGTACTGGACAAAATTAGTAACAAATTACTTTATGAATACCAAGTCCTTTTGTTGCAGCGTTCTGAGAGTTTGTAATACTGTCAGATTTGAATTACATATAACAAAAATTAAGCTACTTTGTGTAGCTGCTTGCTTAGACAGTGAGGTAATTACATATAATAAGGAGATCTGATTAACAATCACTCCTAGTCATGGCAACCTCACACCATTATTGTGCTTAACATGAAGACAGATTGTTATATTGTTTTGGAATGTGGGAAGCCAGCAATAGCAGTGGCACACCATAAACTTAATACATAGAATAGGATTTTTAACATTGCCAGCTGCAGTGAATTAATTGTTCCCAATATTTTATTTTTTCAGGGAGTATGGTTTTGCCCATGGGATAAGAACTGTAAGATGCTCAGTAACTTGTACACTGTTCCTTAAGCAAAAATACTATAATGTCCAAGGTTTTGTTGCCCACAATAAAAACAACTCTATGGGTACTGTTTTTTTCTTGTTTTGAAAGGAAACCACAGCACAAAACAGTCATTGTCCTATCACAAGGAGATGTGATGGCAGTAGTAAAAACAAACATCCTGGAAGAGACATCTTCACCACTGAGCCCTGCCCCAGCAGTTCCCCGGTGCCTTCCTTTGAGCCATCGTGCCATGGGCTAAGATAACTGGAGTATATGCTACTGTGAATTTACAGTGCCAGAGGTTTTTTCATTTGGGAAGACTAACAGAAACAGGGAGTTCAGACCCAATATTTCACACGTGGCTCAAGGGCTTTTGTTCCCTCTGCCCGAGCAACCCTGAGGGCACACACCCTGTTTACCCTGAAGGATGGAAAGGGGAATTTTATTAATTTTATTAATTTTATTAATAATGCAATATTTTCCTGTATTGGTAAAGTATCTTGTCCAGGGTTAGAATAAGCAGCTCTATTTCGAGACTCTCCTTCCCAAGCGCGTGGCATTTTAAACTCAGGGAAGCAGCTGGAAAAGAAAATGTCACACTCAGTTCTGTTCAGGACTGAGTTTTGAATCTTGGCTAAGCTTAACCAGGCAATCAAGGAGTGTAAGTCAGCTTGCTGATTTGTGCCTCTGAAAAGGAAACAGCTCCAGCCTAACCACATACAAAATAAACAGCCGTGCTTTTCAAAGGGGACAATACACAAAGCTGTGAAACTCCTCAGCAGAGCAGGAGGAGAGCTGGGAGGGAGGGAGGCAGCATCAGGAAGAACTCATTTGGTACTGAGGGGATTTATGAAACATTTGAGACACATTTCAGAACTGAGAGTGAAAACAGAACAGAAACCTCTCAGAGGGCAGCAGTAGCCAAGTCGAGCTCCCAAACATCCTGAGCACAGCTCCCACGCTGGGACTGTGACACAGGCCAGCACAACTGCTTGGCATAGGCAGCAGCTCAGAGATCCAAATGTCCATCTGTGGGAGAAAGTTATTGGGTGAGGAGGTGATAAGGTAGCCAGGGAAAGCACATGAACACCAAGAAAAGCAAAGAACTGCACTCGGGCATGGAGTCAGTAGCTATCATTCAGGAAAGGGTTCGGTGTCACTGTGCACAGTGCCACTGGAACGTCGAGCCCATGCTTCAGGAAGCTTGAAAAAGCAAATAAGGCACGTAGAACCATGGGGGAAGGAAGGACATGGAGGACAGAAAGGAGAATCACTGTGCTTGTGTCTATGTCAAGGCCCTGTTGTTACCCTTGAAAATTACACAGCATATATAGAAATAATGCAGCAACAGCTGGATCCCTGTTCAGAGCAACATTTGTGTGGGGAACAGAGGCACCCTGGGACTCTCCAGCCTGGAGGAGAGGGAACTTGATCTTCCATGCTGGTGGCTGCAGTGAAGGGCAGGAGGGGGAGATTTGTGGCTCCTTCTCAGTATCTGAGTCCTAAGGACATGAAATGAATTATCTTGCAACAGAACTGGAATGAGCGGAGGAAGCACTTTTCCATGTGGCACATAATTAAGCTCAAACACAGATAATTCTGGAAGCCAAAAGTATAATATGGTTGAAAATGTAGTTTGACAAATTCATGGAGGAAAATCTATTACAGTCTGTGCAACACAAAGCCACAAGTCCCCAGCTCAGAAAATCCCTGAGTAATGGGGCGGGGAAAGTTTTATGACACATTAGACCCCTTCCTGCACTCCTTTTTAATTTTCATAGGAAGCAGAAAATGTTGTCTGGTCTGACACACTGCTGCTATCCCAGTGTTCCCAAACTAGCTGCCCAGCCTGCTGTCACTGGAGTGCCCTAAGACCCAGCTGTATGGCTGGCTGTATCCTGCAGGATCTGTTGGGAAAACTTCCCACCTCCTGTCTGCAACTACTCTCCCCACATGTAGGGTATGCCCTGTGCCTTTTATATCTCAGTTATACAAAGCTTTTTCTACTCCGTGAGGAAGATTATATTATAGAGTGGAATAAAAGACTAGTTTGACAAGCTTGATCAGGGTCACATCCTAAATTAAGTAGAAGGAAGATTCCTGTCCAAATCTTGCAGACGGCTGGGGGTGGCAACCAGTCTGCCTCAGGTTTCAGTCCTATTTTCTCCAAGAGCACACTGAACTCATCATCTCATTGAAAAAGCTTTAGCAGTGAGCAACTGTGAATAAGCTAAATCCAGAGAAGTCTGCATGGATAGGAGGCAAAATGCAGTGTTCTTCTCCAGGGAGCAGAGCTATCCATGAAAAGAAGTAGAAGTAATCTAGTCCTTCTCAAAAACAAACAAGGAACATAAACCCCCCTCTTTTCTTTGCTCATAGTGATCTTTATATAATCACCTTTGGGTGCAAGGCTGGCATGGAAAATTCCAGTCCAAAAAGTTAAGAGACATGAAACAAGGAAGCTATAGATGAAACCAGGTTTTCAACTACCTCAGGCACATGCAATCAGTCTTCTCATTGAAGGGTGTGAAATCCTCTTACTGAGAAGACAGCACAGTGTGCCCAAGCTGAAAAACCCCTCTTCTTGTGCAAAGCACCCAGGGCATGCAAAGGCACCCTGTCAGCCACAAGCTGCTGTGCCCACCCTGCTCTTCATCACATTTCACAATTGCAGGGTCTTACATACAGGTAATCAACACTTCAGATGGACTGAACTGAAAATGTCCTCTGAGCAGCTTTTCACAAGGGCAGGTAGTGATAGGACGTGGGGAATAGTTTTAAACAAAAAAGAGGAAAGATTTAGGTTAGATGTTAGGAAGAAATTCTTTACTCAGCGTGTAGGGAGGTACTGAAAAAGTTTACCCAGACAAACTGTGGATGCCTCATCCCTGGAAGTGTTCAAGAACAGGCTGGATGGGGCTCTGAGCAACCTGGTTTAGCAGGAGGTGTTCCTGCCCAGGGCAGGGGGTTGGAATGAGATGATCCTAAAGGTCTCAGCCAACCCAAATCATTCTGTGATTTTATGATTTGTAACTCCTCTCTTCTGTGTCCACCTGAAAATATCAGTTCTGCTCCTACACTGCCCAGAGACCTTAGGGAGCACCTGGCGGACTTTCTATTTAGAATTAATTCTGTTTTTCTGTTTCACACATTTTTTTTGCTGTCCTTGGACAGGTTCAAGAGGCTTGAAGGCAGCAGAAGCACTGTTTCTAAAAATACAACTAACAGATTAACTGTGGTCTCCACAGGCTGCCTGTTGGGCCTTCTCTGATGTAGCAATGAACAGAATGGTGTTGTAAAAGCCTTGCAGTTGAACTTCATTCTCCTGATAAGCTTCTCCTAAATAAAAGAAAATTGCATATACCTGGTCATGTTACAGTGAGGATAAAGCACAAACTGAGCAATAAAAGAGGCTCATATGTTTAATGCTTCCAGGTGTTCTGTGGTCTTCCTGCTTGCAATTCTCTTCTAATATCTCTTCAGTATCTCTTGCTACATGACTTCTGGTTTTGTTTGGGTTTAATGTTTTCCTAATTCTCTTTCACTCTTTGTTTTCTCTAAATTTGTTAGGTATTGTTCTGGGACACAAAGTAAGCAGGAAATCTTGCGCGAACCTTTTTATCTAGTTCTGTGAAATGTAGTTTGAAAAGCAGAGCCTGTGTCCTCTTTAGGTAGAGGAGCCAGAGAAATGGTACTGTGCCTTTATAAACTGCACAGTTTGTCACTAAGCTCATGTATTCTGCTACCAGCACTGAATATGCTGTCTTAAACACAAAAATTCAGGCCCCTGTCTCAGAATCTGTAAGCACCTGAATCAAAATCCAACAATTTTTCCTGTTCTATCAGTATTCTTTACTGTCTGAGTGCTGTAAGAAAAGCATCTTCCTTATGCACCACTGGCATTAAAGGTCCTTGAAGAAAAGTTAGGTTCTCTGTCAAAAATGTGATTTACTGAATTTGCATGGGGGATATAAATAAAATTTGGTAAAATTCTCTTCCTGAAGGAAAAGAGCATCTAGGTCAGTTGTTGCTACTGTTGCTCTGCAGTGTTAATGAGAGAAAATGCAGGAATTTTTTGTCACTTGGAACATGACTCAGAATAAGAGACAGACAATCTACTGATTAGGAAAGGGGGGAGTTGTTAATTTAATTAAGGAGTCAATGAGTTAAAATGGTATTTTAAATCTAAGTATCTAAGCCTGAAAAAATTTTAGGAACACTGTAAGCTTTTGTATTTCAAAAGCAGCTTGGGTTAAGATTATTTATCCTTAAGAGGTGACATCTCAGCTTTGCAGATGGAGAGAGGACTTTGAGTTCTAGAGAGATTAGTCACTGCCAGTAACATCACCACTATAAAATAAAGAAAGTATATTTTTTGGGTATAATGTTACTGAGACACAATGAGAGCAGTTCCATAGTTGAGGTAAAAGTTTGTTACTTTTCATGAAAAATGTTGACAGGGTAGGCAATCAAATTTTTTTTCTCAAATATTCTTCTGTCCACAATTTCAAACCATAAAGGTTTGGACATGTACAAGCTGAAACACTGAAGCTGAAAATAGCATGCACAATGTTTTAGCCAAATATTTCACCAGGCTGGATACTTAGTGGCTATTATTAAAGAGTTTTGAAGTTTAACTGTACTTTGGAAATAAAAATTTTTCTTTTTAAAGAAAAAACAAATCAAACACTTGCTAAAGAAAATATTTTTTTGTTGAGAAAACCAAAACAGTAACAGATTTCAGTCTTGATGCATGATACAGAATTGAAAACAGACAATTTTCCCAATTAATGTCCATTTCATCAAATTTTCCACTTTGACCAAGCTGTTGTTTTTCTACACACAAGGTGGGGGAGGAGTTTCATGACCATTTTTCTATTACTTCTACTATAATTTCGTACTTTCCATATTATGCCCACCTTTAGTTGGGTTACAGAGCTGCTGGCTGCCCCCACCCCATCAGGTTTAGGCACCTGCCTGTTGCTGGGAATCCCAGAATAGTTTGTGTTGGAAAAGACCTTAAAAACCATCTTGTTCCAACCCCCTGCCATGGCAGGGACACCTTCCACTACCCCAGGATGCTCCAAGCCCCATCCAGCCTGGCCTTGGGCATTTCCAGGCATCCAGAGGCAGCCACAGCTTCCCTGGGCAGCTGTGCCAGGGCTTCACCACCCTCACAGAGAGGAATTTCTTCCCAATATCCAATTTAAACCCACTCTCTGCCAGTTTGAGGCCATTCCTTCCTACCCTGTCACTCCAGGCCCTTGTGAATAACAGTTTCTCTCCATCTTTCCTGTCAGCTCCCCTCAAGTCCTGCAAGGCCACCATGAGCTCACCCCAAAGCTTCTCCAGGTGAACATTCCCAGCTCTCCCAGCAGAGCTGCTCCACCCTCTGCTCATCCTGGTGCCTCCTCTGGGCTCTCTGCAGCAGCTCCAGCTCCTCCTGTGGGGGAGAGGGGCAGAACCCCCTGCCCTGCTGCCACGCTGGGCTCAGCCCAGCCCAGGGGGTTCAGGGTCCCAGGACATGGCCAGGGCACAGCCACCCCTCATCCTGCAGCACCCTCAGGTCCTTCTCCCTGGGCTGCTCCAGCTGCCCATTCCCCAGGCTGGCTTAATCACAAAAAGGCTTCACTTGGAGCATTTGTGACTCACTGGTTTTAAAGCAGGCGCTCTCACACCACAGCTTGACATAAGCAAGGGTTTCCTTCACATTTATTAGCGAGCAGATGCCTTCAGCTCCTCTGCAAGAGTAAAATCTTCAGTCAGAGCTTCACTCCATTTGGTCATTTAAAAAGCCACAGATTCTAGATTGCTTCTCATCCCCTCACTGTGCTTTTCCACAGCACCAGGTTCTTATGTGGAAGGAAAGCTATTCCATGAGGAGCTTTTTTCCAGCCAGCCCTTGCAGTGCTGTGCAGCAGTAGGAGAGGTGACTGGGGATTCTTGGGCACCAGCAATGCCTGGATCAGATTGGGATGTCTCAGTCCCATGAGGACTCAACAATGGGATTATTCCTTTGTCATGGACAGAAGCTCAGCCAGGCTGCAGCAGGGGCAGGAGGAGAGGAGTGAAAGAGAAGAGACAGGGGAACACAAAAGCTGAAGAACCTGTAAGATAGCCAGGAACTGCAGGAAGAGACAGGATTGTGCCTAGCAATCTATTTTTGAATTGGCTGACAAGAACCCAATGTGTTGCTTGGGTAAGGATCCTGTGGCAGCTTATAAGAGGAGCCAATCCTCTCCCAAGGGAGGGGAGAACAGTGCAAGCCCCCAGGTTTGGCCTCTGCTCATCTCTCCTGCTCAGCAGCACTGGCCTCCAGCTGCTGCACTGGGCCTGAAGGATCAGGAATTGGATCTTCAGCTCCAATGTGTGAGACTACAGCTTCAACCTCTTAAACCACGACCCTTCAAGATGAAGAACTGCAAGAACACAACTTGAATTACTGAAAAATAAGAAAAAGAACAACCAAATCTATATTATTCCAATTATAAAGAGACAAAATGAGCTCACTTTAGTAGGTGAAGCAATGTTATTATTGTAACTAAACCACTGTTACTGCTTATCATTTACAGAGTGGGTGTTAAATGGATCAAGATTACAAAATTACCTTGTGGAAAATTCAGGGCTCTGGAGAGGAGCTGAAAAGGTTTCCAAATCAAAGCAAAATCTTATGACTTCAAAATTCAGTAATGGATTAAAATTTGCTTTCAGTTTAATTTAGAACAGTGAACATATTTCCAATAATTCATTTGGATAATGTTTATCCATCTCATTTGAGCATCTCTTATGTGAAATATGATGTGTTAGCTGGTGTATTTAATATGAAACATGTTAAAGATACTTTAATATAGAAAGAAAATGAAATGAAAACATGATAAAGTCAAAACAATTTTATCTTATATCAAAAAATGTTTTGATATTATTAAAATAAATCAAGAAAGTAAAAATGAAATGTTTTGACTTTTCGTTGTTAAAAATATTTGTCAAAATTGACATGTTCTTGCAAAACATTTGGACTTCAACAAACAGAATTCTTTTTTACAGAAGAATTGTTTTGCTGAGCTCTAATTAAAAACTGGCTAACTCACAGATCTCAAAAAATAGGTGTCAGTGGTGAATTACTACTGGGAGTCAACTAATACTGAAAGGGATTATTTCATTGGACAGTGCTACTTAATATTCTGACCTGTGATCCTGAAATAAATATAAAAACACTTCTGAAAAGTTTCTAGGTGCTAAGGAGTTCAGCAGGGTGACCAGGGCCATCACAGTGTGATGGGGATCTCTTTGGGGGACCTGTGACTCAAATATCAGCTGTTCCAAGTCAGGAAAATCCAGACATTGCCCCCATAAACAACTCTGCTTTGTCAGGACAGGAGCAAGGGGTTTTTATGGATAAATAATGGAGCAGTAAAGAACAGCAGGGGAGAAACAAGAAAGATACTGAGAGAGACCAGTGCAGGAAGGTCGTGTCCTGCTCTGACACCAACAGCATCAAACTGTGAGAGTGGAAAAATACACTAAGGAAAGGATAAGTCAGGTTAGAGCCCTTTGTTATTTTGCCCATCAAAGACTGCAAAGTGATGAGGGAAAATGAAGATAAAAGGTTACTGGACTTTCTTTAAGGACAGAGTTTTTAAAAAGGAGTTTAAAGCAGACAAGTTCAGAGGAAAAACAAAGCGACTTCTTTTACTGGTGACAGCAGAAACATGGTGATTATCCACATGGTGAGCTCATCATTTCAGGATGTCTTTAAATCAAAACTTTACTGAAGGCACAAGTTACTTTGGTTCAGCCCAGGAGAAGAAGGGGAAAAATTATCTAACCTGAGTTACAGAAAAGAACAGAATAAGTGTTTTTTAAATATCCACTATATTTATAATCTATGGGAGTCTACACATCAATTATTTGAACATGGTGAGTAATCTGAAGATAGCCAAGTTTTTTTTAACAGAATCAAATTATGCCAAAAATCAGGAATTTATTATCAACGCTGTCAACAGTTGTTGAAAGTGGATGATTGGATTAAAAACACTGTCCTGGACATAATTCACAAAATTACTTCTAATTCCAAATTTTGGTGCTAAATCTATTGAGACTGAGCTTTTTACCTTTGTTTTAGGAATAGAAAAAGAGAGCAGATCTAGAATGGCTGCCCTGGTGGCAGGGAGACACGCAGATGCAAGAGGGATACCTGCTCTCCTTCCTGATTCAAAGCTTCCCTGGTGCCTCCTCCATTACCCAAGACCTCAGGATACTTTCAGCAAACGGAATATTTCTGTAGAAACGTTTTTCTCTCAGCAAGCACCATTTCATCAGGAAAGAAATTAAAACTTGATCAATATAATATCAGTGTTTAATTCCTGCTCGTACCACAAAACTAATTGTGCCAAACTAGGTTTGCAATTTATATTTCTATTATGTTCTTCTCTACATGTAAAATGGGAATCTGAGCTTCTTCTACCTTCATATCCATGGGTGGAAGACCTTCTCTCTCCCAGTGTGTGTTTGCTTACACACAAAGTAAGAAGCATATCAGCTCATTTGTAACATAGATGATGCTTGTCCTTCTACTGCTCTATTTAAAAAAAAATACAGCCAACAGTTAGGAAGTGCAAGTCAGATATTTTTTTCTGCCATCCATGACTTAAATCTTATATATTTAAATAAAATATTGAATTATTTGGAGAAATTAATTTATTGTATGCCATGTGTTCCTTTGCAGAACAATGTGACAGTGGGATAGCATTTGCAATTTCAGATCATTTCCCATGGCAAGGAAATTACATTTGCCAGCCAGCTGGTTTCTTTAACTCCTTTGAATGTACACATGATGGATACTGGCTAGTGTGGGAGACAAGAAATCCTGCTCACTCTAGCTCAACAGCAAGCACTCTGGGAAAGGTTCAGCTGACAGCGAGGAACAAACCAGGTCCTGTAACCAGAGCTGGCATGGGCTTGCCACACTCTTCAGTATCTCCTCCCCCTCATCTTGGCTGCTCCCTTTTATTTCATGTCCCTGTTTTTAAACCCTCCACCCTCTCCCATGTCAGTGCACCTTTTCATTAATCCCTTTTTTCCACTACCAGTCCCATAAATCTTTCCTTGCCTTTCTCCTCCACAGTGGTAGCTCCTCTTCCCATCAGGAAGACTCATTCTTCTTTCTGATCCCTGCAAATGAAGATCGCATATTTCAATATATGAATATCCCTTAATACTATTATTATTGTTATTATCCATGATATATTAAGAAATTACTTGGCACCCAGTGCTCTCGTTTATTTGACAAGGTGGTGGTTGGTCAAAATTTGGACTCATTGATCTTGGGAATCTTTTCCAAACTCAGTGATTCTGTGGATTTTACACTTCCCCCTATACAGCTCTCCCTCAGACAACTCCGCTGTTTTAACCGCAAATTTTAGTATTCACATAGGTCAAGATCAGAGTAAAACATTTTCTTGGTCTAGTGCATAAGACACAGAAAATAGTTTTTCCTTGTGCAGAATTATTAGACACAATTTCATTTGTTTTCTTTGGTTTAATCTGTTTCTGAAATCTTGCTTCTAGTCAGCAGCCGCAGTGAGAGATTGCACCTTTTGGGCCAGACATAGAATCACAGATCCATTAAGGTGGGAAAAGACGTCCAAGACCATGGAGTTCACTTTTGGCTGAGCATCACTTTCTCAACTAAACCATAAGTGCCTTGTAGAGTCATTTCTAGAGCACTTCCAGGGATGATGATTCCAGCACTTCCCCTGGCAGCCCATGCCAGTGCTTGACAACCTTTTGGTGAAGAAATTCTTCCTGATGTCCAACCTGAACCTGTCCTGGTTCACTGAGGCCATTTGCTCCTGCCCTGGTGCTGGCTGTCTGGGAGGAGCTGCAAGTCCATAGGACACACACCAAGAAAAAGCTTCTGTTTCCTAGATAGCTCTACCAGTCTGGCACCTGCATGGCAACTGAACTTGCAGAGGTTGGTGAATTAAGTCAGCTCTGTTTTATGCAGAAGAAGCATGAAGGAGCTCGAGACAGTTTGGTGCAGATAGAACACTGCCACTTGCTCATTACCAGAATTGCTAAATCTGGACAAGTGTGCTGGGACAGCCAGGAACCCACTGCTCCTTCTGTAGCTTTTAAACACAACCTGTTACACAATCCAAAAGAGTTAAGATCAGCCACTAGACCTCTAGACATCATTTTTCCAAACTTATTTTCAAGTTATCTTCACTGAATTTTGTGCTACAAGCCACAGGAGCCCAGTGAATCCACGTGCAGAGTCTGGATCAACACTGCAGCTTAGTGCAACTTCAGAGCTCTCACATTGTTGCCACAGCCCAGAGAAAAGTGGAGCAGCAGCTGCTGACACAACTTTCAGAGTAGCTTAAGTATTTAAAAGGTCAAATAAAAGTTTTGTGTCTCCCTCTCTCCACAGTCTTTTCTTGTTACTTCACTGATAAAATCTGGGGAGGACGTGCTGCTGTTGTTATAGTGCAACAGGACTGGCAAAGCCCCACTTTAGAAAAGTGTAGGTTGTAGCATGCATGACTAATGATTAATGATGCTCATTAAAAAATGAAGTTCTGATGAAATTCATTAATGCTTGGCTTGAGTCTTGCTAACAGTTATGCAACATTAAGAGCAAGGCAATTACAGATCTTGGCTGCAACTCATTGAGAGATAAAAGAATACCCTTTTTCCTGTTTAACTCAATGTATGACATGCTGCACTACAGAAAAGATCTGTCTTGAAAAAGCTTCTCCAACAATGAGACACAGCCTGCAGCTCCATTGCCACCTGCGGGTAACTGCTGGAGTCTGTCATCCTGTTTCATTTCCCAGAGCACAGGGGGGAAAAGGTATCCACAGAAAAGAGGGATGAGAAGTAAAAGCCATGCTTCTAACTTGCCCTGGATATGTGCTGAGGCCCGAGCAGCAGGCCTTAGCCAGAGCTGACTTACAAGATGGACCCTGGGCAATATGTGGCTGCTGACACCGTCAGTATTATTTGGCTAAAAATACATGACTAAGACCCTGATGCTATCTGTTTAACACCAAACTGACTGCTTTAGAAACTTTCACATAACCTTGTGTAGTCACCTGCAAGAAATCTAGCATTTTAAGAATCTTTCCCAACTGACATGAACAGAGACTTGGTTTAGGGTATTTTATGGGAAACCCTCCCAGGCAAGGCAAGGGCCCTGGCCAAGCCCTGGTCCCTCCTGACTGGGAAGTGTGCCATCAGATCCAGGAGTTTCTGTGATAAAATACAATCAAGCCACTTTGACTTGCTGCTTTGCACCTATAAACGCTGGACCCACTTTTGGGGTGAATTTGGAGACCTCACCTGTGGGTGGAAGCACTGTGTAGGATTTTCCCAATTGCCAGGAAGGGTTCTCCAGGTCCTCGCTGTGAAACGGGGCCCCCCAGGGACTGTGGGCTCTGGACGATGGTGGAGTATTTAGGCAATTGGTGATGTACCTCTCTCAATCACTATCCTTTCTCTTGTACAGTAATGATTAGGTGCATTACCTTTCTTACTTTTGCTTGTTGCTAAAGCCAAGCCTGCAGTTTTACTGCATGCATCACTGTACTTTTGTGTTGACTTAAAATCCACAGTAAAATAAGACCATTCTTTCCATTGGTGTCTGTGTCCTTTAAATTGCTCCCATCAATTGGCAGAACACCTGGTCAGCCAGAAAATAGTTACAAGCAGACATCACCTTTGGCTTCTCAGGCAAGTATCATTACTTCAAAAATTTTATATATTGATCCTTTCACACTCCTAAAAATCTAAAAACCAGATGAGCAACTTTATTCTAAACAGCACAACAAGAGACCAGGGTAAGGGTAAACTGCCAATTAGTTATAGGGAATATTAACAAGGAATGGGAAGGAAACATATATAATTATTGTATCTATTAACAATGTATTTGTGTCAAATATATTAACCTATAATCCTATATACATCCTAAATAACCCAAATCAGCTTTGTATTTTTATTAAGGTTAAATGTGCTATTTTGGATTCACTCAGGAAAACTCCTGGGAGTGCATACTTTATACAGCTGGCATTTAAACATGCTAGGCATTGGAGTCCACTACACATGCCATTGTTTTCCTTCCTATTTTATGTCTGTACTTTGCTCTTTATCTAAAGAAGAATAAATAACTTACTCAGGACCATATTTTCTGGGTTGGCCTCAAAAAACCTCTTCATTACTTCCCATGGACAATTTTCATCTCAGTCTGACCTTACTCTGAATTTTCTGGCCAAACTGTGAATGAAGGACTTTTACTTAGGGAAGAAAGATTGCAGGTTACCTTGGATTAATTCACCAACACAGATCTCCTTTCCACTGCAACTACAACAGTTAACAACGATTAGCCACAGCTTAGCCCTCCCTGTGGAACTCTGAGGATTTGAGCAGTGGATGCCAGAGGAACACCCATCTCTGGGCTCTAAGCAGCAATTCAGTAGGGATAGTAACCCCAGAAACCCAGTCACACTCTGAGCATCTCCTATTAAATTGAAATCACAGGATGTTTGAAGGAATCCTAGAAGACCATCCAGTTCCAACTCCCTGCCACGGGCAGGGACACTTTCTACCATCCCAGGTTGCTCAGAGCCCCATCCAACCTGGCCTTGAGCATATTCCAGCTGATCCACAAGCAAGCATCCAACCCAGTGCCACTGGCACTGGATGCAGAGCTTATCTTCAGCATCAGGGCTCAGCCTATAAAAACCTACCCCAGAGGTAAAACAGCACTTATGAGGCATAAATTAAACTCCAGTGCAACCCTAACTTTGCATGCTTTCCTCCTTTTCCTCAGTGGGAGTGATCCTTCTTGACAGCCATGTTCCATCTAATTCCTGTCACCACGTTCAATTTCAGCAGACAATGACCAAGCCTGTTGAACATGCAAAACTGTTAACAATTAATTTGGTGCAAGCCAAATTCTGGCTCAAAATATTTATTTTTAGCTGCATTGTCAATCCCATGGAGAGGTATGCACTAGGACACAAGTGAAAACCCTTTAAGAACTCTTGACTATTCTGAGAACCAAGAGTTCTCAAACCTGGGGAAAGCAAAATCATCACAATATATACCAACAGCGCCATTAGAAACCAACTTTATTGTTGCAGTTTGAAATTATTTACACAATATAAATCTCTTTGAAAGGTACATTACTTCATTTAATCAGTGGTAGAAGGCCTTAGAATAGTTTCAATCACATTTAGCTCAAAAGAAATACAATTCACTCCAATGAATAAATGATGCACCTAAACATCACAACACACAAGAGGCATGGGGACACTTTTGAGGATGACAAAGGCTCTTTTATTAATTGAGCTTAGTTTACTCACAGGACACGAGTGGACTTGTGTTTAAAAGAACACTGAAAAACCCGCAGTAACAAAGAGAATGACACAAAATGGAATATATTCCTAATATGCTGTGGCTCTGTATCTACAAGTGTTCAGAGGGTTTTAGTGAAGAGGCTCAGAACCAATGGCTCTAACTTGAAGTCACACCTCAGAAAGACTGGGTACATTCTCCGTGCTGAGACTATTCAAAGCACTTGTGTACAAAGCAGCAGCATAACTACCACACTGTGATACAAAATGCTAAATGGAAACTTGCTACAAAGTAAAAGAAAGAACTCTTTCACACACTGAAGGCTGGACACATTTTCTGATAACACGTAGGAATTATACTACCAAAAATTTTGAAACACATACTTTTTCTCCAGTTCATGCTGTATTTTATCCATTTTATATGATGTTATTTATGTTTCTCTTCCGAGGTCTCTTTCATTTTGCATTTTGCACAGGTCTTTATGTGGGGAAAAAAACCCAAAACCACTTAATAGAGGAAAAACACTGTTGCAATGCCACAAAAATAGGCTGGTGCAGCACCTGAAGTTATTTCAGCATTTAATGACAAAGTTTGCTTGCTAGATTTCAAGTAACTTGTTTTCCTTTCCTTTTCATTTCCATGAAGTTTCCCCTCTGTGTTATCTCTCTATAAACACCAAATCAAAGACATTGGGGAAGTCCATGAAGTAAATTCCACAGCACAGGGGAACTGTGATAGCAGCTTGACAACTTCAGAAGGCTGCAGAAACAGAGTGTGACACCTTGAACCAAAAATTTGGTCATCTGGTCAAGTCTGGCCATCTAAGGTCCCAGTGGTCTTCAGGGCCATGCCAGTCAGTTTTCTGACATTTTCCAAGAGTAATAAAACCCTTTATGGAAGAATTTGGTGCAGAGCACCATCCACACTATTAAATACACAGAAAAGCCCAAAACACAATGTATTGCCAACTCATCAGCTAGAAAGGTGCTTCCTTTTTTACAAATGTTTTTTTGAACAGTCTCTTCCCTCTCTTCCCAGGTTGACCGGTTTCCTAATTACATAATCTCTACAGATCAGACCAACTGTAAAAGTCACTTAAAAAGAAAAGCATTTTAAAAATCAAACAATGCCTTATCCAGTGTGTCAGCACTTCACTTGGATGGAGCACCTCCTTACAACCAGCCTGTGCAAACATTCCACACATTTTCCTTCCCACTGAAGGTCTCTAAGCCACAAAGTCTGGTTTAATCCAACACATTCCATCTGGAATGGTGTGATTTCTCACTGTTGAGAGCCCCTTTCCTAAAGATCCTATGTCTGGTTAACAGAATATCTACCTTGCACAAGCTCAAAGGTCTATCTTTCACAGCTGTTGAAAACAATCAGTTTACCACTCACAGTCATAAAGAGGGAGGAAAAATCATCTGCAAGATTGTTTCACATCAGCCTTGCATTTCCCTTAAGGTCTGAAAAAAATGCTTTCTGCTCCACTACCATGATTACAACCTGCTGGGTGTGGAAGATGACAGCAGATAGTTGCCAAGTGCAGCAGTTCAGCAATCTTAACACACAACAAATAGCAAAAAACATGAAAACAAGGAACACACAAGCACCTAAAACAGACACGTGAGACATGCTCAACCTGCTCTGCTAACTAGAACAAGGACTGCCCCAAACAAGAACAAGGACTGCCCCAAACAAGAGACTATAGCGTCACTGCGGTTTGGAACAAAGTTTTATTTAATCAAAAAGTTACCCAATTTTAAGATTTCTTTTGGTATGAGTAACAAAAGAGTATTTGGAAGCTTCTGTTACCTACCAAAGGTTTTAAAAGAATGAGCTTCATTCTGAAGCAAACTTTACCCTTTATATTTTGCTCTTGTCCTTAAATCATGAGAGTAAACAAGCATATTCAATACCTTGCTACAGCAAAAACTTGAGATTCCAAGTGAGTGACTTTCTTTTACTTATATTTATCAAGCCCATCCCTCCTCTTGACTAGCACTTCTTGGATAAACTCACTTCCCAAGACCTTTGTAACCTCAAGTGTCACCACAGGTAAGGCTGAGAGGTTGTACAAATTGCATCAAGGTCAATTTGTCAGATGGAGAACCAGATCTGCAAACCAGAATTTTCCAGCTGAGGTATTCGACACACCAGTGAGAAGAAGAAACTAAGAGCTTGAAGGACACTGTGGAGTTCATAACAGACAGTGAAAGGCAACAGTGATGAAATATAGTCAGGGGAAAAACTAACCTTTATTATGTCTGTGTTTCCAAGGTTAAAGGCCTCTGCAGAAAGGGATTTCTTACACAAAAAATAAAAAAAAATCTGATGAGAAGTCATGCACTGACAAAGCAGAATGTAATTATAGTCTAAAAGGAAATAGTGATAAGCCAAGTACAGAAAGGAAGATTTTAGATTCATGTTTATGTTAAAAGAAGTAGGATTGTGGGCACAAGGAGGAGGGGAGGGAATCACACACAGGGAAAATATCTCAGCTATAAGTTTTAAATACTCTAAAGGGGTACCAATAGTTCTAGTGTTGAGGTAAATTAATTCACAGAACTCTATGAGTGATTTGGGCATTCAGTATAAGCATTTACAAGTTAGCAACTAATCCTATTAGAAGTTTTATTATTATTTGGTGGATATTAGAAGGCTATATCCACCAAAAGCATTCAAGGGACTCTATCACCGCTACCTCAGTGTCCCCATGGGACCACACACTTCTGAGTGCTTCAATCCAACACCCTTAGTTTAGAAGTCAACAGCATTCAAGAATGTACAGGAAATGTTTGGAAGTTTAAAGAAACAATTTTAACAGCTTTCCCAATCCCATTGGTATTGCATATACCTCTGACACATGGTTTGCCCTATTATTAGAACAGATTTTCTCTTAATCTAAGTACTGTATAAATCTCTTTATTCCCAGAATCATTCCCAAGAGCAAGATTTCAAAAAAGCTAATGGGGGAAAAAAGACACTGGGCGTCCAAGGCTATAAATGGATATCTTAACATGAAAGTATTACGCTGCATTATAAATCAATTTAACAAAAGAAGTCTGCACACAGAGTTAGATTTCTTCTTTACAACAAGATTTCTACAAAATAGGAGAGAATACAATGCAATACACAAGTCCATAAATGCAAGATAGAATACAATTCACACTAATTTACAAATGGTTATTTACACTGTTGTATATACATGAACAGTCAGACCTGGTAAATGCAAATTTCACGTCCTTTTAAAAAGCAAATCAACAAGTGTCAATGAAAGTACTTAAAATTACGTGACAGGAGACTAGTGACCGTTCAGAAATCTTTAGTGCTTGAGTGACCTAAGAAATTAGGTCTGGATTAGCCAGATCTGACTGCAGAAATGAGAAGGAAAAAAAGAAAAAAAAAAAATCACACTATTCTGCTTTACAAAAGCAACCAGGCCACTACAGTCTATTGACTTGATGCTATTTCTGCAAGAATGCCCAGATTAATGATCCTCTTTATATTTACAATATAGCTTTAACTACAGCAAGAATTATTAATTTTGGCATTCATGCCCTTAGCTTAACAAAGGCAACAGAGTATCTTCTTGGCAAGTCACAGTCAAAACTACTACAGGATGTTTCTAGAGCTCAGTCATTTTTTGTCCTCCTTCCAATATCTTCATGTTGCTATTACAAAGACCAAAATAAATTAAGTGAAACAAGTACATGTTTTCTAGTACCTAACTTACATTCAGAATGTCCTGTATTCACAGTTTCAAGCTACCTTACCATCTACAATGCAAATTACTACTTTCAACTTAATGCATCTCTAGATATTCCTCAGGAAATGAGGATATCCAAGTGCTACTGGCTCAAACGGATGTGGAACAAGGCTCAAGGCAACTGGCATTTCATTTTGGGAGATGCTTTACAGTATTTCCTCAGAGGTGATCACAAGATTTAACCTGCACTTCTCTCAAGAGAAAGCTGATGCAGAGCAGTGCTGAAGTGAATTCCAAGGTGCAAACTTAAAGCCTTGACCAGTACTGCAAAGTCAACCACTGTAACCTGTGACAGTCCTTGTGCTCCTTCAAAGTGGCTCAAGAAAAGCTCGGACTATTTGCTACCTGCTTCAAAGTGCTTTCACAGGATTCACTCCACAAAGATGAGACTGAGCTGCACTCAGGAAAAGCTTTGGTTCTGCGGAAGCAAACTTCCACTCCTGCAGTTATTGCTACTTGAGCTATACAAACAAAATACTACTGACAAAAATTACAGTAACTCCAAACCTAAGTAGTACTGGTACCTGAAATGGGAATGTGTTTTGCCAGCCATTGGGAAAGTTCGGATCTGTCAGCTGTTGGATTTCCCAAGACCAAATGAACTTCACAGCCTTCTTTCAAAATATTTCTTAAATACAAAGTAACACTGTCAGAAATAAAGCCACTGTTTGGAAGAAAATAGTAACAAAGAGTTCAAAAATCTTTAGCAATCTTAGTTCCAAGGACATCTTGCTGAACTTAAAGGAAATAAGAGACAGCAGGGTATTGACATTCATCAAATGTCAATAAAATCCATAGGGAGAAAGTACAGAAGATTAAGGACTTCAGTGCCTTCATGAGCTCTAGCAACATCCTTGATAACTGCTACAAAGTAAATTATAAATGTCTATTTAAGCTATTTGTTTCAAATCAAAGAGAGTTTGTCCAGTATAGTAGCCTCCAGCTAATGAAAATGGTTACCTCATTTCAAGTTACAAAAAATCCCAGCTCTCCCATTTGTATAAAGATTTTTAAGGTTTTGACTGAATAAAAATAAAATGAAAACATTCATAGATTAATATAAACAAGAGGAAAAACAAACCCTATACGGTGCTTTTGTAAAACAACAGAATACCATTGGAAATGGTCTTTATTGGTGAAAGATTTTTCATTCACATGAGTTTTATTTGTCCTGAATCACTCCAAGCTTTTGTAAAGCACATGTGTATGTACATGTGTACATGCTATACACACACACACACAGCCCTGTGCCATAAAGCAGTTTTGAATAAATATCTTTGCTGGAGTCTGTACAACAGACTCCCCACGTAAGTTTGTGTTTGCATGTGCTCATGCACATGCACAGACTTTGTACACGTGGGCACTTATGTGACCAAAGTGCAAAGTTTTTCAGAGTACCATCAGAGTTGAGTTCATGCCTGCCTAGCCCCAAACCGTATTGCTGGGCTTGAGTTTTCTGCTGTGGGTTCCTTCCCATCTCCTGCCCCCCAACCCCACCCTCCCTTTCACAGTTAAAGCCTCTTTTCCACACAAACTTATGCATTGTTCCATTAGGTAAACATTTTCTTTTCAGTTAACATTTTGTAATCCAGACCATTCTTGGTATAATAGCTTTAAGAAATAAAGTGTGTGAGATGATCAAAGCCTCGCTGCCAAAGTCATACACTTTTCCATACTGTCCTTCAAACTGGAGGCATTGAAAAGCAATCTGCTGACAGAAAAAAAAAAAAGAACCACCAGACATACCAGAATTTGCACAACTACAGGACCAGGCATTTAAGACTTCAGAGTCCAAAGTTAGATGGGGACAAAGCAGAAAGTTGTCTTTGATACAGGAGCTGTAATCCTGCATCTTGCTCCCCAGTGCCACAGGACCTCTGCTCTCCTATCTCGGGTCCAACAGTCCGTTCTGCCACTGGAGCACAACAGATACAGACACCAGAACGGGGTTCAAATCCAGAATCAAGTTGCAAAAAGGAAGAGAGATTTGGAATAGTGGTCTTTTGATTTTAAGAGTACACGTAATAAACAAGCAGCTTTCCCAGGGAAGCTGGGGACGGCAGGCTGTCCACCCAACACTAGTGGCTGGTGTTAGATATCCTCAGAGAATCTTGTGGTCACAGAACTTGAACATCTCTACAGCCCAATCCAGACGAAAAAAATATCAAAATTGTATTTATCATTTCAATAAGCTGCTTGATTCTTGTGCAAAAGAAAAGTACCATTGTATGGAAAGCGACCTTTAAAAAAAAAAGCAGGGGAAAAAATAAAGATCATCCTAACCCTTCTCCCTAGCTACACCACACTAGAGATCTCACAAGTCTATTGTCACTCCTTTTGCTTGTAGGCCTCTAAAAGAAGAATTGTCTCTGACATGTCTTCTTTAGCATAAGTGAATGCAACTTCAAAATAAGTTGTTAAATGAATCCTTTGGAACAACTTCACTGTCTGCACCCAACTTTAACATAAACTGATGAAAGCAGCAACGGAATCATGTTAAACGTATAATAAATAATTCACATACAACATGTTAAATTACAAAGAAGGATTAAATTGCCATTTCTACAACTTTTTATAGATTTAGCAAGTTTCTAATCCGTTTTATATCAACAGCAGTACGTATGTTCTTCATAATAAATTTAACATTGAAGGACTGTCTAGAGGCATTATTTATAAAGCAAGAACCACCAAGTGAGCATTACAGCACTTCAACAAATGTTTAGATTTTTTTTCCAGTATCTGTTCTCAGAAAAGATTCAGGGGTTGTCTATCCACTTGGTAAGAGTCCTCCTCTTCATTACTCAGGAAGAGTTAATGTCATGACCTCCAGTTTCATTTTGAAATACTGGTTAAACCGAACAATTGCATACCTGGTCAAAGGGAGAGAGAGACATTCCAGGTTAGGAACAGCTAATTCTTCACATGACAACAGCCATGCTAAGTAGGACTAGTCAAAATTCCACTGACCCCAGCACCCTGTTTCCAAAATTGACTCTTTGCAGCTGCCCAAGGAAGAAATTAAGAACAGAGCAATGATATTACAGAACTTCTTCTCCGCCATCCCCCAGTCCCAGCTTGCATGCTGCTCCAGGATTATCAAGGGTAGTGGTTTAGTGTTTAACTGTTCTTAATGGACTGTCCAACAACTGCAATGCCACAGAAATTTGATCTTGATGATTAAAACAGAAGTGTCAACGCTGACACGTTTTTGGGGTTGTCACTGGTGTTTTCTCTCCATCTAGCGGTGACTGCCCGGTACTGCGGCCTGAGAAAATCGGGAACTCACATCGGTGTTACTCACAAAAGTGACATTATACAGCCCAGAAAACTGGCTTAGGCAGTGCAAAAAATCCTCAAGTGGGACATCCTGCCAGGTAAAATGATGAATTTTATCACTTTGCTCGGTCCCCAATGGAGAAATTAATTCCTCTTCTTGTTGCCATTAAAGACCTTTTTAAAAAGGCCAAAGACACAAGTATCTACCTGAAACAGAACTTAACATTCACTGGTGGTACAAAGACTCTTTAAAACAAGAATAGAAACTTCCAGGATCAACACTCCATGCAGTAAGTAATCAAGCTCTTTTGTACTATATCTTTGACTCACACTGTTGGAAATATAGGTCTTGCATCTGACAGATAGCACACCTCACTGACCAACTTGGTTTTTATGCCTTTGTCTCTGCAGCAAAAAACACTTGATACCCAAAAACATTATGTTCCTTGCCTTGTAAACCATGTGTTTTAGCCCAGGGGCACATAACTTAGAGAACTTTCCGCAACAAAAAACACTGACAGACAGCTTTTACTGCCTTGTTTTCCCTTACAATTGAAGAGTTTTCTTGTATGTTCACAGAGGTCAGGTGTGTTGCTCAGATCTCAGTTTCTGATAGCTGGGGTGTTGGACTAAATGTAAGGTCCCACAAGTCCCTTCCATCCTCTAGTATTCCGTGACTCTACACAGCAAGCATACTTACCCTAGAAAATCAAAATCGATGGTGGAATATTTGGCTTGAATGAGAGCCCACAATCCCCAAAAGAAGTGTGAAGCCTGAAAGAAAAAAATTTACCAGAAAAAATTAACCTTATCTTAAATCTAACATGTAAACATATTCTCACAAAGACAAAACATCTATAAGAGAACACTCAAACCCCAATCTTTTTGTAAAGTTATTTGATCTCTCTTTACCAAAGAGATTTATAAGCAGTATTACAGAATTAATTACTCACAATCAGACAAGGCAATTCATTGGAGTCTAACTCCCTCCCCATGCTGAAAGCAGCAACTGATTGCTGCTTTTCAAGAGAAACAACATTCCATTTATAAACTATCACCTATTAAGTAGATTGTTGTATGACTATATACACATGCTTAAAAAAATGCTCAGAAATGTAACCACCACCTCTACCGCTGTGAATTTCTATTACTCCTCATGTATTGAGCTCCAGTGCAAACAGGAAATTCCTTTTCAACTTTCAATTACATCCTTAGACCTATATAATTACACTCACTTTCACTGCTGGCTTGGACAAAGAGAGATGTAATGTTTTAAGACAAGTTCTAATTCATCAGCATTTACACAAATTTCTCATCTGTTCCAGACTTACTTCCATTAGGAGTCCAGAGCAGTAGTCTGGAGGCCTCTGCTCACTTTCAGATTGGAAGTATGGATCATATTAATGATATGATGTTAATACACTTCACAATGAACAAGTGATGCCCATAAGCTTGACAGTGTCCTTGTGGAAGACACTTCTGGACAGACTTTGAACTTCAGTAAATGACTGCTCTTATTAATTACCTAAATGGCTTCCTGAAGCTTGCATGTAACACTTGACCAGGAATTTAGTTGACATCCATGGATACACCTGAAAACACCTCAAAACAGCAAATGACCTGTGCCCATGTGAATCCTGTACCTCTGGTTCAGATAACTTGGCCAGAGAGCTGCAGTCCATCATTTTACATCAACATCCATGATTTATGTCAAGTTTTCCCTTACGAAAGCTTCCCACATGAATTGACACAAGAGTCACACGCTGTTTGTGCATCACAGGTAGACTACAGGCAAGTCCTGACCTGTTCTCTAAACACAACTCCATCCTCTTAAACATTGCTATGGCCATTGTTTGAAACTGACAAAAGAGTGCTATTGATTTTCAAACAGACCACCAGCCTGCTAAACTGCAGCTCCAACTTTCCTAAATGAATGGGCCAGCTAAATTTAACAGTAACAACTAACATTCTAAAAGAATAGCAGCATACAAGCCATTGTTTTTAAAGCTTGTTTAATAATCAGCTTCCTGTTAACTCTACTTCCTCACTGCAGCCTGTAGCTTTTGCCAGAAAACTCAGGGTATTACAGTAACAGAGGTGTGCTTGAATTAGTAGAGAAGAGGACTAAAATAAGGCTGGAGTTGCTACTTTAGCCTTATTCCTCCTACAAATAGCTGGGAATGTTATTCTTCAGAAGAAAAAAACATGCAAGCACTTCTGCTGTAACATTTCCTGTCACATCATCTAGGCAAAACAAGATCAGCAAGAGACTCTAGAGTGACCTATTTATCTGCAAAAGAAAAAAAATAAATAAAATCCATATAGTCTAGTTTAACAGAATGTTACCATCTTATTTTTAAAAAGGATTTTAAAGCTTATATGATTTCATGAAGCACTACCTTGTTCTTCTGTCTTCTTACCATTACAAGCAAAAGTTCAGCAAAGACCCCCCACAAGCTGTGGCAAACTTAAACTTGCCAGGCCAATAAACAGAAATCCTCACTCAAAGCTCATCTCCTCGTTTTCTGAATGTGCAGTGCCTCCTTCACTAGGAATATTCCACAGAAAGTATTTAATATGCAACAGAGAAGCAAGTTTCCATAGAAGAGCAAAGTTACTTCTCATGGAAGTTTTCTTTACATGCCACTACATTCAAATTCAAGAAAATAGCAATTACATTTGTTCACAGAGTATCAGGTTTCTCTGCATCATTTAAAATATTCTAATCAAGTGTTTGATACTGACCAGTGCAAACTGATTGACTTGGACATACAGAACTTCAACTTCTTTTTCACTGACTTCTGTCCCAAATCCTTTATATTCTTTGTAGGCCTCAAGGTAAGATCGCAGCCATTGCTCCTGCAATTTTCTGTTGGGATAAAGGCTGTAGTCTACCTCATTTACTCCTAGGAAAAAGACAAGAATACTATCAGAACCTTATGTTGCGTAAAAAGACCATGAGAAACCCTTTAGTACTACCACTAGTAGCCCATTACTGTGCCCCTTCCCACCCCAACACACAGGCACAGATTGATGTGAACAAATAACCACAATTCTACTTTGACCTCACCTTAAATTACATGCTGCCAGCAAGTTCCCACATACAAATCTGAGTGTTCCACATTACAAATTTATGTTTTCAGCCAGGTAGAGTCTGTTTGTATGTTAGGATTCAACACCTTGGGTTTTGAGAAAAAGCTTAAGTATTTGCTTTATGAAACAAAAACCCTCACAAATAGATCAAATATTAAGTATTTTGTAGGAAAAGAGACTTGTATGTCACAATATCTCAAGCCAAATCCAAATGCATACCCAGTTATCACTGAGCCCACGTCTGAAGAAAACTTATTGTGACTCTGCCTCTCTTCTCCACAGGGCATTGGTGGAATTAGGAGCCCATAACTCATTTTTATCCTATTTTTCTTCCTCTACTGGAGGTGCTTAGTCACAGGCTATAGGGAGTCTGCCAGGAGCCCCAAACCTGGATCACAGTACACTTCCATTATCACTCCCAGTGAATTTAGGAATTCTCATTAATTTAACTTGCTTTCCAAATGTTTAAATTACCAACTACACAACTCAAATTACAAAGTATACACTTTGATTTTTTTTCCTTTTTTTTTTTCTTAAGTTATCTAAACTTAACATTGTTTTTGAAGTAACTGGTAGATTATGGCTCTTCATTTCACCACAGAGTGCTTTCCATCTGCTCTAATTATTATGTAGGTTTTCCCTGCTCACCCATGCTCTGAAATAGTACAGCATACACTTGAGGTCATTTCTCCCTTATGGAGTAAGTGGAATGGGCATTTGCTGTAAAAAATTTGAACTAGTTAATAAATAAATCTAAAACCACCGTATTCCTAAAATCCCACCTTTTCCCTATGACAGTGTCTTTTAGCCTTTGCTTCTCTTTTTAGGACAGGCCAAGTACTTAGTGCACACATTCAAAACCACCAAAAAACACATAATCCTGCCTTGTGGCACTGTGGAATCCCACAGAATACTGTCAACACATGCACCTCTAGTGTGACACTGACAGTATTTCACCACAATGGGCTGTCTCTGCTGTGTCACCTCACAGAAAGATGGGGTGAAAGCTATGTACTCTGAACTTATCTAACTCTACCAGAACTTAGGACATGATGTTTCCATCTCTGAGTTAGAAGACCTGCAAAGGAAGGGCACAACTGGTCTGCAAAATGAGACACCAACACATTCTGAGCTGACAGCTGTAAGCATGTAACCAGATACACAAACAAAAAGAATAATGAGTTTGTTGGGGTCTTTAGTAAAATCAGTCAACTCTTACCTCAGAAACCCAATTCTTACCTGCAAATTCATTGAAGTGATTTCCAATGTCATAAGCCAGGTAGTTGTACCCAGAATACTCATAGTCTATGAACTGCACATCACCTGTGTGACAGACAATAGCAGCAACATAAGAGTACAGATCAAATCAAGTACCAGCCCTGATAGCTTGGTGTCCTTTGAAGATTTTTGGGGAAAACAAGCCACAGACCCATCTTGTACCCAGCAGTGTGCTCTCAAGACATTTCAGAGTAAGGCTGTGACTTCTATGATATGAGCTATTTAAGGGTAAATATTCATTCAGCAAAGCTCTTAAATTTAGAGCTTACAATTCTCTCTGCTTCAAGTCTCAGTAGCAGAATTTCAATTTTAACTTCTACCACATGAGGGCCTCCCTTACTCTCAAAATGAGAAGTACAGCAGCACATTCTTTCTTTAAACTTTATGTAGAAAAAGCAGATCAATTTCTCCCTGACTTAAAAAATAACAGTCCTGTTTATTCTCACACAAATGTGCAGCCACAGTGGACTAACACATTGCAATATGCTGATACTTCCTGTTTCCTCTACCACTCTTACAAAGCAAGATTATTCTTAACTGTTGCTTTTTTAAGCTGGATTCAACTAGCCTCAAGAAACCATCAGACAACCATAAGGTCCCCAAAGCTATCAAACTATGTAGCATTGCGTAAACAAGGGCTGATAAAGCAGCAAAACACAGCCCCAAATGTTTCCTAATTATGTTTACCTGCACTGAAGCTGGGGAAAATACATTGAAGCTGCTCAAGAACAGTCAAAATGTAAACAAAATGGATTAGGTAAAACTAGAGCTCTTGTACTTTAAGGGAAACCAGCAAAATTACTAAAAAAAATGAAAATGAAGCAATGGATTAAGAAAATATATGTTTGCACTAGAACATTAAAAAGTAAAACCTTACATTTCTCACTGCTATACTGAAATAAGTAATTTTCACCATTGCACCCTTCTCCCTCTCTATACTCTTTCTTTTTATCACTACTTGCATTATTTAACAAAAACATTCACTCTATTATAATGAAAAATCTTTTAATATTACTTAAAACTCTAGGCTAAAAAGAAAACCAAGAACAATGTTAAAATTAAGTACATTTTGTATGTACTTCCGAGACTAAGGAATTTAAGTGCCTATTACACTGCCTCCTTAAGATTTAGGAATACTGTACATCTCAAAATAGTTTCACCAATGTCCTGACCAAGTTAGCAGAGAAGTTTATTAGAAATGTTCTTTTCTATGCAGTTCATCTTTGCCATTCTTGAACTCCTAACACAATTATGTTTGCCAGATGGACAAATCTTTTTGTCTAAGCACTTAAAACAGAAATTAAACTCTACAACACGAATATAATCACTTAGTCACAAATCCTCCAAGTCCGAGTTCACCCTTTCTTCCACTGAAAGAGAGCCTTGCTTACCAAGGTTATGATGTTAAATGTTTTAGGTTCTAACAAACCAACAGCCCTGCAAAGTGGCAAGCTCCTTCCAGGAAATTCTGTTGGCAGTGGAAAAATTGAAGTTCTCCAGAGCTTTGAAGCTGCTCATCTTAGAGCAGTGCAAGCAAGATTTTACTGTCACTGATGAACTTCTGCTCTGCCTGACTGGCAGATTCCCAGCCTTGCTCTTCTCACTGCTTCTCCAGGGCTGCTTTTCACAACAGACACCTCTAAAGCCACACACCACTTAAAATCCCACCCCTGGCTAACATTCTGCTACACAAGTGATCTCCTGAGCCCCTTCTGCCCCCCAGACATTTAATATCCCTTGTATTGAGAGGTTTGCTTTCTTCCTTCCTTACCTAAAATCCAAACACAGCAGGTGAAAGTTTGCTAGTGAAATATGGACATAAATACTTTAAATTTTTCATTAGCAGATTTCACCTAGAACATCCCTAGGTGCAATCATGAATTCTTAATTACATTTAAACAACTTACTTCCATATATAAAGAATATTACATAGAAGCAGAAATTGAAGGTAACAAGATATGGGTGGGGCTGTTACTAGGCACTGTCCTCACAAAGCAGGAACAAGGACATACCAAGCCCTTGGGAAGCAGATGGAGAAAACTTGGCAAACTCCCATTTGATAAGACAAAAGTTCAAAGCAAAAAACCTTTGCATTTGCACTGATCCATTTCAGACTCATACTACTGTGCAACTCAACCTTTTAAATTAATTTTTGCACAAAGGCTCAAAATAAAGATGCACATTTTTTTCTGTGGAACTGAAAACAAAAGCTTTGAAGTTTGCTGCTTCAAAAATGTGCAACATGGACGTACTTATATGTACACATACATACATTTACCCTGCTTTAGAAAAAGCAGAAGAAAGTCTGCAGTCATTGTTTAAATAATCAGTGTATTTTAAGATTTACTGCAGTTCATATGAGAAAGCCACTTCTAAAAACTATGGCTTACACTACTGGCTTAGCAGTTAGCTGTTGTTTCAAGATTTCTAAAAGGTATCCACAAATTGGACATCCCATCAATACCCCTGAGAGCAAGAGACACTGGTCTAAGTGTATTTGTGCTTTATTGAAATGAGAACATTTGAAAACAAGCTCTCTGGAGAAGCTACTACTATTGACAGAAATAGGCATGTCAAGAGTGTGGAATATTTCAAGTTGAAACACATTTCTTTTTTCCAGGCATTTCCTAGGGCAGACAACATGCAACATACCCCACAAAAACCACAGAAAGATACAGAACGGAATTCACTGTATTCCATATCCCAGAAATGCACTTTTACATAGATCAAGTAGCAATCAACAAAGCATCTGCTGGATCTCCTCAGGATCTGACAGGAAGGAGGGGGAGGACAGCTCTCTTCCTAGCTGCTTTTCCTTTCTAATGGTTTCATAGGGAAAGCACTTCCCCTGCCCAAGTCTTGGCTGTAGCTACCAGAGCTGAAGGGTGTATCCCGAGTTCTGTCCCATCCTGCTCACCAGGTGACCAGGTGAGCCACTGAGCCCCTGGAAACAGCTCCAAAGACAAGGATCTGTGCTAGGAACATGCTTTAAAAAAATCACACAGCTCACCCACCCAAAGGATATTTTAGCTATAAATACCCAAAAGAGCTCTGCAAAACAAAACAGGTTTTTAGATCAAAACCAGAAGCCTTAAAAATGCCTCCATCTTCAGAAGCACTGAGCACCCACAGACTCCTACCAAGGATCACAGAAAACCTTGGGTAGGCAGAGGGAATAAACAGAACAAACTATCCATCTACCTACACACAACTCCCTGCCAGCTGATTTTCATATATGCAAAAAGAGCACACATAGAAACAGAACAACACTCTGATCCTGAATCTTGTTGAATAGCAAGTATTTGAACACTTAAAATATCAGGTACTTTTGGAAATTCCCAGGTCACACTCGGGAAAAAAAAAAAAAAAACACAACCACAAAAATCAAAGACATTTAGGAGCATCAGAGCACAAGGTCTATAAATAAGCAGTACCAAGCTTCAAGTATATTTTTAATATTCTTGATGTCAAAACCACAATAAAAAGCAATGTGAAGTGCTGAACTATATCCTTCAAAGGGTAGATGACAGTGATAATTATAAGTTATGTAAAGTACCACTTGCAGATTTCCATATCCTGAGTGACTGAGAATGGACATTAACAAAACAGCAAGAGGCAGAGTTCTCTTCGCCACAGCAGGAACAAATTCAAATCAGATGAGTGAGACTCCATTAAATGAAGTTAACACTCAACATGTTCTTCCAGGCTCACAAATAAGGACAGGAGACTGATTTTTCTTAGAAGCAGTATGTGGCATGACTATGGTTTTTCTTTCAAGTCTGAAAACTTAATGTGAATTCAATGCAGAGGACAAATCTAAGGCAAAGTGCAGGAACAAGCCATAATTATTCATACTGTGTTGGACACAAGTTCTAGTATGTCCTGATGGTCTGTAGCTTAAAAACATCCTCCCACACATCCCCCCCAACTAGTAAATGTGTAAATTAAGCATTCAAAAACAAAATTATAAATACAGTATTACTAAAACAAAGTAGGTTGTCTTTGTGACAGCTTCTGAAAAGCCAGACAATACTTCCAGTTTTGCACAAATTTTAGTGAGGAATAAAGAAAAAATAAGGTAGTTAATCTAGAAAATCAATTTTCTCTTGTTTTCAGTTTAGGGTCACCAAGGTCTTTTGGATACACAGAAGCTTTTCCAGATGGAAAAGTGAATTTAGTCAGAGTATTGCATTCACCAAAGCTGTCAACTACCTTCAGACAATTTGATGCCATTCCTTGTGAAGCTCATCTTTAAAAAGACTATATTTTCTGGTCTTGCAGAATTTTTCTTATACCAAGAAAAGCTTTTGCTCTGCTAAACACAATTCCAGTTATACATGTTTCTTTGCAGTTAAAGCTGAGCTTCCTATTGATGCTCTGTAAAAAGTGTGCTATAAAAAACAGCTTCCAAATGACAACCATCCTTTCTACAGATGGCATTGAGATTTGGTTACTATGAAAATGGTCCCTGCTGTACCCAGATTGCACAAATTTTACAACACAGTACATGTGCAGTGTTGAAACGTAAGTTTGATAATATATTTACTTCACATTTCCAAGTGTTTTCCCCAGCTGTTTACAGCTTGCTTGAAACCTAAGTACTTGACAAACCTCACTCTCCCTACCCAGTCTCCAAACTCTAAACACTTACATACTTGTTACTGTAGGATTGCTCACAAGGGACGCACTCTTGGCATTGTTTTTCCCCTCATTCTTCTTACAAAAAGAAAAGCATTTATTTTTCCAATTAGGAGCTTCAAGCCTATCAACCACAACAGGTAAGCTTTTAAAGGAATTTCTCAGATCTTTTTTTTTTTTCGTTGCATGGTTCTGCTATGAAAAGTGACTAAAAAATACTTTTATCTCAGTGGGTCTGCTCTGGAATGCTGAAACCCAAGGTAATTTCAGCACTAAAAGAACCCACATGGTAAAAAGAGATTTAGTTTTGGTACTACAGTATCACAACTCCAAGTGTTCAAGACCACAAGTATGGTCTTATGCACACCTTCCATGCTTTCGCCCTTTTCTCTTTTTAAGCAGAGCTATAGTCCATCATTGAAACTCAGTAAAACCACTCAAGCTTGGTACTGAATTCACAGAATTCAAAGTTTATGTTAATAGCATTGTTAGGGTGCATATACACATACAGGCATCGATAACTAAAAGCAATTCCCTTCAAAGGTGGTATTACTCAGAGGGAAACTTGTATACACATCACTAAAAGAGTTTATTTCCTCAGTTCATATGGTGATGCAGAATTCACGTATGATGCAGAAATGCGTTGGCACATACAGCCAGTTTTCACACTGGAACCAGCACCAGCTTGGTTTTGTTCTTCTTTTTCTTTAGGAGTTAAGGCACATAACTTACATACCAACAATCTTACTCAACTGGCACAAAAATATGCAGCTACTAGAAGGAATGCGTCATCCTTATTTCAAGGGAAAACCTTGTAATCTGATTAGTCACATTCAGCTGAGCCCAGGTATTTGAAATGGGAGGAAAATTGTGTATTGTTACTGCACAGTGGCCATTTTGGTGTCACAAGTTTGCCTTGTTTGCTTTAATTCCTGATTGATTCGCTTAGTAACCGAGCCCCAAACCACTAAAATCAATGAGCTGTGGGTTTATATGGAAGCTTTAACAGATCTTAATAACATAAACTACAAGTTACGTGTATAGTAATAGAAACAAAACTGTAATTCATTTTTGCCAAGATGTGTGCTGCCTACAACTGTTTAAATAAAGCACATATTTACAAAAGAAATCTTTCAAGATGTCTGTGTACCTCATGCAGAAAACAAATTGAGCTACTGAATGTAGAAGTTAATATCATTAAGATTCTTCATTATGAAAGGATATTCCCCACAAACCAGAACAAAATGTTATAAGAGACAACTTTCATGTTATTTTCTATACTTGCATGATTTTCCTTTCTTCCTAGAAGTTTCATACAACCAGAATAGAATTAGCATTCAGTTACATACTTTGAAACTCACGCATACAGGCAAGCTGGGGATTAACCAATTCATGAGGTCATTAAAGAAAAGCAAGGAACACTGATTTTCTTCCTCTATACAGTAGCATACAGATGAAAATTAGCTAATTAAGCACAGGTATCACTACCATTACACTGGGTCTCAAAAGCTCAAAGTGACTTCACCTCAACAAGTGAGTAAAACAACACCACTGATGCAGCACATGCAATCACAGCACACACAAAGCCTCTCACTACTCACACCTACCTCTTTTCTTGTTGTAAATAATATTCTTACACAACAGGTCATTGTGACAGAGCACCACTGGCGATCCTAAATTTGACAGCCTCTCCTTCATCCAGGCCATCTCTTCCTGAAGAACTTGAGGACTTGGAATGTCACTTAAGAACCTTTTCAGGTATAAGGAAACAGAGTTAACATTTAGTATCTGTGTTCCATAACAAGCATTTATAATGAAGTATTTTTCTCTACATTCTTCCTGCAAATAGTTCAACAGACCCTCTCCCAAATCGGGCTATTCTTTCCCAAATTATGGCAATCGTTCTTCTCTGTCCTCCCCAGAAAACAATTTTCTGAAGATTATCTGTGCTATAAACACAACAGTAGTCCAAGAATCAGAAGCAGAACATGAATACACTCCCACACATTTTAAAGGTGCAAAGATTAAAAGAATTACTGCATGAATTTCATTCACTTTTTGTTCACATTCCAGTACTTCCTCCAAGAAGAATACACAACAGTATTAGGTACCATATGTATCTATACTGAGGAAATTAACACTAAGTTTTAGTCTAGTCACAGTATACACTTAAATGGCCATTTTGTCCTCTACATTTTCAGTTACCTACTCATGTTTTCTCTGTTTTCTTAACAATTTGATGTTGTAAAAGAAAAACCACTTCGCTAGAGCATTCTTTAATTACAATGCAGCAAGAAGGGTGTCCATGACTTCAAAGTCACATGAAGAATATTTTTAAGCTGGAGTCTGCCTTCTGAGCAATACAAAGTCTGATGATATTGTACAAACACAAAATCCAGCAGAAGGAATGTGAAGTCTGGAAAGAACATGATGTAATACCCACCTCTTATTTACTTCCTCATCTGCAAATTCTGTGGGTATGAGAGAGAAGTATTTCCCCATTTTCAGCCACAAATTTGATTTAGGGATCCATCCATTGTGTGCATGAATAGTATGGATTTTAGCAAGCTGTCTAGCAATGAGTCTAAAAAAAATTAAAATTAAATCAATGTTATATTTAACTGAAAAATTCTAAAAAAATACAGCTCAGGAATTCAAAGAAGCTTTGCACAAGAGGAGCACAGCCATAGGGTAGCACATTTCAAGACTCAGAAGTTCATTAGAATCACTACCTGTGTAAAGGGAAGGGGGAAGGATTGGAGTTCAGTTACAGCACACAAATTTCACCTGAATTTACAGTCTACTCTTGCTTATTTTTCCAAGTATTGATTTAAATTATCTGCTATTTTTAGGCAAATACATTTCATGAGATACTAAAATCTTGTGACATCAGCACTTTCTGTTCACTGCTAACAGTTTAAAAAAATAATTTCTCAGTGGAACTTTCTGGTATCTATTTGCAAAAGGAATGTCTTGGAAACATTTGGAAGTATTTTAACCAAGTCCAGCCCCCTACAACTCCACCACATTCAATGACCTCTGTAATGGTGATGTGCAAGTGTTAAACACAATAACTAGACCTTTAATGAGTACAGTGCTCTGTGCAGGCATCAGGGATCACTGTTCAGCACTGAAATACCATACCTAAGGCAGTGTGAACATCAGCATAGCGTAGCCTTACAGAAATACACGTTTTCTGCTCAAACTCAGCCCAAAGTCCTTCAGGCCAGGCAGAACTTCATAAACGCACAATGAAACTATGAGATTTTTTAAAAAGGTTTAAAAGCTTACCTGAAGATGTCTGGATTGCACACATGCTCTGGATCCAGGGCTTCTCCCTGCATGAACTCATAGCACAGGCCATTGTTGAAGGTGCAGTAGAGCTGTGGTGCACAGCCATGGGCCTGCAGCACTCGGAAACTCTTCACCTCCTCGTCCCGGTCCACCAGCAGCTCCGTCTTGTTCCCGTAGATCCGAACCAGAACCACATCGTCTGTCGTGTCACCCACGTAGCAGCCAATCAACTTATTGGTGATTCCATCAGTGAACAGCTGGAAAGCAAAAATAACGCAGTAAGCAACTCAACTCTGCATCTTCAACAAGCAGGAAGGGAATGCTGAGTTATCTGTTAGCTCCCAAAACACAAATGTTTACTAGACTGAGCGCTAAGAAATAAAATCTTAGAGGAGTATCATGAAGAAAATACTTAAATATAAATGTGGGGGAATTTTTGTATTTACAGTCATGTCTCTTCTACTCTGTGCCCTCAAAACCCTAATTCTTAATTCAACCCTCCCATAAAACATCCTCACAGTAAAACAAGCAAGCAGCAAACAAGTTGGATAACAAACACTTTTTAATTAATAGCAATGAGGTCAGAAAGTCAGCTGAAGAAGAAAAGAAACCTATTTATCAGGATCAGAACACTAAGTGTTCAACAACAACAGTTTGATTTCCTTATTTACTCATGTCCAGTCCTGTACCCTCTGATATGACTTCTGCCTCAAGCCCTAAGTCAGGCCCAGAACAAAATACTGACAAATGCAGTGATCTGTTGTGTGTCACACATTACTCTAAGCCACAGTATTTAATGATAAAGTGCTTTTGCTAAAATACACACCAACAACAGGAAACACACCTACAGACATCATAATTCTTTAGAACCTTGGACAGTTTGGGTGGAGTTTTCTTTTGGTCTGGGGGAGGGAGGTGTTTAGGGGTTTTTTGTTTGTTTTATAAAACAGTAAAACCAAATTCAGGAAGTTTGACTTCTATTCCCTTCTCTCCCCCTGCCCCCCCCCCCAAGATATAGCCTTTATTTTGGGAAGTAGTATCACTCAAACACAAGTGATAGATTATTTCCAAATCTCAGGGGTTTAGAAAAACTGAGAATTAGGAGCAAATTTTTTTAACTACTAAAGGAAAAAAAAAATCTGAAGTTGGGTCAAGTCTCCCTGTTTAGGAAAAGACAAGACTTTTACAGTAGATGTGTTTTAGCTCATATGCTTTGCTTTCCCCAACACCCCCAATTTGATGAGGTCAACAGATTCATCAATAAATCCAGAAAAGAAGTGGGGAAGTTTCAGTTGTCATCAAATTAGAAGAAATAGCCCAAGCTCCTGAGGAAAGATGCAGAAGATATAACAGTACTCTATTTTCTTGAACAGTTACAAACACTCAATCTTGAAGAAGTAGGTATAGCAAATTATATAACTTCCATCTAGACAGGGTTACCATAAATTCAAATAAAGCTGCCTACAAGGCCTCTTTGACTGACTCAAAATTAAGACTCTACAATTTATGGGCACATCTTATTATTAGCTATGACTTTAATAACTCAAGGTGAATAATGAAGAATCCTGAACAGTGTTCAAGGTAAATGTTACAACGTTAAGCACTGCAAGTAAGAAAACAGTTCCACTTAGCACCATAGATATTGGGCTTGAGCAGTGCTTCAGAGATTTGAGCAGGCAGTACTTCAATGCATTTCAAATGCCTGTAAATCACAAATTACACCCTTGTACTGTAAATGTACCCATTCATAACCTTCCCAGTCATACGTGTACGGTCACAGAACGGCTCAGATGAGGAAGGGACCTCCTGGGATCCTCTAGTTAAACCTCCCTGCTCAAGCAGGGCCAGGCAGAGCCAGTTGCCCAGGACTGTGCCCAGGGCAAATCTCCAGGAATTTTGGAGACTTTATAACCTTTATAACCTGTCTGGCAGCACATTCCAGCCTTCGAGCACCCTCATGGTAAAAAAAGTGTTTTCTTTTGTTGAGATGAAACTTCCCGTGTTTTATTTTGTGCCCATTGCCTTGTCTGTCACTGGACTCTGAATGTCTCTTCAATTCCCCCTCCCCAGGTATTTTTACATCTAAGATCCCTGCAAGCCTCCTTTTTCAGGCCAAATACAAAAGATTCTCCAGGTCCCTCTGCAATCTTCATGAACCTTTGCTGGACTTTCTCTAGTGAGCATGTGTCTTCCTTCTATTGGAGAGCCATGAGCTGGACACAAGCACCTAAAGATGGCAAATCAACATACAAGTACTGATTCTTGTACCTTTTAACATAACCCCAGAATTAATTCATTTAAAAAGTATGAAGTGCACTTTGCAGAAGTGACTCGTGTTGAGCTGTTCAAGTCAAAAAGTATCTTGTCTGCCATACTTAGATAAAAACTTCCAAAATGTAGTTTAAAGAAAAAAAATGTACTATGAAAACAACACAGCTCTAAGGTCATCAGAAATAGTGATACTACAAAAAAATAGATTAATAGTGCTGATGCAAAGAATTTGAGTTGTTATGCTGTTGAACAGAAACTGCTGGGCACATTACACCTTCTGTCATAGGTCTATTATCCCCTTAAAACAAGTTTCATTAGCACTAATAAAAAAGAAATCTGCAACAAGGAAATTGGACTCCCTCAACTGTTAATTTAGGAACTCTACTGATTAGCATCTATTTGTAACATGCTGCTACAAATAATTATTTACACCCAGGAGCATTTTAGCTCTTGCTTTTTAAACAGGCAGAAAGGTTCACTTTTCTAATAACATTATTCAAAGTAGACAATTTCCATATTCCACCATAAAAAAACATCTAGTGTTTACTACCACCAGTAAAAAAACATCATAGTCACTTTACTCTTTTATTCAGAATGCCTGTACCATTGAAAGAATCAGCTTAGAAGGCCTGTCCCAAAACATAACCTGAAATGAAGCAGAGCAACACAGGAGTTCTATAGCAAAAGCATCAGTTGAGCACGAAAAGCAGAGAACAGACTCTGATGATGTGGATAAAATAATCAGTGAAGTATCAAGGCCACATGGAAGAAGATGGAAGAATCTACAGAATGCAATGAAAGTAGAAAATTCTGGGAATAAATTAAAAAAAAATACAGAGACAAAAGAGGTTAAGAACACAATGCAATACAGAAAAAAACCTTCAGCAGCAAAATTCTGACATGCCTGTAATCCCCAAAAAGTTACTTACTGTGATATGTGCTTATCACAGCTTAAAACATACTTTCACATGAGGTGATACAAAGGTAAAACTAAACTCAGAAACATTTCTGGAAATTATATTTATACTGCCCACAATCAGATCTAGCTTGAAGCCAAGGCTTTCTAGAAAGAAAAGAAACTGTTTAATGATATGCAGACTTAAGATGAGAAAGCTACAAGTCAGATTAAGTTATTCAAGTCTCAGAGAGCAGCACATGGTACAACCAAGACATGAAGCACCTTTGAGCCAGCTTACCCTAAAAGCATTGTTAGTAGGTTATTAGATTCCTGGAACAGGCATATGATGCATATGCTTCCATCTAATAAGCAGGTGTTCCATGAAAAGCTTCTCTCTAATCCCTTTGTTCCAAGTGCTCAGAAGAATGAGAAGAATGAAAATGAAATTGCAATCACATGTAACAAGAACAAATAGACAGAAATAAAAGTGTCATGGGGCAAAGTAGAAAGTACTTATGACTCAGAAGGGCTGACTTTTCCCTTCTAGACTGAGTTATGACATCCACAGGAGAACACAGGAAACAGTACTGTAGTGCCATAAAAACACAACAGTGAAATGAAACTGCAGCATAAATAAGCAGGAATTCCCCAGATTCTGCTGCTGAACCCCAGACTGACTTTAAGATCTCCAGAAAAGAACTGACTTCAATAACATGCTTCTTTAATGTCCACAAAACTTCAACTTTGTATTGTAAATCTAAGTTGATGTTTCTTCTGGAAAAGTATAGTCTAGACAGACACATCCACAGGTATACAAGTCAAGAACTGAACTCCTTGAAACAAGGCGACTTATTTCTTTCTCTGTAGCTATTGTAGATGCCTTTCTGTAGCTATTCATAAAAGAAGGACAAAGTACAACTGCTGGAAAATGCCTTGGGTAAATTCTCACATGAGCAGCCTCATTCAGAGGTCTCCAGGCTCTGGAGCCACATCCTCCAGGTCATTTCACTCAGCAGGTGAAAGTCACTGTCTGCAGGATTTAGGGGTCAGATGATCAGGAGCGAGCTCATTTGGTGTTAAAAATACCAAAAACGCAGGAAGCAAGCACATCTGCAGCACTGTTCTCTGCCAAGTTCAGCCACAGGCTGAGCTACAGCTTCTGCTGAACTCCTGGGGTGCTGTGCTTGACAGCAGCATGGAGACAGCAGTGCTCACAGCAGACCATGCTGGGCAACCTTCACATGGCTTTTCTGGGCTCCCAAACCATACACACTTCAGCTTCAAGGTGAGTGGGGGTTTTGTTTTGGGCAGCTTTGGGTTGAGGGCTGGTTTTGATTGGAATGCGTGACAATATGTGAAAGTTTCTGGGGGGGTTTTCTTTTGGCAGAGCAGGGGAGGTTGTTTTGGGTTTTTTTAATGCCAGGGGGAAAAAAAAGAATAAGTTACTTATTTTTCACTTTTTTTCTGAAGAATATTCTTCTACCTGAAAATAGTCAACATCAGGTAACTAGTTAGCACTTTGAAAGCGATGAATTGGCTTTACAAATTTCATGATACTGATTAAAACAGCTACAGATTTTTAAATAATAATAGTTTTTAAAAAGCTAATAGGAAAGGAGTCTAAGACTTTATTCTAAATCAAAGAATTAATTTGCTGTTCCTCCCCCTGTAAGATTTTGACATGAAATCTCCCCTGGGGGCTGGAGGGAGGGGGGGCAAAGGGACAGGAACTAAACTGTCTTGGACTATTCCTTTCCAACGTTACAAGCCTGTAGCATAAATTATCTCCCTTTACATGAATTCCTCCAAGCTGTGCCTAAACAAACATTGATTCTCTGGAATCACAACCTCAGTCATCAATAAGCACCCCTCTATCACACACAGCTGAATCACATCAGGCACACATGGCATATCACATTAAATGTCACTACAGTTTCTGCCCCACACAGACACCACAAAAACCTTTAGAAAGAGGGGATTGAGATTATCAAGCTTCATCAGAAGCTTAAAAAGACTGGAGAAACCAACCCAGCCTCCAAGGACATCCAATCCTGCTGGCATTTCCCACTGACTGTGACATTGCGTTCAAGGCACACCTCAAATTACAGTTTTTCCACAAAACATCAGTAATGCAGCCCAGTCTGCAGCTCTAACTTTTCTTATTCTTCTCCTCACTCATCACTTCTCCATTTGGAGCTATCAGCACTTCTCTGTGGATTCAGTCCTTCCTCTTTATGTGGCGACTGCTTTCTCAACTGCTGAAGTGAGTGACGTGCCAAAACCAGCTGAGCAATAAATATCTCACTCGAAAAATGTTAACAGCACTGAGATACAAAATAGTTTACTTTGTTTCCCAGACACTAACATGTTCAATTCTTTCAATGCTTTTAAACCCATGCTCAGTCTGCTTAAATAAACTAAAAAATATTGCAACAAGTTCAGAACTCTGAACCAAATGACAGTTTGTTATAAAAACAATATCAAGATCAACACAAGTAAATAAATTAGATCAGCAGCCAGAAAATACTGCCTGAAGAAAAGTTACTGAGGTCAAGTCAGGATGAAAAATCAAAGAAAAAAGGACAAAAGCTAATCTGGTAAACATAGAAGTAGGTGTGTGGTTGTTTCACTGGCGAAAGTACAATTTTTTGTAAGCCTTGGGTCCATCCCATTCACATTTCACAGGAACAAATCTTTGCAAATGATAAAGTGTTGCAGTAGTAAAATCATGCAAAGTGTTGATAAGTGCAAAGACATGTAAATCTCAGGGGGGAAAAAACCCAACAATAACAACAACAACAACAACAACAAAAAAAAAACAAAAAAAAAAAAAAAAAAAAAAAAAAAAAAAAAACCACAAAAACAAAACACCCACAGTACCAGAAAACAAGAAAGTCTCAAATATTTCAGAGAATTAAAAAAAGCACATTAATCCAACTTATTTGAAGATGATAGCTGCTTGCAGGATTTGCATGGGGAGGTTATGGAATCCCCTTTGCAGAACAGATTCTTTCCACCTCTCCTCAGGTTTCATCCAGGACAGGAGCACTGTTAGCCAGCCTAACATTTTCATGATTTTAGATCTCTGAATGATTCCTCAGCAATTTTTTTCCCACATATATCATTCTGGTCTACCCAAAAGATGGTATAAATTAACACTATTGGTATTAAGACTTTTCTCCAATAAAAACAGGCAGCCTTTATTCTCAATACTAAGTATTATTTCAGAATGGTAAGAAATACTGATGTTTTTTTCCTGCACTGTAACATTACACTGCATAGAAGAAATTGTGTATTATCCTACTGAATCCTTCTTTGCCAGCAGACTTACAAAAGCTAGACAGTCATGGGATAAAAGAATCCTGAATCAGCACTAGTGAAGTGGTAACTAATTCTCCCATACTGTAAGCAAACATTGATCTTCCTTGAATCTCCACAAAAGAGAAAAAATAAGGAATTCATAAGGTGGGCAACAAAATCCAATCTGTAAGCACATTTTTACATAAGAAGGGTAATACAACCTAATTAAAAGAGTAAAAACAATTAAGTTTTTATATTTCATTAAGAATCATGCAGAATATAAAAACTGGAATGCCCACTGTCAAAATTCAAGCAGTTTACAAAACTCAGAAGCCCTGTTTTGAGCTAGAAAAGCATTTTATAAGTGCAATTAAAAAAAAAAAAACCTGTTTCTCATGTTCACAACAGCCAGTGTCTGAATTCAGCAAGCAGTGAGTTTCTCAGGAGACGTTTGGGAGAGACCTCCAAAGATTCCTTCCAACCAGAACTAGTCAACATTGCTATTACTAAAAAACAGCCATTCCAGAACCAAAAGTGTCTACTGCAAAAAGCAGAGAAAGCAAACCTCAAAATTCAGGAGTTAGAAAATCAAGCACCCAATTCCATACAGTTCCTAGGACATTTTCAGCTGACAACTGCACAACATACATGAAGATGAATGTTTAAACAGAAAAATCCTGTTTCTCCCTAGCAATGTGGGATAACTCGAACACTTGTACTGCCCTGTAGGGACAAAATTCACCTATAACTTCATATAAAGGAGATACATTACAGTATAGCTGCTTCCATTTCAAAACGTAACAGGTGATGCTTCTGATGTCATAGCCTTGCTGATAAATAATTCAATAAAAATTAAAATCTTCAGTGCTTAAATTATTATATTTTCATCTTCCATCCTACATTTGTGTTTTATGCCATGGTATAAAAAAAATTTAAATGTTAAAATATAGTCTTGATTTAAGGTACTTATAAATCTTAGGGAAAGCAGGATTAAGTATTAACTTATACTAACTACAGTTTTAAAATTGTTTAGCTGACTAAACAAGTTAATACACAACAAGTAAATTTTTGAGAGAAGTTAATTAACTTTTTCAAATTAAACTCTGGACTCTTCAAGTGCTTACTAACTGTTCTGACCCAAGAATTACCAAGAGCAAAGGTAGCAAATGGCAGAGTTCACCAGAAGAAGCAGTGGTTCATTAAACCTATCACTGTCCTATCATTAAATCTATTCTTTGTCCGCTTTGCTGTTTCAGATTAGTCAGGCATATTTTCCATGCACCACAGGAGTCCCACCCTCATCTCCTTCCCTAACACACCCACCTAAAGGGAGGACTCCAGGGCATCCTCCTGTTCACTCACAGAAAGAGCCAACACCTTTCTGTATTCTGCAGGTACAACATGAATCTGCACTGCCATCGCTGCTGCTGGAGCCTGCTCCAAACCACAGGCACTCCTGCTTGTTGCACACTCACTGCAGCTTCAACAGCAGCTAGAGAGTTAAAAATAAAAGGCCAGAGCTGAAGGGTTAAAAATAAAAGGCCACTGAAGGGCTTTGTGAATAGAATGCTCTTCCACTGTTCAAAAGGAAAACACCCAGCTGAAAAGTTGTGCTCTTAAAGTAACTTGGTTAAAACTAAAGACATTTTTTAGACAGAAACCTCTAACCACAGACAATGATCGCCTACTTCACTTCCGTGTGACCAGTCAACAGAGACCCTGTTCCACACCAATGGTACTGGTGTTTTTTATTCTTTTAATCGATTCTTGCAAAGGGAGTAGCAAAAGGAAGCAACATTTGTTTTTTTCTTAAAGCTACTGCAACTTTACCCCAAGGATAGAGTCATCCCTGCTTAACAAGATCATGTTTTGGTTTCATTTTTCAACAGCCCCGAATGGAAGACATAAATTTTTTTTGCTGAGAACTGCAGTCATCAGAAAACCAAAAAAAAAAAAAAAAAAAAAAAAACCAACACAAACCTATGTATAACTTTATGTAGCCCTGCAAGGAGCAGCAAGTTGGATTATGCTTATGGACCCCTTCCAACTCAAGATATGCTATGAACTTTAACAACCTTGTTTAGCTTTACACGTTGTAAAAAGCTATTTTCATTGCACCTCGAGATGTTGGGACAGTGCATAACTTTTAGCCACTGCCTCAAACAGATTATTTAGAAAAAGCTCATTTGCTTTATTTTCATGCTAACGGGACTGTCATGTGTCAAGTTCCATTTTTCTTTCAAGACATCAGAAAATTTCAATCAAATTACATGCCATTACCTCAATGTGCTCAGCTTTCCTATACAAATTAGTTCAGCAGCTCTCCAAAGAGTAACTTCATTGAAATGAGACACCTCCACGTAATAACAGCTGCTGAATAACACAGTTGAGCATATAATAAAACGCCCAACTAACCACAGGCTGAACTGCTATTTCAGCCAGGCAAATTGGCTAGAGTTTTTAAGTCCAGGGGCCATGTTAAGCATATTCTAGAAGCACAAAAGCAGCCAATCCTCCGGCAGATGACTCGTCATAAGTCCGAACTGCCTGCTCACCGAGAAAGCAACAGAGACAGCAGCGGTGCTTCTGCCAGGAGCAGCGAGCACGGGCCTTAGCGGGGCTCCTGCGTACCGGCACCGCCAGCCCAAACCCCAGCCCGGCTGCGAACACAAGACAGATATTTATTATGGTTTTTATTACAGGAAGCACCCGACAAGGGCTCCACCGCCCGTGGGAGCGCCGCGGGCGGCGGAACGGCCTGCTCCGATGGCCCGTCCCCTGCTCTAGCCGGCTCACGAACACGCCCAGCCAGCACAGACACGGCGCAGGTGACGCCAGGAGCGGCTCCTGTTCCCTCCCTCGGCCCGGCTCCGGAGCTCTCCCCGCCGCTAGCGCGGGCAGCCGAGCTCCGGCGGGGAGGGCACGGCAGGAGGAGGACACAAGCAGGCGGCGGGGAGGACGGAAGGAGGGAGGGAAGGAGGGAGCCGGGGATGCTGCGCGCCGCCCCGCCCCGCCGCCGGGCCGCCCAGCAAATGGGGCTCCGCGCAGGGGGCTGCGGCGGCGAGCGGGGGAAGGAGGGAGGGGAGGAAAGAAGGCGGCAGCTCCCCCGCACAATGGCCGCCCGCCCTCGCCCCTGCCTCGCCTGCTGCTCCTCTCCCCGCCGGCCCGGGCAGCCGCATCCCCGCGCGAAGCGGCCCGCGGACCCCCGTACCTGCAGCGTCACCTCCTCGGGTCTCCAGTGCGGGCGCAGCCGACGCAGGAGCTGCAGGGCGCCCTGGCGATAGCCGGGCCCCTCCCGCTCGCTGACCGTGATGTCCAGCTTGGGCACCTCCGGGGAGCCAGGCGGGACGTGGATGTAGTTGGACATGACAGCAGGCAGGACACAGCGCGACACGGGGACACGAGAGTAGGCGGCCCTCGCTGGCGCTCTCTCCGCGGCGGACCCGGCAACTGACGGGGAAATTTCCACTTGGGCTCCCGATAAAGCGGCTCCACCTCCCCGGCTGCAGCGCGGAGCAGCCTGGGAGAGCGGGCGGAGTTGGGCGGGTGCCTGAGGGGATGGGCGGGGGGCAGGCACCCGCCCGTCGGTTGCGGAGCCCCGCTGTCTCTTCGGGCACGTGCCCGTCCCCTCCGGAGCCCCGCTGTTCCCTCCAGAGCCCCGCTGTCCCCTCAAGCACCGCTCTGAACCCTCCGGCACCCGCCCGTCCCCTCCGGAGCCCCGCTGTTCCTTCAGGCACTCGCCCGTCCCCTCCGGCGCCCCACTGTCCCTCGCATCACCCTGCCCGGGAGGGGATTTCCCGAGTGTGGCCGGGGCTGCTGCGGGAGAGCGGCCGTGAGGGAATGCGGGCAGCTCCCGGGCGAGCGGCTGACCCTAACCGGGCTCGGAATTACCTGCTGCGGTTGATTTTTTGTCTTTAATTTGGTCCTGGCTTTCGGAACCCCTCAGGGCGCGCACCTGCTCAGCGCCTTGATCCGCTCCTTCTACAGAGCAGCTACGTTCTTTCAGGTTTCCCCCTCACTTATTTTATGCCGGAAATCTTGTGGCCCTGAAGGTTTGTTTCGGTGAAAAAAAAAAAAAAAAAAAAAAAAAAAAAAAAAAACCACACAAAAAACACCCCAGATTACACCACAGCTTGTACCAACCAGGAGAAAAAAAAAAAATCCCATCTTTTTTAGAAATATTTTGATGCTCCCCCTAATAGTCCTACGAGTACCTGCCTCCTTTCATATTCTGTGCTCTTCCCAAAGAGGAAACACCGACCAAGATGTTCTTCTGTAAGAACAACTGAATTGAGTTAGACGAAGACACAAGAACTATGTAAACAGAGGTCGGGCTCTCCCCTGAAGAGCTGTTACTCTGAAACAGACCCAGGTCAGGGCATCTTCAATCTTAGTATTCTTTTCCATCTAAACTTTGATTCAGACCAAGTATTTAAAATCTTCAGAGCCAGGAATCTGTCTGGGAGAGCTCAAAATATAAATTATCCTTCTGCTGTACTTTAAATTAAAATTTAATCTTTATGGGTTTATGTTATTAGTGTAAATATGTTATTCTACATTAATAGGATTTTTCTATCAAGCATTGTAGGGGAAAGAACATCCAGGGTCTGAATCAAATTTCAAATGCCATAAAATGTCACCCATTTCTTCCATTAGCCCATTTCACTTTTTCTTCTTTGAAAGTAAGGATATTTTGAAATGTAAATGCTTTGAAAAATAGTTTTCTTTTAACACATTCACTTTCATACGCTGTTTAGCCCTAGAAGTCAATATTATCATAGAGGCATGATATCACTCTACCAGATCAAGCATGTGATTCATAGTGGCCTCTGCTTCTGCTTAGGCAGTTTGGTAGATGATAAACTAAGATTTATTTACAGATTAAGGCCAGAGAGATATTTTGTTGAAATAAAAAGGTTGAATACTCCAGCTTCCAAATGTTAATTTCAACAAGAGCTGGTCTAAACAGAGATTCCATCTTGCTAATGCTGAGAATAATAAATACACCCACCAGAAGGTTTCAGTTATTAACTCTGAGAAGCCTTGGGAATTTACCCAAGTCTGATTAGATTTCCATAAGTTGTTTGTAAGTGTATTTTTAACATAAAATGGGGAAGCTGGAGCAGTTATGGTGCTTAGATTGCTTGGGAATGATGAAAGCTAAACTTCTGTATACTAAATATTTACAAAGGACATGAAAGAACCTTGAACACTTAGGCAGTAGCACTCTCATCTTTCTGGTCATGTATAAAGACGCATCCTTTTGGCTTGCCCTCATGGTGCATTGGGAATTCTTAATTCCTGGGGTTTTATTTTAAAAAATAAATTAAAATTCCTATTTTTCTTGTTCCTGTTATTTTAATCAGTAAAAGTTACAGTTAGCTACTCAGCTGTTTTCCTTCCCTTTTAACCTTTTGTTAATTTACTGTGTCTGGATCAAACCCCCCAAAAATGTGTTTTCTCTTAATGCTTGGTATGTTTGCAGGTACACCACACCAAACCAAACCCATTCCAAGGCTGGTCAGAGATGTTCACTACAAGGAACTGAAGAAAACAGGATGTTTTGCTTCTCTCCCAGGCCTGTGCTCTACCAGTCTGACCTGCTTATCCTCCTTGTTCTGCCATTCTCTTTTCCTTTTCTGCTATTCAGGAACCAGGTTGTGCCATTTAATTTATTCCTACACTTTTCACCTTGCCTTTATGTCAGTGCTGGATGCTTTAGAAATGCTTTAAAAAAAAAAAAAAAAAAAAAAAGCATAAAGAGCAACATTAGGATCAGAACCAGTTTTAACTTCCCAGGTGCAGTTCACCTGGCTGCTTTCCAGAGCCAATAATTCAGTAATTGCTTCAGAAGGACTCATTGCATAAATGTGACTAGAAATAGGACCCCTTCTAGCCATAATTAATTTTAATGGCATTTTGCATAGCAGAGTTTCAAAATGCTTTATATTGTCCTAATCTCACAAGTACAAAAACTGAGTCATCAGAAGGTTTAAATCTGCCATTTGACCAGAGAGTGGGCTTGGACATAATTTTCTGACTTCCAGTCATGTCCTTTGATCACAGGATTTCTTCAGTGCATTCAAGCATATAATTTCTGTTCATTGTCCCACACGTATTATTTGTGTCAGGATGAATCATGTCTCTGTACATGTGGTCTAAAACTGTAAGTCAGCTCTTATATATTTATTTATTATATTAATTTTTGAAGTGCCTGGTGGCCTAGCATCCATCCAGCAGCATCCAACAGCATCCTAGCAACAATTCTTGACACACAAAAGCTGATCATTCTGTCATTTTTATTGTATTCCATAAACAGATTTTGTTTTATTCTCGGGGAAGATGAGCTTGAAATACTTTATTTTATAAAAATCTTGACAGTTTAGAAATTTCTTGAAGATGGATACTGCTTGGTGTGTTGTTGAAATGGTAAAAAGTCCTCTCTTGTGCAAGTTGCTTGACACAGATTATTGGTTATAGCTTTTTCAAGTATATTTTGAAAGCTATATGTGAGAGAGTAAAAAGCCTCAAGGCTCATAGCTTGATTTTCTAGTAGGCTCCCAACTGTCACTCATTTGACAGGTTCCACATGATAACCTAGCTCCTGACCATCTAAGCCCTTTTTCCACTGTGGGAGTGGTGTGGTGCACAATGTAATGTGATTACAGGGCAGAGGTTTCCAGCTCCTCCAGCCGCTCAGGGTTTCACAGGGAAGTCTCAGAAGTTTCTGGAGGAAGCCTGGGCATCTGTGAATGCCCTTGTTAACTCCAGGGCCTCTCCAGGTGAGTGTCCCGTCCCTCTGTGCTGTCCCTGGTCATGAGCTGTGTGTGAACAGTGACCCAGTCACACCCCTGCTGCAAACCTCAGCTAACTAAACAAGCCCCTGGACCAGGCCTGCTGATTCAACTCAACACCAACAGGAGACAAACCTGATGAAACCTGCCCAACTCAGTAGGAACAAAGACATGCTTGCACTTAAGCAGGTGCTAAATCAAAACAAATAGCTAGAAAGGAATTCTGCAGTTTCTCCATTTTCTCCATGCTGTATGTTTGTTTAGGGCTATTTATAAAACAATATACCCACTGAGTTAAAAGCAAGAAGAAAGAAATCTTCATTTTAGTTACACTACTCAAAAAATACTTCTACCAAAATAAGGGATTAAACAAAGCACCACAAAATGATAATTAAGGCCAGTGCCTGCATTCATTTTAATAGATTAAGCTGTATTTGAAAAGTAGTTACAAGTTGACTGATCCTTGACTAAACTTGAACTCTACATGTGTCAAATGATTTACCCTATCCTGGTGTTTTTCTCAAGGGCAACAAGCACACATATTGCATAAGTACCCAAAAAGAGTCTACTTCGGCAGATTTAAAATCTCTTGCATTCAAGAATAAATTCTCCTGCAACAATACAGGAGGAGGAGTTGAATGGCTTTTGTACATTCTTGAAATGTATGCTTTTCTAACATTTTATTGACTAATCAAACATCCTCCTACAATGGAAAGTTATAAACATCAGCAATTTAAAACACAGTCTGTGAAAAGGACAATATCAAATATGCATTTAAATGTCATGCAAGCTATAAAAGAAGCCTGGAATACTTCTTCCTCTTTCTAAGGTACTGTAAGAATGTCATTGTGCATTCTCTAGTGAAATCTCTAATCAATTTTACAGTATAAAGGGGGGCAGAGAGGAGATGGCTGAACTAAATTAAAACAATTAAAAACTGTGTAGGGAATTATCTTGAGGGACTGAGAGCATGGTTATCACACATAAATGACTGCCACTTTACATTCAGCCTGAATCAGTGAGAAGGGAGAGAGAAACCTCACAGACTGAGAGCTGGCTGAGTGGCAGATCTTGGATGCTGGTGACCAGAGTCCAGCTGGAAGCCTGTAGCTTGGTGTCCCCAAGGGCCAGCCTTGTTCAACACACTCACCAGTGACCTGGGTGACCATCAGCACGTCTGCTGATGATACAAAGCTGGGAGGAGTGGCTGATCTGCTGACAGCTGAGCTGCCTTTCAGTAAAACTTGGACAGCTGGGCACAGCGGAGTTCCACAGTCCCTGCACCGGGGGAAGAAGAGCCCCAGCACCAGCACAGGCTGGGGATGGCCTGCTGGAAAGCAGCTCTGCAGGGAAGCACCAGGGAATCCTGGTGGACCAAAGGCTGTCATGAGCCAGCACTGTGTCCCTATGGCCAAGAAGGCCAGTGGCATCCTGGGGTGCACTGAGAAGGGCAGTGCCAGCAGGTCAAGAGGGCTTCTATCCTCCTCCTTTCCTCAGCCTTGGTGAGGCCACCTCTGGAGGGCTGTGACCAATTCTGGGCTCCCCAGGACAAGAAAGGCTAGAAAATGCTTGAGACAGCCCAGTGGAGGGCTGTGGAGACCATTCGGTGTCTGGAGCTGCAAAGAAAGGCTGGGAGAGCTTTCCTTCTCCTGGTCAGCCTGGAGAAGGGAGGAAGGGATGGCTCTGAGGGGACCTCACCAGTGCTTCTCAAGGGCAGAACATGCTGGCCCTCTGTGACGGGAAAAGGGGCAAGGGGTACAAACAAACATAGGAAGATCCATCTGGAGAAAAGGGAAAACTTTACTTTGAAGGTGACAGGGCACTGGACAGGCTGCCCAGAGAGACCATGGGGTGTCCTTATCTGGAGATACTCAAAACTCACCTGGACTTGATCCTGTACAACCTGCTCCAGGTGAGGAGAGAGGTTGGACCAGAGGATCTCCAGAGATGCCTTCCAACCCCATCCATTTTGTGATTCTGTGAAAGGCAAAGAAAGGTGTCAAAGAGGGGAGTTGAGAGACAGAAGGGAAATAGCAGGAAATTGTTGCAATTCTGTGTTAATGAGAGAAGAAATTACTAAACTGGCTTGTGAGTCTTCCTCACAAAAACACCATTCCCAGTAACTTTCTTGGTAGTTTCAAGAAGTCAAGGACTAAAAAAAAGCAGAAATTATGCAAAGGTTGCACTGCATTCTTGTGCTTATGACCAGTTCCTTTCCATTAAATTGACAGGTGACCAGGAGGACTCTGGGCCAACACCACAACATCCTTTTCATAAGCATTCCAGCTTGTGTGTTGAGGCCCACGTGTTCAGCAGACTCCAAGCTGGATGCTCTTTTGGTGCCCCTGTGTGCACCTTCTCTCTAGGTCTTGCTTCCAACCTTGTTCATAGCCCATTTCCTAGAGAATTAAGGTTAAAGTGAGCAGATTTTGTGTCTGCCCTCCATTAATGATTCAAGAAGGAACAACTTTAGAATTTCACTAGGTCATTAAATACCAAGGATAGTTTCATACCTTATAATTAGGAATTACTGAACAAGTGGAGCCTACAATCTGTAGGTCATCATCTCAGGCTGCTTTTGAAAGCCCTACAGATTATTATTGTTTCCAGGATTATTTCACCTTAGATTTATTATTCACCTTAGAGATTTTATTTACCCCAAGGCATTGGATCTCAGAGGGCTGGCAAAAGGAGTATCGTGGGCACAAGAGAAGAACAGCTCAGAACAGCCTGATATTTAATCATGGGTTGTAAATATCTTTTACAGACTTGTCTGTTTGCAACTGTCGCTAAGCATAGAAAATTACTAAATTAGTCAGCTTCATTTATATTTTTCTTAAGGGAGATCTTGAACATTAGTTACATTACATTTCAGGTTTAAGGATAATAAAGCTATGTATGCCTCTTGGAAAAGTAAAACAATATTATGATAAAAAATAAATAAAATATAACAAAATTATTGCAACTATACCAAAGGTAAAGGGCCAAACTTGGCCCAATTTTCTGTCTTCCCTTCCACAAGGCTACGGAGTTCAACAGCCACAGGAAGCACAGAGGAGTGCAGGGGAGGAGAATTGCTTCCCTGGCTCCTGCAGCTTGGACACCAGCATGAAGCAATCAGGAGGGTAATCAAGGAGAAAGGTATACAAGATTTGCCACAAGAACATTGTGTCTTACTAAGAGTTCTCAGTGCTAGTGTAATTCAGAGTTTAAGTTTTCTGAAAACATCTTGAAAGAGAACTGACGTCTCACTGTAGTGTAAGCAAACACAGAATCGTTACTGGCTTTCCTAGATCCTGGTTCTTGCTCCTCTTCCCTTAAAATACTTTGGATTGTGTAGCAGATCAGACTCTGCAGTCTTTGTACTTGAAGATGTGACACACTAGGAAAAAAACACACTGTGGTTTTTTGAATCCACTGAGCTTTTAACATGTGAAAAGCAAAGAATATTCATTCCAGCTTCCTCCCAGCCCTCCCCCTTCCCCATAAAGCACCAGAGGTGTGGAGCTGTGCCTCTTATTCTTTCTGGCTCTCTGGAATTTTGCATTTCTGTGTCAGCTGGGCCTCCCTGCCTGCAGTCCTTGAAGGCTGAGCACACCCAGAGCACAGAGAAAATTTTGTGCAAGCAACTGCAGCTGGTTGGTTCTGTGTGACCCATGTATCTATGGCTTCAGTTATTCTGATAGCTCCATTTTTATCTAGATTTTAAGTTTCTAAGTGAGGAGAATTTTTGTTTAGAAGATACTGATTTCCCTGGTATTTTTTACAATTGGCTGTATTTCGAGTATGTCAGGCGCTTAGTCAGCTGTTCCTGCAACTGAGACTTGTTTTTCTTCTTTTTATCCCTTTCATCCAGTGGAAAAAGTTTCCTGCTGCTCTCTCTACTGATATTTGATATCCTATCTCCAACTGATGTACATATTTAACTTTTAAAGAACAGCATGCCAGCTAGCTCTGCTAATTAAGACTCTTTCTGGTTTTGTATTGTTTGGTTTTCTTTTGTTGTTTTGGGTTTTATGGTTTTCACTGAAAGATTATTTTGGAGGTATTACTTCTCAGAGGAATTACTTTTTCTAATCCAGGTCCCTCTTCTTAGCAATAAAATAATTTTTAAAAATCACTTGCTCATTCTTTGTAGCAATGTATTTATTTAATCTTCAGCATTAAAGGAATGTTTACAAGGAGCAAAGCAGCCAGTCAGCAGCTTTTTTGAATGTCTGCTACAAGTCATTATAATGCAAAAAAGTAGGGAACTTGAGAGATTTGTTTTTAGTTTCTCTAGAAGTGTTTTACATTCTAACAGCATTCCTGATAACCATCTTCCCTCTTTTTTTTTTCTTTTTTTACATGAAATAATCTTTCTGGTCCCTGCCAGCAACTACTTACAGTGGAAAGCAACAGTGGGAAGCCATTGCCAGTTATTGATCATGCTATAAAAATGTATTACTAAGAGAAAAGCTAAAAGGTGTCCACTGATCTTTTTATGATGACTGTATGACAAAAAACTTCCAAACCATTCAGTGAACACTGAGCTCCCTGCTTACCTTTACAAGTGTTTCTTTCCCACTGTCTTTGGGTACAGGAAGCTCCAAGTGGTAAAAACCCACAAGTCCACAAAAGCAGGAGTACTGAAGGAATGTTAGAAGGGTAGGTTGACTGATGCTGTCATCTGATGGATTAATTGCCCAGATTTATGTTTATATAAAAACCTGCAATGCTGTTCATAGACCCTCAGTGGTGGACAATGGGAATAAGTGAGATAGTAGCTCAGGGATAAGCACTTCTAGTTCAATAAATCTTTGTTTTCCTTCGCTTTGCTAAGTTGCATAAAGTCATTGTTTCAAGGTCAATTTCTGTGTGCTTCTTAGTGTCCCCAAACCAGCTCTGACATAGCCTCAGTCAGATCTTTCTTACAAGGCAGCACCACAGTGTGATGAAGGAAGTAGAACAAACCCAAGTATCTGAACCTTCAGAATCTACTTAAAAAAACAAAACAAAACAAAACCAACAAACAAAAAACACCAAATCACCTTTAAAATCCCCTTGATGAATTTCAAGTCACAGCTTATTGGTAGTTCACTTTGTGCCAGTCAGGGATTTACATTTCCTCCACTAAGAAGGAAAACCTTTCTACCACAAAAGTTGATGCCAAAACCTAAACCTCTGGCCAAAGCTATTTTCCCTACAACAACATCTCCCTTGCTTACTCTTTTATAAAGCAAACTCCTTAACTGCTTCCAGAAATATTCCGGGCATCTGCTCCTCTCTGGTGTATTTTAATTTGCCCTTTTCATCTTTGTGGTGTTTTTCAGCATTCTTTCCTCAGCTGTTCACATATGATCCTCATAATTCACTGGAGGTCTTCATAAAAAAAAAAAAAAAAAGAAAAAAAAAAAGAAAAAAAAAAAAGTGAGGCTTCTCTTGGATATAAAAGATCACAAATAAGAGGTTTTACCTGGTCAAAAGAGCATTAAAAATCTGAATTTTGTATGGGAACAATCACAGAGTAGAACACAAATACAAGAACAAAGCACTTCTGATGCAGTTGCTGAAACCATAATCAGGATCAGAAAAAGGTTAGAAAATGAAATGTAATTTTAGTACAGGGTTTGGGGTTTTGAGTACTGTTTTGGGAAACAACCTTAATGGGGCAGGGGGGATGGTAGAAAAGCTGCATGATAGAGAACCTTAGGCTTGAATTTCAAGAAGCAGCTGAAATAGGCACAGAAGCAGCCATGGCTCATGTCTATGGCCTCTTCTACAAAAGCCCAAAAGTAATCCCAGTTTTACATGAGGAAAAGGTGCTCCATGTGAACACAGGGTGAGTGAAAGCAGTACAGGCATTTAAAAACTAAGATAAGCTGTTTCCATAGGTATAGTCTAGTGGAAACCTTTTCCAAAAACTAATGATTACTTCTATGACCCTTATCAGCAAAACAGAGAATTCATGCAATAAAATTTATGTCAAAGGAATTTAGAATAAATTAAAGAAAGGCATTTTTTTTAGCTGAGATAGGCATATAGAAAATAGTGCTTTGGGCTCTTCAGGTAAATTTTGTGGCTGAATGATTTTAGAGCTGATGGTAATACATGCAGTTATTGCACATACCAAGTTAAGGATAATTAAGATAAGGGTGATTAAATGTCATTCTCATATAGTATAAATTAAATTGTCAAAAGTCAGGAGGCAATTTTTCTTCCAAACTTTTTTATTGCACACTGTATATTTTTAGGGAGTATTAAAATATGTTCACCTGTTTTTGGAACCCTGTGCTTCTTGGATACAGCTGGTCATAGAAGAGTGGGTCACTGATATCATCTGGCATTAGATTACTTTTGGTGTCTGTGGTGCAAAGCCACCGGGTCTGCAAACACACCTCTGCAGGAATTTACAGTGAGAACCATATATTGCATTGTGGATATATTTAAAAGAATGCTAAAATATTCATGTAGCCATCCTCAGTATGTTTTAAATTTCCTGGTTTGGCAAGCATTGGAACCTTTTCCTACATTGAGTATTCAGAACAAGTGCTACTGAGCATTGGCGTGGAGATCTGAGGGAAACAGTGTCCTGCCACCAGGCCTTTCTGCTGCCTTAATGAGCTCCCAGCCCTGCAGGGGCTGCTGAGGCAATCCAGGGCCCCAGAGGGAGAATTCTCTGTGGTTCTCCTGCACAAGCACGGCTGGGCATCAGCTGGTACTGCTTGTGTAGAACACACACAGATCAGGTTGTAGTTTCTGTTCCTCTGTTTCTATAATTGCACTGTGAATGGGCATTGCTCTGGTTTTATGAACTTGTCTGTTTCACTAACGTGATACACTTGTCAAACAGGCACAGGGAATCCCAGGATGTGTTGGGAAAGGTAGTCACAGCAGGGACTACCTGCAAATCCAGGGCTACACAGGGTAAAGAAGTAGGGGGACTGTAGCACAAACATTGTTGAGACCTCACATGAAAGATCAAATCAAATTCAGGCCTCATACATTAAAAAGCAAACCAGAAAAACAAAACAAGTATGGATAAAGGACAATAGCATACTAAAGTCAATGGAGACTCCTATCCTCCTGTAAGACAAGCCTGTAGCTTGGCTAGTTCCACCCAGTACCAGAAGAGCTGTGTGTGGGCAGAACCATTCATCACAATGCACAGATCTGTCTTGAAGGCAAAATGTACATTTGGGCTATAAAACAGCATTAGTGTGCAAAAAATAAATCAGGCATAAACTGATACTCGAGTTCTAGCTGGAAATTTCTAATTGTGCATAGAGGTACTTAAACAGACTTCAAATGTGAACAGTGGGGACAAGAAATGTCTCAATTAAAAAACAACAACAACAACAACAAACCACCACAAAAACACACACACACACACAAAACCCCCAAAACAAAATAAAAAACCAAAACCCCAACCAAACAGCAAGCATAATTAAATCACAAGAATCCTAATCACTCTGCCCTCTTTGAGATTGAATCAAAAATAGCAGGCTTCTTCATGCTGGGTAGTGTAACATCAGGAAGGAATACCAGATGTTCCCAGGAATGCTAGAGCTGTACTTTAAATTCAGCATCCCAATATTTTCAGTTGTTGCAATTTGGAATGAGGAGAGTTATGCAGAGAAGCATAACCCAGCATGCAACCAGCCCACCCCCAGCTAAGAGTTTTGATACTTCTGTGCATCTGACCATATGGTTATAACAGAATTGTTCTTTTTCCAGATTACTTTTTAGCTGCACCAATTTCAACTACCTGATTTTGCTCATCACAATTTAGATACTGCCTGTTAACAAAGCTGTGAGTGAGGATTGCATTTTACTACATAACATAGTCATTTTCAGTGGCTGTGTGAAAAAAGCACTTCTACCACCATGAACAGAAAATGAAACTGACACATATCTGGTTTATGATGGGAAGGTTCCCTTTCCTCTGGGAGCCACTCAGTATCGCAGAGAGATTTGAAATACAACTTCTCTAACAGCCTGCTCTGATAACACAGCCTCAGCTAGAGGCTGGGAAAGATCAGAGCTGCAAAACCTGCATCTGAAAGACTGAGCTGTTACTTCTCTGCTGCAAGCAGATAACAAAAAGTGTCCATGGAAACCATTTTTATGCTGCTTATCTAACAATCCCTGAGCAAAAAACCTTGGAAGATGTGAATTACAAAGGACAGGCAAATATCTAAAATGGCAGGGGGAGTCATCATCCTTTCCACACTTCTCTTCTGGCTCCCCACCTTGGTAGCATCACTTCCAAAGATATTGTGCCTCTCAGCTCTCTCCCCTGCTCCCATCAGTGTAAGGCAGCAGGCTGAGGATTCCTGGCTCAGAGTCCCAGAGTCCATGGCAGTGAAACAGACGGTGTGTGTGCGTGTCAAACACTCCACAGAGTGTCCCTGAGAATCCCTTCTCAGGGATGACAAGGCAGACACTTCTAGCAGAGCTTCCCCAGGCCTTAGCTCAGCTCTTGGACTGTCAGTAGTCTGACTACACCAACTATCAGCCCCACATCAGTGGCTACACATAAATTCAAACCTGTCTGTAGTATAACTCATCTATTGGGACAGTTCACATGTTGCCTTATCTCAGAGAAGCTGAAAAACAAACCCAAGCCCTGCATGCATGTGTTTGTTAAGCAAGATTGTACATGGCAGGTAGTCAAGAAAAATGTTTCAAATGTTATCTGAGACAGTTTGTGCTTTTTTAAACTTGAACATCAGTGCTATCAAGCTGTTTCCCCACACATTCAAACAAAAACGAGGTTAAAATAATATTAGATCTGTCTTAATTTCAAAACAATCCTCCAAAATTAAGTGAAGGCTGATAAAGTGATTCATCTATTGATTTGAGGCACTGAAATTTAACACAGTGCTTTGAGATAATCTCTGGCATAAATGGAAAATCACTGGAAAGGAAAGCCACAGGATAGGAAACTCCACGTACTAGCAGTTAATTTGTTGGATTAAGAATTAGGCCTCCACAGATCACAGCTATGCTTTGTAACAAATTCTTGGAATGGCTGTCCTTTGCAAACTGGTTCAGTGGAGGGTTCAGCACTGGAGGGTTCAGCACTCACAGCAATAAGATAGGAAGACCAGTAGGTTTTCATACTACTGAAAAGTCATCTGAGAAATATCTCAAGACTAGGAGAGTAAAATTATGACACAAATGTAGGGAGGGTGTTCAAAAATGAGGATGGATGTACTGGAATATTTTTATTCCTCCTTGCCTTTTTCAGACTGCTAAAATTAGCAAAGGATGGTCTGTTCTTAGTCCTGATATTAATAACAGCAAGATAGTGAGATCTTTCTTACTCAAGAGCCTAAATTGTAGGATATAATACAGCTCTTACAGAATGGTAGTCATATACTTGTGTACATGAAAACTCTCATGTAGCTACTGTAGAGAGGGATTTTTTGTTACTTCTTAAAATACAGTAGTGTGTCTCCTTATTTTGGTTTAGTATTAGTTTAATTTTAATTTTGGTAGAATTTTCCCAGCTGCTAGGTGCTTTGGTGCTAGGAAGATGCACAGTCATTTTGCAGAATTCTGTATAATTAAGCAATTTATTTAGCAAGGATTTCTCAAGTCATGCTGTTCATAATAATCTTGGCTAAGAAGATCAAAGCAGCATCTCCGTCAGCTGCTATCAAGAAATAATTCCAAGGTGATGATCATAATTCTCCCATACATAAAAGCAGAGAAAGGCAGCACAGGCCTGACAAATGAGAATTTTTGTGATTTGAAGGCAGTCTGAAGACACTGTCCTTGCATTTCAAAAGCCCCATAAATTTCTGTTAACAGGGTCAAATGCAGCATTGAAGACAGCTCTGCCTGGAATGAATTAAGACAGTACTCAAAGAACAAGCACCAATGATAGGTTTCTCCTCTAGCCAGCTCGTTCTGGACAGGAGTTTTACTTGAGAATTAGGATGGTAAATAGTTTGTTCAAATGGCTAATAATCAAGAAAGTGAACTGGATCATTCCTGTTGGGTAATAAGGAATGATCAGTACCAAGACCATCTGTCTTCTTTCCACTGTACATAATTTACTTATATGAATCCACAGAGATGTATAAATTAAGAGTTTATAAAATGTTTGTGGGGTTATCCTGCAGTTTTTGAACTTTTCTGCTTTGTCTGTGAATGGATATTTCCTTCTGACCTCAGGTGGGAATGCATTCAGGAATAAAGATAGGTCTAAAGTGATTATTTGCTTTGTTAGAATTATTCTCCTTGTTCCATTTGCCCATCAGCCATGAATAAGAAGACTCAGAATTCAGATGCTGAGCCTCTTCAGTCTCCTTGGTCTTGGCACAACACAAACCCCTCTGTATCATGTTTTGACAATAAACAGGTATCACTGTGTAGACACAAGCTTGAATTCCACTTTTGTAAGAAGCTGGATGTGAGGCATTACATGCTTCTAAAACCAAAACTCAGCAGTTTGCTTTGTTAATGAGTTTTATTTTTTATATATTTAATACTTGAACATTTAATAACTCACATCACCATGTCCATTTCAAATGGAACACATGAAGCAAAAGCATCACACGATTATTAAGAGCTGCACTCACTCCATGTTTTAGAATATAAAGATTTATTGTTTTGATTATAATCCAATTTAATGTCTTGCATATCTTGTGAGGTATCTTGAAGACTATTCTAAGGACAGTTTATGCAGTTCCTACAGTTAACATAATCTCCTTGGCAGCACAGAGTGACCTGTGGAGCAGCACTTCTGTGCTCTTCCTGCCTGTGCCACAGTTGTTGATGAGACAAGGACAATAGCTTTAATAAGCATTACAATACCTCAAAACTGCAGGATCATCACCTTTGATCATGATAGCAATTTCAATATATAAATCCAGACATTCATTAATATGTCCATGGTTTAGTGTGGGACCTGAAAAATTCATTACATTGAGGCAGGATAAAGGAAAATACCAACATCATGTAACATATAACATAACATAACATAACATAACATAACATAACATAACATAACATAATATAACATAACATAATGAAATGTAACGTAATGTAACATAACCAGCAAATATAACTTTTTAATAACTGTGGAAATGTGATACATCTTCCTGACACAATTAAATATCTCATTTGTCTCGACTCTTAAAAGGAAAAAAGGCAGACATTCTGAAAGTGTCACTGAAGGACTGTTTATTTTTTTAAGGCTATAAATACTGCTGCTGACAACTGCATTTAATTAAATTATTTACTAGGTGTTGACTAATTAACTAGGACACTGTACATGGAAAGGACTCTGAGTAGCTATTACTATTCTAGTGCTTGTAACTCAATATCTTTGCTTGAGCACGTGCACATGGTTCTGATTCAGTCTCTGTGAACTGATACCCCAGTTATGCCATTGCCACTCAAAAAAGGCACCAAGTTATATGCAATCTTATTTCCCTCAGAGAACTGTGAGAAAGGGAAATTATATCAAATTACTGCCTGAGAACGTGGCATCAGATCCAGTTGCTTGATTCCCCCTGTAGGCAATTGCATTCATTCCTGTGTTAGTGAGTATTTATTTTATCCAACTTCTTTCAAGTCTAGATGGAAATTTAGACCTTCAGACAGCAATAGTATAATGAAACAGAATTATAATTATTATTATTTGAATGGCTCTCTATTTTTACAGACTGCTTGATATGGACCAAACCCCAAACGGCTGAAGTCCACAGAAGATTGACAGGAGTAGACTGCTGGAAACGTGTCACATTCAGAAGAATACAAAGTGTTGAGATCTCATTTCCAAAGGAAATAATTTCCTTTGATATACAGGAAACAAGTGTACATAAAAAAACCCCAGAAATATAATTTTAGGACTATGACATATGGGTTTTATTTTTACTCTCTTGAATTATTCTCTCTTAAGAATAATTCTTGGCTTCTTTTTTCCTTAAAGGACAACTAGGTTTTATTCAATTCACTGGATCTTCATGGGAATATTACTTCGAATATTATTGGAATTGGAGTTCATTGGATAAGCTTTTTTCATACATATTATGAGATACTTAAAAGACACATAGATGTGGAACTAGTAGTAGAATTGGCAGTGTTAGGGTAATGGCAATTGAGAATCAAGATGAAGTACATATTTCGAGTTTGAATTGGTCCTGCTCACGCTTCCATCCTTCCCTTGCCACACTGTTTTATATTAGAGATTCTTGTGGTAGTAGGATTTTGTTCCAGTGGATGGTAACAGATTTTAGTATTGCTCTAACCTTGTTTTTAAACAGTCTAACTGCAGAGAGCTCCTCCAGTGTAAATGAGAAGCCACAGTAATGAAGCCTTGTTCATAATAAACCCCATGTCCTCATTGCAGGGAGGCATTTTCACCTTACTGGTTTTATTGAGGGAGGATTTCCCTCCCTCTTTTAATCTAATGACAGGGATTGTTTTGGGTTACAATGTCAGTCAGATACTCAAAGGTAATTATAAAAACAGAAGTGACTGGGATTTTGCCCTTATCCCAGGATTTGCCCACCCAAATCCTTGCAGTGGCTACACAGCACAGCACATACAGAGCAGAAGGAAGTTTGGGCTTTTTCCTGGGATGCAGAGGTTCTTTACTAAGGATCCATGACTCTGGATACAGAACCTCTCTGAGCATTATTAAAAATATTTTTGGATTGGTGTCCATCAGATTTAAGCTGGATTGATTTGAAACATGTGGTTAGTTTTACAGAGAAATACAGGGATTTTTCCAGAAACCAAAATCTGACACTGCAATTTTCTGTGCTGATGGTAGCTGAAAGATTCCTGCTTCCTCTTCAGAAACTACTTATGACAGTAACTGCAGTAGAAACAGAGTCAGTATCCTCTGTAGACCAGAGGTAAAAAGCATTTTTTTTCTGTGTTTCAACAAACTAAAACCCCTTCAAAAAGTTTTTCATTCATTTCTGTTTAAATCAACTCAAGGAAATACAATCCAAAAGCACTTTTCCCTGTGGAGAAGAGACAGCCCACCACATCCCAGGTCCTGCTGGGATAATAACCTGAGGAAAACCACCTTCTAATCTGCATCTTGAAGGGTGGTAAACCAATATAACTGAAACCTGCCCTGATGGGATGGGTCAGCAGACTGAAGTTACAAGGAAAACTTTATCTCTGAAGTATCAATTTCCAAACTAAGGATTCAACATGTGTATCTATCACAAACTCTCTCTTGAAACTGAAAAAGAAGGGGCACATGGATCATTACCTTTAAGTGGCAAAATCACCCACAAAAAACTCTCCTATTTTTCTGACACTCACTGTTCCACACAAGGTGCCTTTAATGTTGTAATTAGCAATATTCTTGGTTGTTTAGTTGAGGTACAGTGCTATTCAATACATAACAATACCTGCTCAAGTAAGACAATGCTGTTCTTTCTTCTTTCAATAGTAGTTGAAAGAGGACTTCTATTGTCATGACTTACTAAAACATCACTTCTAAGCAAAAGGGGAAAACCTCAGCAAGAAACAATCTAGATACTGAAATGCAAAGTCAGATATCACATCTCATTTTTTCTTTATTCTGAAAAAACATCTTTTAGTATTTTCTGTGGAGCTCTGGCATGCATATTACTGAGCATGTACATACTACAGCTTTAGTTTCCAGTATATCCATTATGTTTGCCTAAAACCAATGGGAATTTAATGCTATTTTGGAAGCCTCAAGTAATTTATAAATTCTAGGGGTCTGAGTATACTTTCAGCAGAGTCCCTGCTACCTTTCACAAGTCGTTGCTGGCCCTAGAGAACTGGAATGCCATTGGCAGGAAATGTGGGAAGTAACATGCTAATTTATGGAAAGACCGGTCTCATTCTGCCAGTATAGAAAATCCTCAGCCCCAAGGTAGGTCAAATACACCAAGCATGTTTCTCACTGCATTAAATCATATCTAATTCATCTTTCCAACTGCCTGAAAACCAGATTGGAACTGGCTCTCCAAAACAGGAGTTTTCTGATTTCTAGTCCTTCAACTACTAGAATTTTCCATTGAAAAAGCTGGATCCTCAGAAATCTTTCGAGAAAGAAATATGCATTACATTAATCCCTGTATTTCATAATCCCAGAGAACAGGAGAGCTTTACTAGGCAACATTTGTGAAGCTAGTTAGCAAAAGCAGAAAATAAACACAAGTTTTTGTGAGAAATAAAGAACACATGATAAAGTTTACTTTAATGTTGTTTTTACTTGTTTGAAGTCCACAATTTATTTTACATTCCCTCTTTCTTGGGCTCTACAAGAGTGCACCAGAAATGAAAAAAATGCCAAACAATGCTATACCTAACATGGACAACAGGGAATGTTTGGGGTTTTTTTGTAGTCCCACCTGCTGGTAGGGAAGTTAAGAATGGTTGTGTTCACAAGCAGTGTAGTGGATCAATGGCCCCAGTTTTGGGGTGAAGCAGTGCTACGGACCCACCATCCACACCACACACAGTTCTGGTGGATTATTTAATCCTGGCTTAATTTGCTGCCACGGCCCAAATGTCCTAAAACATTTACACAGTGTATTTGATATACTGCTGCATTACACTTTTTAGTTCGTATGCTGTATAACGGCCTCATTATGTGAGCCAAAACAACATTTAAGCAGGTGAGATCAGGAGATTCCACTGAAAAAGTTCATTTCCGTTCTAAACTAAACCCTTAATATTAGTAGCATGTCTTCAACTCCCGATTTCCTTCCTGGGTCTTTGCTATTCACAGCTGTCCTGATGTCGGGGCTCAGGACTTTTCCTTCTGTTTCTTTCTCTCATGGAATTTTGTTCCATCCGTCGCTAAGAAACCACAACGATCGATAGTTCAGAGAGACAAAGGAAGTTGCCACGGCCGGGGTGCGGCTGGCTGTGAACTTAGCTGGGGCTTTCTCCTGGAGGAGGGGACAGACTGCGGCATTCGGGCTGGGGATTCGGGCTGGGTGCGGCTCCCGGGCTGGGGATTCGGGCTGGGTGCAGCTCCCGGGCTGAGGATTTGGGCTGGGGATTCGGGCTGGGTGCGGCTCCCGGGTTGAGGATTTGGGCTGGCTGCGGCTCCGGCTCTCCCCCTCTCTCGGCATCCCCGGGGAAGCGGGCTGCGGCCGCCGTGGGCAGATTCCGCCGCCCCTGCCAGGCTCCTGCTGCCTTCTCCTCCCGCGAGTGGAGCTGTGCTTGCGGGAGCGGCTGTTGCCCTGGAACCTGATTTACACCTACCTCACTAAAGACCCTTCACCATCCGCTCGGGTGCCTCGGGGACACCCGCTGCTCCTGCCACAGCTGCCAAGTTTCTGCTGCCTCCTGCCTTCTGCCCCGGGGAGCCCGGCCCGCCGTTCCGGCCGCGCTCCGAGGGTCCCGCTGCGGCCATCCCCGCCGTGCAGCCCGTCCGTCCGTCCATCCCCGCTGTCCGTCCGTCCATCCCCGCCGTGCAGCCCGTCCGTCCGTCCATCCCCGCTGTCCGTCCGTCCATCCCCGCCGTGCAGCCCGTCCGTCCGTCCATCCCCGCTGTCCGTCCGCCCATCCCCGCCGTGCAGCCCGTCCGTCCGTCCATCCCCGCTGTCCGTCCGTCCATCCCCGCCGTGCAGCCCGTCCGTCCGTCCATCCCCGCTGTCCGTCCGTCCATCCCCGCCGTGCAGTCCGTCCGTCCATCCCCGCGGGCCGGAGCCGCGGCTCAGCCGGCGGCACAGCGTCCCCTGGCGGCGCGGGGGAGCGGTGCAGCCGAGCCCGCAGCGCCCCTGGCGGCCGCAGCCGGAGCTGCAGGCGGGGCCGTGCGGTTCTCCGCCCCGGTGCTCTGCACACAGCGGCCAAAAACTGTCCGTCCTCTTCCAGGGCTTCGCCTGAAAGCCCCCGAATTTAAAGTTATAATGATTCGGAGGGAAGGGCGTCACGTTGTCCATTCCAAGGGATGTTCCCGCCTTCCTTGACAGGCAGCTGTCTTTCACACCAACACACCTGCCTTAGGAGTAGTCTCAGAATTACAGAATCATTTAGGTTGAAAAATACCTCTAAGATTGACTCAAACCTTTGACCCATCACCACCTTGTCAAGGCTCAGAGTACTGAGTGCCACATGGGTCACTTCTTGAACACCTCCAGGGATGGGGACTCCATCACTTCCCTGGGCAGCCCATTCCAGCGCTTGACAACCATTTCCATGAAGAAATTCTTGATGCCCAACCTGAACCTCCCTGGGCACAGCTTGAAGCCACTTCCCCTTGTCCTGTCCCTGTTCCCTGGAGCCCAGCCCAACCCCAGCTGGCTGTCCCTCCTGCCAGGGAGCTGTGCAGAGCCACAGGGTCCCTCTGAGCCTCCTTTTCCCCAGGTTAAACACCCCCAGCTCCCTCAACTGCTCCTCATCGGACTTGTGCTCCATCCCCTTCCCAAGCTGTCTCCTTCTCTGGACACACTCCAGCCCCCCAAAGTCTTCCTTGTGCCGAGTGGCCCAGAACTGCGTGCCAGGTTTGTGGTGAGGCCCCACTATTGCCAGGCACAGGGGGACAATCCCTGCTCTGGTCCCACTAGCCACACTGGTGCTGATCCGGGTCAGGATGCCACTGGCCTCTTGCCCACGTGGGCACAGCTGGCTCATGTTCAGCTGCTGTCAGCCAGCACCGCCAGGTCCCTCCCTGCTGTCTCATTACAGTATTCCATTTAGACATGGATGGATGAGTTAAAAACAAGCATTTAGCCTGTTTACAATTTATTTGGATATGGTGAATATTAGCAACAGTATGGATTGTTCCAGGGGTAACTTCCAAACAAACCCAAGAGACAAAGTGCTGTGTTGGTGGGACTAACTGCAGGCAGCCCGAGGAGAGCCAGCCGAAGATCCTCTACACCACACACTGCTGCATTTCAGTCATATGATTTGTTTGGTGTATCACACTCCAGCCCATAACATTATTTAGTCTTTTTGTAAGATTAGAAAGAAGGGAAAATAATCCCAGCAGATCTACTATTTGGCTCAACACCTGACGGGTGCTTAACCAAAACACAAGGGTTCTTTTATGTTGCTGCTCCTGAGCAGGCCGGCAGCACAACCCGTACCCCACAGGATCTCCTGCAGCTCGGTTCCATAACCCCACCTGCAGGACCACACTGACCCACTCCTGGCCCTGCTCCTTTGCTTTTTGCCAAGCGCCCACAGTGCCAGTGCCCAAACAAAGAGCTTTTTCAGGCATCACAAAGTTACAACCTGGCTGCAGGAACCGTATCAAATCCTATTTCTGATAACTAAACTCCATTTAATCTATCCATAATCCTTCAAATACTGTAAATATTTGTCTTTCGATTAAGAAAACAAAGCAAACCCACGGGGGGGGGGGGTCGGGGTGCTGTTTTTAAAGCCTTTACAGGACACTCCCACCGAGTGTCTGGGGATGCACGCGTGCTCCCGGCTCCCTTTTCACTGGTATTCATGGGAGCAACTCCTTCCTGGGGAAGGCAGAGCATCCCGAGGGCGCACCGGCTGGTTTCTCGGGAAGGCAGCGCAGCCGGAGGCTGCTGCAGCGGGCACCAAGCGGGGTGCAGGATGCGGGGTGCGGGGTGCGGGATGCAGGATGCAGGATGCGGGATGCAGGATGCGGGATGCAGGATGCGGGATGCAGGGTGCGGAATGCGGGATGCAGGGTGCGGGATGCGGGATGCAGGATGCGGGATGCAGGATGCGGGATGCGGGATGCAGGATGCGGGATGCAGGGTGCGGGATGCAGGGTGCGGGATGCAGGGTGCGGGATGCAGGGTGCGGGATGCGGGATGCAGGATGCGGGATGCAGGGTGCGGGATGCAGGGTGCGGGATGCAGGGTGCGGGATGCAGGGTGCGGGATGCGGGATGCGGGATGCGGGATGCAGGGTGCGGGATGCAGGGTGCGGGTGCAGGGTGCGGGATGCAGGGTGCGGGATGCAGGGTGCGGGATGCGGGATGCGGGACGCGGGATGCAGGGTGAGGGATGCGGGATGCAGGGTGCGGGTGCAGGATGCGGGATGCAGGGTGCGGGATGCGGGATGCGGGATGCAGGATGCGGGATGCAGGGTGCGGGATGCAGGGTGCGGGTGCAGGGTGCGGGATGCAGGGTGCGGGATGCGGGATGCGGGATGCAGGGTGCGGGTGCAGGGTGCGGGATGCAGGGTGCGGGATGCAGGGTGCGGGATGCGGGATGCGGGATGCAGGGTGCGGGTGCAGGGTGCGGGATGCAGGGTGCGGGATGCAGGGTGAGGGATGCGGTCCCGTCCGGTCCGGTCCCACCGCAGCCGGCCCGCGGTCCGTCCCGCCATCGATGGCTCGGCGCTCGGGCAGCGCCCCGCCGCGGGGCCCATCGAGGACTCGGAGCTCGGCTGTGGCCGGCGGCGCCCCGAGGCCGCGGGCACCATCTTGGAGCCGGGCAGGGCGGTACCGCCGCTTCAATAAACCCTAACCACGTTTAGGGTCCGCACCGGGCGAGGGACAGCCCCAAATACCAGCACGGGGTGGGGGGGATCTGCTGGAGAGCGGCTCTGCGGGGAAGGACCTGGGAGTCCCGGTGGGTGACAAGTTGGCCACGACCCGGCAGCGTGTCCTGGCAGCCGGGAGCGCCGGTGGTGCCCTGGGCGCTCCGGGAAGCGCGGCCGGCAGGTCGGGGCCATCCTGCCCCTCTGCTCGGCCCCGCTGAGGGCACAGCTGGAGGGCTCTGTGCAGTCCTGGGCTCCCCAGAGCAGCAGGGACAGGGGCTGCTGGAGAGGGGCACGGAAATGGTGAGGGCTCTGGAGCGTCTCTGTAATGAGGAGGGACTGCGGGAGCTGGGCCTGTTTATTCCGGAGAAGACTGAGGGGGGATCCCATTAATGCATATAAATATCTCAAATGGGTGACAAGAGGACGGTGCCAGACTTATCAGTGGTGCCCAGCGACTGAACAAGGAGCAGTGGCCATGAAGCGAAGCACAAGGAGTTCAATCTCAGCATGAGGAAGCGCTTCCTTACACTGAGAGTGGCAGAGCCCTGGAACCACTGCCCAGGGAGGGTGCGGAGTCTCCCTCTCTGCAGGAAGTCCAAACTCCCAAAACACGTTTCCGTGCCACCCTCTCTGTGTGACCGTGCCCTGGCAGGGCGTTTGCACCGGGTGTTCTCCCGAGCTGCCATCCAGCCCCGACAACTCCCGGCTCCGCTCCCGCCGGCCGGGGCTGCGCGGCCGCGGCACCGCGCGCATGCGCAGGCGGCGCGCCCGCCGCTCCATGGCACAGGCGCGGTCGCGCTGTCGCTGCAGCCGCGGGAGAAGGAGGAGGAGGAGGAGGAGGGGGTCGCGGGAGGAAGAAGATGCCGGGGAAGCTGAAGGTCAAGATCGTGGCGGGGCGCCATTTGCCGGTGATGGACCGCGCCAGCGACCTGACCGACGCTTTCGTGGAGGTGGGTGGCGGGGGCAGCGGGCCGGGCCCGCGCGGCGGAGGCACCTGCCGGGCCCGTCCGGGGCGAGCGGGGAGCGCCCGGGCTGCCCCGGGGCGGCGTGCTGGGACAGCGGCCGGAGCTGCTTCGGGAAAAGGGTGCTCGCACATCGGAACGGGCTGCCCGGGGGGCGGTGCAGCCGCCGTCCCTGGAGGTGTTTCACGCTCGGTGCCGTGGTGCGCTTGGGGTGGCCGTGGTCGGTCACAGCTGGGGCTCGGTGATCGCAGAGGTCACTTCCAGCCTCTGGTTCTCTGATTAGACAGACGTGTTGCAAGGAGGGTGGCGATGTAATAAAATCATCTTTAAATCAGTTGTGTTGCTGAATACGAGTGGTTGTACAGGCTTTACTTTTAAGGCCAATATTCATCTTTCCTTTTAAAATACTTGAAATACTAAAATATTTTCAGAAGGGGCTTTTAGTCAACAAATACTTAATATTATTTGCGTGTTTAAATCACTTTATTGCACCCAGAGTGTCTAGCTCAACCTTCTTTGCAGTCACGTAGTTTGCAGGCAATATGTAGGGTCTTTCTCAGGAAGGGATTATAAAATAAGTAGAAGTGCAAAATAAGTGGAATTATTTAAGGCCCAGGTTGGATGGGGCTCTGAGCAATGTGATCCAATGGGTGACATCCCTGCCCATGGCAGGGATGAATGAGATGGACTTTAGGGTTCTTTCCAATACAAGTCTTTTTATGACTTCTGTTACAACATCCTTATGTTTTTTGATTCATTCTTTCCAATACGAATGACTTAGAACATTTCAGAAGCAGTCCATAGATTCGGGACTCATACTTTGAGAAAAATCAGACTATTTAAAAATGATGTGCTGTGGAAATGCATATCTTGTGCCACAAATACTGATTGAGGCGTACCACAAATGAGTGGTTGAAGTTGGCATGATACTAGAATTAAGGTAGGAAGACAGAATGCCTTTCTGGACCTGTATACACTGGAAAATATGATAATATTCATATAAAAAAAATGGGGTATATAAGTCCTGATTTAATTTGGCCCTTAAAAATATGGTTGATGTTAGACTCTAAGGGCATTGCTTAATGGGAGAGTAAGCTGGGGGTAAAGTGAAGGTGTATTTCAGCTTTTCAGTGGAGCAGAAATAGCACATAATTTTATTTTATTACATGAAACGTAGCATTTCACTGTTTTGTCAGCTGTTTCATCCATCAGGTTTTAATTTTTAAAAGCTTCTCTTGTAGGCTGCCTGTTAATCCAGTTTAAAATTACAACAAGTCTGATGCTTGCTACTAGGAGACAGAGAAAACAGGACTAGGAAATACAATTCACCAAGTTTCATTTGGCCTGTTTTTACTCTGTGTTAGGAGAAACAGCTCTCCTCTTCTGTGGGTTACTTGTTCCCAGCCCTACTGTCAGTGTAGCAAAGTAGATTTTTGAAATTCATATAGTAAAAGAGTAGCGTAGCAAAAAAGGAAAATAAACGTTTTAATGAAGATCAGTTTGCTTAGCTGGGTTGACATGCAGTTCCATGGGTCTCTTGGCACAGATAAGGGTATAGAAATACACAGATGGGAACCTTGCTTTTAGGGTTGTTAATTAGGAACAGTGTGAAGTAACTTCCCTTTCCATGTGTGGAGAAGGCAATACAGCAGGTGAGATTTATTTCAAAATGAATTGAGCTTGAAACTATTGTTTAATTTTTCTTTGTGAGATTGCTGAAAAACTTTACAATGTGTTTTTCCTTAAATAAAAATGCAAAGCAGTTTTTAAGGTTCTAGTTGTTTACTAACCTTAAATTTCCTTGTTAAATATTGCAATATAAACTTAGAACTAGAAAAGAAAATGAGAAGAGACTTAAGAGCTCTTACTTGGCTCAGGTTATGCAACACTTGGACTTCACTAACGTGAGCACAATGATCCTTGTCCCAACTCAGAATATTTTGTTACAATTTCTTCCATAAATGTGCTTTTAACTTTGCACAGTGGACAGCAGTGTGGTGTTGTATTCTCTCTACCAGCTTCAAGGAACGAGCTGGAGTGCTGGGGAAGCTCAGTTATAGCTGCCTGGGGCTCTAAGGGAGCTGATTTACTCCCAAGATAACGCCTTGAAATGGGCTGGGTGGAGCTCAGGACTGTTGGATCCTGGCAGCCTCTGGAGTCAGAGCTGGTATTTAATCGGTAGCTCCCTTACAGCCAGTGCTAACACCACCTTGTTGTAGTTAAACAAGTGCAGCATCTCTTCAAAGCTGGGATATGCACCTGTGCAAAATAATCACTATGTTATTGAAATGTACGAGGTGGTCACTTAACACTGTCTTGGGCAAAATTACCACACAGCATTCAAATCCAGGCCTAAATTCAGTTTCCACACTGCGTTTAGCCTTTTAAAAGATAAAAGCTGTCAAAAGCTACACACCTCTAACTCCTGCATTTCTTTTCTACCTGCCTACTCATTATTTTCCTAAAGAATCTTGAATAAATTTAAAAATGTAACTTTGAGTATTTTTAAGTACCTGCTTTGAGGTGAAGTGCTTATTTTTTTGAGAGGCAACATTCAGAGAACTGCAAGGGTTTGTAAATGGTTTGAAATGAAAGCTGCAGTGAAATAAAGGCTCTTACATGATGCTGTGTGGCTTCCTGATGTATGGAGCATCACAGAAATTCAGTTGCACTTTAAAAAAGCTAACAAGAAGCCCCCACAAAACCCAAAATGGGCTTAGCCTGAAATAGATGCCTGTGGAGACCATATGGTTACTGCTGAAGTGGGTTATTATGTGGCTGAAGGTGCAATGAGCAATAAAAGTATGGAAAATATTCAATTTTTAGTAGTCCTCTCTCTGTATATCTCAAATCCAGTTTATTTTTTTTTATTTATTTCATCAATTGTCTGTGAAGCTGATTGAGAAATCCTAGAGAGAAGAGTAATAGGTCATAAACATTTAGAATCTATCAAAGTTCAGAATATTTTTCCTTATAGAAGGCAAGGAGAGTATGTAAAGTGACTTTGAATAGTGATATTTTTGGCTTTCAAATGATTGAGGAGGAAAATAAACAATTTTAGTAGTATGACAGGATGAGAGAGAGATTGATTGGAAATGTCATTGACACGTGGACACTGATATATGTAAATTGAATTTAAAAGCCACTCAGTGAAAACTATTTGTTGAAATATGTATTTGAAATTATTTGCATATGTCAATTAAACAAGTTTCATATTTTTTTATTAGTATTTGTAATTGCTAATTGAATGTTTGTGTTTTTAGGTGAAATTTGGAAATACAACATTTAAGACAGACGTATATCCCAAATCACTTAATCCTCAGTGGAATTCTGAGTGGTTCAAATTTGAAGTAAGTATTATTTAAAAGTTTGCCTGTAACTGTATAGGCACTCTGGTTTAGCTGCCCTTAATTAAATAATTGCATTTCCAGCAGAGAATGAGTTCTGAGCACTGAAGTGTATTTGTGTTTAAATGCACAAAGCCTTTTCAGCAAACCCAGCTCCAGTCAGACCTTGTTTGCTAAGGGTGTCTCTTTGGCTTCTTAGGAGTGTTTGTGAAGATAAAAGCTTGCCAGGTTGGATCCAGCTTAAATGTTGTTCTTAGAAAAGAGAGTACTGCAGTGAAGGTGTGGCAAAGGCAGCAGGGGTTAGGCTTTTTCAGTACAGTTATCAGTATGTATAAATGAATACATATATATGAAATTACAGGTGTTCTTGTGGGGTTTTTAAATTTTGAGCAAGGAAAGTTAATTGGTATTTGAAGTCTTACATTTGGTTGCAAAGATAACGCAAAGGAGAAAATGGAAAATTCTTGTGTGAAGATTACAAAATAAAGAGCTTGGACAACAATTGTTGGACACTTTCTCTTCTTGATTCCTTATGTAATAACGAGGGCACTCAGCATTTTCCTGTAATTGCTTGTTGCTTTCCAGGATCTGATTTGTTGATGTCCTTTGACATTATGCCCTGAACAAGCGTTTACATGTTTCTTTCATTTTTTTACTACTTAAAAGAATGAGGATTATGTTTAGAATAAATAAGTTATTGTAACACTTGAATGTGTAGTTCTGGTTAATTTACCGTGCTCTAAGGCAATATCACAATTCTGCAAGCACTTAGATGAGTCATCTCATTGCAGTTAGCAAACTTAATTCTTGGTTTGTGACATTGAACACAAAAATTTGTGGAATGGCTGTCTTAGTCCTAAAAGAAAATAGTCATTATCTGTAGATGGATTATTGCATTTGTTTAGGAAATTGCATGTGTAGAATTACTGAATTTTTACTGCAGGCTGTGTAAAATACCTCCTTTTAAGCCACTGACCAGTGATGAGAACACCATAAACTTCAGAGCATAATAGTCCTCTGCAGTATTTTATCTTAAATTTTCTTTCTTTCTTTTCCTTCCTTCCTTCCTTCCTTCCTTCCTTCCTTCCTTCCTTCCTTCCTTCCTTCCTTCCTTCCTTCCTTCCTTCCTTCCTTCCTTCCTTTATTTATTTATCAATATATATTGTGGAGATAGGTGGACAGACAATATTTTAAATGTGACTTAAAATATTGTGGAATTTTAAAATGAATAATCTCTGTAATGGTGCTTTTCTGTTCTTCTCCCAGTGATAGCTCTGTTTCCAGGATCTTACCAGTCTCTGAAGGATAAAACCAAAAAATGAGTGAAAGTTGTTGTTTAGAATTTTAGAATGTTGTTTAGCTTCAGGAAAACTGACATTACAGATTTATCTGTGTCAGGTCACTGTTCTTTACTCACTCTCTTCTCCTCTGCGTTTGGTTTTCAGCACTGTTTCCCTGCACATTTTTAAGTACTCAGATTCTCTGTTAATATTTGCTCTCCAGGTGGATGATGAGGAGCTCCAAGATGAGCCTCTCCAGATCACAGTTCTTGATCACGACACGTACAGTGCCAACGATGCCATTGGCAAAGTGTACATAGATATTGATCCTCTGCTCTACAGTGAAGCAGCCACGGTTATTTCGGGGTGGTTTCCAATTTATGATACCATTCATGGTAAGCTTTGCTCATTTAAAACAGGCTTGTTTGGAATGTAATCTGCTTTGTATAATCTTGTAAGCTGTCTTCAGAAATTTGTAATAACTTTAGTTTTGGGGTTGGAAAACTACTTTCCTGGCTTTTTTCCCCTTGTTTTCTGACATGAGAAAATTTCTGGCAGGGGAGTAAAGGTTGGTGCTTGGCAGAAAGCCTTCCATAGGATTTGTGACAAGTGGGAAAAAAATCTTCACTAGTTACTGCAAATTTCAGATTAAAAAAAAGACTCAGACATATTTGTCTAATTACCATTTGTTTGCTAAACAAATGTAATTTTGCTGGGGTTACTTGAAATGTGCCTTCCTGGGATTTGGGATAAACTTCAGTTGAGATGAAGAGGCAAGGATGTAAGATCTTCAACAGGATGAAATTCCTTTTCTCTGCAGTAAGTGCTCTCAGTGCTAGGTGGATTTCATCAGAATGTCTTGTTGAAGGTATGAGAAAATGAAGGTAATGATATTTTTGCTTTTGATTTTAATGCAACAGCTTTTGTCTCAGAGAGCCAATGTCAGTTTAGAGCAATTAACTTGCTCTAAACTTGATGCTTGAATACCTTAGTGCAGAACATCTCTGTGGCTGCCATTTTCCCCCTCGTTCATTATTCAGGGTGAATTAAATGACGTAATGATGTTCAAAGCTAATTGTAAATCATTGTTGGGAAATAATTAATGGTGTTCAGCAAATGCTCATCATAACTGATGCACAGTATGTTTTGGATTTAAACCAGTTATAGTGAGCAGAAATATTAAGAAATATTGCAAAAATATTGTTTTTTAAATTACCTTTTTATCCTATACACATTTTCCTGTCACACATTTTCTTCTGGAGCTAAATGATGCAAACACTTGTTTCAGGATGTGTACAGCTGGTAGGTTAGAAAGAGTTAGATTTCTCTACATTTTTCCAGATATGTTGGTATTTCATAACTTTTTTCTATGTAAATAAAATTGGAATTCTTATATTTTCATGCTCATAGCACTAGATTCCAATTATCTTGATTCTTGGCAAACATTAATTGATACTTCCTTAAAAAACAATAAATAAAATGTTTATAAATTTGTATTACATTTTCTTCCTTTCACCTCAACATGATTTGTTTGTGAAAATATATAACCCTGAGACATTTTCTATTTTCAGTTATAATAACTGAAGGCTTCTTTCTGTTGGCATTTTGGAAGGGAGATGCAGCTGGTTTTATTACAGTAATGTCTGAGTTGAACAACAAATCCAGTGCTGCTGTTTCAGTGTCACATGCTGATGTGATAAAGGCTTCTGAAGACACAAGAGATCAGGCTCATCAAGAAGTTTAGTCCTCAATATGTCAGAACCTATAATATGTGAAATTATTTTGTTACTGGGTGGGGAAAAAGAAGAAAAAGCTCAGAACAGGAAAGTAGGGAAGTCAAAAAGGAATGGTTTTGTGTTAGAAAATACTCCATTTCTAGTAAGGTATTATCATAGTTGAAAATTAACCTTTGTCTAAAAGGACTATAATACCTTATTTTTTATATATTTCTTGTCACAGCTAAAGTATTTTGCAAACACTTCCTGTGCCACGTTGTGGTTCTAAAAAGAACCATAAATCTTTCTTCTCGGGTTGAACTTCAGAGAGGAGCTTTACTGCAGTTTTGAAATCTTTTCAGGGAGGAAATTGAGCAGAGAGAGCATCCTGCAGCAGAGACCACTGCAGCATCAAGAGTCTGATGGCTTCTCTTTCTCCAGTCTCATATTTCTTATAAAGTTCTTTTGGTGCAGATAGGCATTTGAGGAGTGTTGCTTTCATTGCTTCAGCCTCACAGGATTGGCAGAGCTAGAAACTTCTCTGAGCCAGTGTCTCTGCAGCAGACCTGAGAGGCCAGGCTATGGCTTCCTGCTCCTCTGGCATTAAATACTAATAACAGGAAATAATTTATAGGTCTAATTTTGTACTGATACAGTTATATTGTTATAACTTCTGGTATTTCATGGTTTTTTATTGATAGGTATACGTGGGGAGATCAACGTGGTGGTGAAAGTAGATCTCTTCAATGATTTAAACAGATTTAGGCAATCATCCTGTGGAGTCAAATTTTTTTGCAGTAAGTAGAGGAAAAAAGTTTATTTGGACAAAAAACTTTTTCCTTCCTATCTATGCCTCTTCTGTCTCCCTTCTCTTACCAGTTCGTTGCATAAACCTAGTGGAGATAACTTTGACACAAATTGCTTTTCTTTTTTAACACATTTTTACTGTTCATGTTTCAAAGCAATGCAAATAACTGATGGGATTTTTTAATGTCCAGAAGTTGTATTTCAGTGCCTGTGCATAAACATGTGGTTTTATTTTGGGTCCATATCTTTTTAGAGGCCCAAAGTGAAAAGGTTTCATAGTGGTATGTGCTGTAACTGGTACATTGGACAGTTATCAGGGTTCCATGATTTCACAAGCAAAACTTCCTGGGTGTGTCCACATTTTCACAGAAAATTGTCTGGAAAACTTTCTGCAATCTGTTGATGTGTAATGTCAGGTTTTTCTGGCCGTCCTTGGCTCCCGGGCCTGTCTCTTACATCTCAGTGTGTGTCTGTAACAGCTACGTCCATCCCCAAGTGCTACCGAGCAGTCGTTATCCACGGCTTCGTGGAGGAGCTGGTGGTGAACGAGGACCCCGAGTACCAGTGGATCGACAGGATCCGCACGCCCAGGGCGTCCAACGAGGCTCGCCAGAGGCTCATCTCGCTCATGTCAGGTACCAGCCACCTGCCTCTAGGGCTCACTGCCACTTGTGACAGTGCTCTGGCAGGATTCCAATAGCTGCCTGCCTCAGGAGTGCATAGGAGCTTTGTTGTTAATTGTGTTGATTTGTTTCAGTTCACAGGCTCTTCTGTTTCTGAGGATTACATATTTCTAACTGATGGGCAGTGTTAACTGGTTTTTTGGGGTTTTTTTTCACTTCTTGGTGAGGCCATGCTGCTGCCTAATTTTTTAGTTGCTTTTAGCAAGGTCAAAGAAACCTGTGAAACTTTCTCCAAGATGTTCTTAACCCATATAAGGAGTATCTCTAGAATTTTGACTCCAGCAATTAAAGTAATGCACTTCACCCTCTTTGAACTTTTTGAAGTATGTGAACAAATATGCACTTTTTCAGATACAGTTTGCATCAGTGCTTATGTTACTCATCCCATCTCTTGGAAGTCAGGCTTCGTTCATTGTTTCTCAAGCATCGTCCTGTGAGGAAAGAATTGGAGAATTGGGATTATTCAGCCTAGAGAAGAGAAACTTAGGGATGACCTTGGAGGCCTTCCAGTGCCTGAAAGGAGCTACAAAAAAGATGGGAGGGACTATTTGCAAGGGCCTGGAGAGACAAGACAAGAGGAACGGCTTCAAACTGACAGAGCGTGGGTTTGGGTGGGATATTGGGATTAAATTCTTCCCTGTGAGGCTGGTGAGGCCCTGGCACAGCTGCTCAGAAGAATCCAAGGCCAGGCTGGATGGGGCTCTGAGCTACCTGGGCTAGTGGAAGGTGTCCTTGAGATCTTCAGTAAGTGGGGCAACATAAAGATTGTGGAGATGTACCTTCATTGAGAAGGCCAGCACGCTGTGAGGGAGAAAGTGAAAGAAACTGTTGTCGTAACTAACATGAGGACATTTTTGTTAATATAGCCCCCATGTTAGTTTACAGAATCCATATTTGCATAATTCTTTCCATGCATAAATAGTGCAGGTGGATAAAGTATTCTGCTAGATTTTATTCATGGCAGAGATAAGAGGATAAAAACCAAAAAACCTCACAGGCATACTGTTTCATCTCATATAATAAAATGTATGCTATTGCAATATATTTTATTGGTGGTCACACATAAAGAATCTTGGAGAAATCTGTAACTTCTGAGAGTGAGCCCGGCTGTTTCACAGATCTTTGTCATTATGTGTTAAGTTAAAAAGAAACTTTCATACTCCATTTCAACCTTTGAGTTTTTTCAAGACTGGTACAGCCATGGTTTCAGTTAAGAAGTTTACAAGAGTAACCTGTGCTGGTAATTTTAGAATCAAACTTCAAGAAAGCAGTAGAAACCAGAGCCAGGAGTTGGACTTAGATGGTCTTTGTGAGTCCCTTCCAACTCAGGAAATTCTGTGATTCCCTGACCGTTTCATTCCACTTGATTTCTCAGCAGCAGTGACATTAGGACTGTTAGGCCAACCTTTGTGACAGAGAGGATTTTTCAGTTTGTTAACAGAGGATTTTGGAAATCTTCCATTTTTGTAGGAAGAGAGATGATATTTTCCACCTTAGTTATTACCAAGGCAATCCAGCTACACAGAACCATTAATTTTTTTATTATGTCCTCCTAAAAAAGCATTAATGACAGAGCAGTTTCTTATAGTCACAGTCTTTCAGTCCTTGTGTGCAGTTAATAGAAGTGGTAGTGTTTGGTTTGCAGTAGAGGGGCAAAAAGTGGGAAATCAGTCGAAATGTGCTTAAATAAATTGGTAAATGAAGAAATTATAGATGCATGTTAATTTTAAAGATGTCACATTGTTTTGAAGTATTATATATATATTATTATTATTAGATTGAACTATTAAATATGAAGTATTTAGAAACTCAGGTGAGTTCCACAACACAAATTGACACCCCTCTCTCTGAATAAGTAGAAAAAAGGAAAAAAAAAAGCCTAGTGGAAATAAAGGCTAGTGGGAAAAACCTCTGAAATGACATGTTGCTTTGGCAATCAGCATGGATTTGGAGAAAAAAGTAAAAAGCTGTGTGATTGGTATCACACAATGTTGTAGGAGACAGAAGTTGTGACTGGCTCCTTGGCCTAGCTGTGTAGGATTGGATTGATTACCTGTTCTGCTGACTTGGTTGGCACTCCAAAAGCTGAGTCAAAGACCACAAAAGAGAATAGAAGAAGTTCACTGCAACTCTAAGCTCTTTACCTTTTGTTTTGTAGGTGAATTGCAGAGGAAGATTGGCCTGAAGGTGCTTGAAATGAGAGGAAATGCTGTTGTTGGTTATTTGCAGTGTTTTGATTTGGAAGGAGAATCTGGACTCGTAGTGAGAGCCATAGGAACAGCCTGCACGTTGGATAAATTAAGTAACACATCAGCATTTTTACCTGCATGTAACTCCCCATCCAAAGAAATGAAGGAGTAAGTATGAATTAGTAGCTTGTAGGGAAAAAAGTTTCACTTCTCTTCCTTTCATACTCATGCAGTTTTTCATAACTGGTGTGGTTTCTTTTTTTTCCCCAGAATTTGTTTTTCTTTTGTAGTTTTATTTGTCTGCAATAAGTTTTATATTCCACAATTCTGAAAAGTTTTAGGTTGGATGAATTGTTATTTCAGTAGAAGCTGGAGTGGTAACTCTTACTTAAGGTGACTTTCTTTGTATTTATGTAGCAATAGTACTACATATCCTTGGCTTGTGATCCACCAATTTAAGTGTAATTAGTTCTACTCTGATGCTGTGTTTGTGCAATGAACATTTTTGTGAGGACCTCTCACAAATATACCTTTGGTTCAAGTTTAAATGTTTATAAGCGTGTAAGAGAAGATAAATTTTGAATTCTGATCATTCTGTCAGTGATTTAGACAATGACCCCAGAGAGGTCTCATCTTTTATTGTTTGCTTTGCTTTTTACTGTTGTGAAACAAGTAGGACTATGGCAAAATAGGTAGACAGTGAACTTGCAGAGAGATCTTTTTACGATGAGAATTAGAATTTCTGATTTTTGTCATACATACTGCAGCACCAAACAGTCTGAATGCAATGGTTTGATATGCATACAAATTAATAGAAATATACTTGCAGTCTTCTTTCAGCTGTTGCTCCTTTTTTGCATGGATAAATTGGTTGTTTTCTGTTTGGTAGAGCAATCCAAGAAGGAAAAAAACTGCACCAAGAAGTGTACTACATATCCTGTATTTCTAGATGCATTAATTGAAGAAGCCATTTTCATTAACTTGAACTGTTGTGTCACTGCAATAGAGATGAGGCATTTTTGTTGTGCAGGCATCAATTGCACTGCAAAATTTTGCAAAATATGAGCTGACTTTTAAAAATTACTGGTTTCTATTTCACGGCATAGCTTGTTTGACTTGTCTTGATTTCAAAAAAATTGCCTTTAAAAGAACTTCTGGATACAGTGCAGCATAGAACAACAGCATAATGTTTAAAAACAAAAAAGGTAGACCTGGTAATTATCAACTTAAAAAGCACCCATAAATAAACCAGTGGCTTTCACTCTGCAGCAAAATGTGGAAACTCCTAAATTATCCACGTTCAACTCAGTGATGGATATTGTCTCAGTTCAAAAAATGGGAATGTTCTCTAAGGCAGCAAAACCAACTAATTTGATTCTTCTTATTCTTGGCTTTATTAACTTGATGGCCTGTTGCCAAAAATCAATGATGCAGTCACAAGCAAGTGCTTAAGCTCTTCCTTTCCCTCCTTTTATTTCATCTGGACTCTTGCATGCTAGGAATTGAAATTCTTAGAGTCTGCTTAGAGTAAGAGATCTCCTCTATCTAAACTTCCCTGAAATCATTGATAACATAACTTTGCAACCTGTTTGTATGTATTGTTTTCTTTTCTTCCACCTTGGCTGCAAACTCTCTCAGGTCTCCGCTGGTTCATCCGCCAAGCCATGGATGCCGCTCGACCCACAACAGCCCAATTCACACTGCTACTGGCTCACGACTTACTCAGAACTTCTCTGTGTCTGTTCCCACTCTCATCTACACTGGTACGAGACTGCTCACACTCCACAGCTGGGGAGAGGCAGCCCACAGGCACAGTGGTCCCAAAGGGCAGGCAGGCAGGCAGTGTAGGCAGGTACCACCCGTCTTTCTTCCCTCATTTCCTCATGGACACACCTTCTGTTAGCAGGGAAGAAGCACCCAGGGTGCTGCAGCTCAAGCAAATGCACAATAGTTTCTTGGAGATGCCTTGGAGTCTCTTCCACAAAGCCACACTCTTCGCTTTGACACGCTCTTGCTTCCTGTGAAATTAACTAAAAAAAATATGGTGATGTAACTGGGAAACATTGATTTGAGCTCATAACTGCTTTCAAACATAATTCAGATACAGTAGGTTTTAAAATGGTTCTAGGAAGGGTCTGTGCCATTTGTGGAAGAGATGGTTTTAGAGAGCAGGTAAGTCAAGCTGTGCATAAATAAACTGTTTGTCAATAGAGTTGTTCCCGTAAAGATTCTCCTCTTTGCTCTGTTTTTAGCTGTGGCATGCTGCTGATGCTATAGGATAAGGAAACATACCTTTTTTTTTTTTTTTTTTTTTACCTTAAAAATGCATATGTGTATATACATAAGTGTATCGATATGTATAAACACAGCTATAATTTGAAATCATTTTTTCTTTATTAAACTAACTCAAAGCATTGTGTATTTGACCAGATTTTTAAACCATAAACTTTTCAATTTTTTTATTTTGCATATATATATATATAATTTTTTGTCACATCTCATGCCTTTCATTTGGCTTAATTGTTTCATTGTAGATGATGAGCATCTCTCTGTAGGATGCTGAGAGGGTAAAACAGCATTTCTTTGCCTCTGGCCTCATTCCCAGCCTCGCACCTAAGGAATAGCTGCTGGCCCTGCCCCAGTCCCATCCTGGTGTTTGGATCATGCTGCTGTCAGCCAGGTCCTTTGGCACAGGATTACTGAATATGTTTCCACCTTCTTCTGGCAGGATTCCTTTCAATGAAGATCCCAATCCCAATACATATTCATCAGGACCCTCCACCCCTCTGAAAAACCAAACCTATTCCTTTTCACCTTCCAAGTCCTACAGTCGACAGTCCTCTTCTTCTGACACAGATTTGAGTTTGACACCCAAAACTGGTAAGGCACTTCCACCCACTTTTTGTTTAAGTTGTGTTTCTCTTTTTATATTTTCATTCAACCCCTTTTTGCTTTTTGGCATTTAAGTTATCAAAATGGTGTGAAAATTCGAGACCTCACACAGCACACCTCAAGCTCTAAAGGGTTTCTGCAGGGACAAAATTTCAATCCTGCCTGTATTTCCACTGTCCTGGATAACATGAAAATTACTTTTGTAACACAACTGTATTCAAGTCAAAATAAAACATCTCAGAGCATTAAGGGAGTCCTAAGTAATTGCCTTTTCCTTATTTCCTCCATTTCATATCACAGATCTTAGGAGTGTATTTCTCACTACAATATGTTAAGGATGGTGTTACTAAAACTGTGTAACCTTCAAGCCTACTGTGTTGGGCCCTAAGTTTACTGCATACATTTGCCTAATTTTGAACTCCCTTTTGCAAATTCAAAACTAGAAATGTAGCAGCCACTGTCTTTTTACTCTCTTGGTATATGGAAATAACTTTACATACACAGTATACACTTTCAAAGTACCTTAAATTACATTAGAAGTAATCCAGCCATCTTCAAAAAGCATTTTTTTTTTCCATTGCTTTATCATAATTTTTTCAACTTGTTTTTTCCTCCCTCCTTATGTTTTAGTCTGTGGTTAGAATCATGTCAGTAATGATGTCAGCAAAACTCAAAGAATTATTCTATGTTTATTTTTCATTATATGACCAATGCTCTGAATTTTGCTACCATAGGGCAAAGTATTTTGAAGAATTGTTTGTAGAAGTGTGGTTGGTTTTTAAATGGTGTTTTAAATTGTGGTGTTTGAAGCCCAGAACATTCATGGCTCCATTTAATTAGACAAATTTTAAGCGTATTAAGGTAGTTGATTCAGCTTTACTTGATAGCACTCCTTTCAAGAATTTTTCCTAGCAGATAAATTGAATATTGCATTCAAATGGAGTTGTATTAAATATTTCATGCAGCTTATTCCCTAGATGTGTTAAAAATATTCCCAGTTAGCAAGCTGTCTTTCTTAGTGCTGTCTTCTCTGTCCCATTTTTAAAACAAACAAGCAAAAAAAAATCACACTTTAGTTTTTGTCCTTTTTCAAGGATGTCTGTCCTCTGGGTAACCTATGGTGGTCACTCATTTAAAGGACCTACAGATATAATTGGATATAATTATTACTTAGGGGCACCCCAAATTCAGGTGTTTGGCTTACTGAATATTTGAAAACCTGTTTCTTTTCATCATATTTTCCATGGTAAAGATGATGTCATGTAAAGGATTTAAATGTAACCTAGGTGGTCATCTTTCTAGATGTAAGTGTTGTGAATTTAGGCATGTGGCAACTCAATGTGAATGTGTTAAGGTTTTAAAGCAGCAGCCCTATGTCTTTCCTGGCAATATTGGGTAGGTGGATAAATCCTGTTGTCTTTAGTCAGTTCCTTCAGAACTGAAACAGACTGTCATTGGTGCCTCTTATTTGTAGGGATTTTTCAAGTATGTAAAGATATTTTTTAGCTGTCTTTCTAGTATTAAAGCAAAGTGTGGGCATAGTTTTGCTTATTAGCACTGTCTTTTTGGCAACTTTTAATTCTGCTACTGAAACTTGTCCAAAGAGGAAATTCTAGTTACATTTAAACATGCTGTATCTTGCTATGACAAACTCAATTTTGGATCTTAATAGATTGAAATGACAACACCTCATGAGTAATTTGTTTTACTTTTACCCAAAATTTGATGATATGCAGATGACACTACCACAACATACTAAATTAGTATGTTGTTCTTAACAGTTACTGTGTATGTTTAGACCTCTGTTTTTATTTCCCAAGGCTGTTACCAAGTTCAGATATCTCAGTGTGTAAGTTGGTGATCATAGTAGTTAAACAAAGTTAAAGAAATGCAGACTTCTCATGTGACACATCAAACATTATCAGATTCAAGATACCCATTACTCAGGTTGGCTGATGTGGAAAAATAAGTATTTTCTGCTATTTCTGCAGTACATTATATTTTTCTTTATTTCTCAGTCAGGTAGTTAGTGTGCTGATGTGTCTGAGATGAAGATTAACCTGGAGAAACAGTGCAGATACCACAATTTCCCAGTATGAGTAACAAAACACTGGAGTTGAAACTTGGATCTGCTTAAGCATCTAATTTTCAATAGCTCCAAATCTGGAGAATATTACCTTGATGTCTTCTGTGAAATACAGTTGTGTTGTGTTATCCATTCTGATCTGTAAATACATTTGCTGAATTTGGGGTTGGAGTTAGAATTCTGGGAGTAGGGATACATTTTATGCCACTGCAAATGAACAGAATCAGGCTGACAAAAAGCATGATGTTTTTTAATCAGATAATACATTCTGATGTGCCATAGCATATGTTTGGAGGAAATGGAGAAGGTGGGAACTCCTTTACTTAATGGGAGCTTAGAATTCTACAAGATTTATTACTCTAGAAAATCATAAAACGAATCCATGACCACTTTGGTAAATAACCTTTTCTACAGAGATAATGCAAGTAATCAGATCAAGTGTGTGCAAAGACTCTGTTGTTTGGGTTTTTCTCCATACTATTTGCTATCAAATTTTGATTGACATTTAAAATGTTTAATTACCATGTCTCTAAAAAATTAATTTCAAAATTAAGTTAATCAAGTAATGCTTTTTAAAAACACGCTTCTCATGTACGTTGTGGAGCTGTATTGTATTCCATTTGTTTGTATGTCAAGAAATAATTTGCAGTAAGTGTTGATTCATTAAGAGAAAACAAAAAATGCTTCATTTTGATTTCTTTTGTCCGTTTCTTTAGTCATCTTCTGAATCTACATCTGTGTCTCTATTACTTTCCTCCACAGCACCTTCCCCACAGGGACCTAGGATTTTCCTGTTTCCCAGCTCCCCTACACTCTCTTGTGATTCCCCACATCTTAAAAAGTCCTGTCTCCTCCTCTCGGGGTCTAGCATTAAACCTCTACACTCTAGCCATGTCAGCCCAGTTGTTCTGAGGAAAAGTGTTTCTTTCACTGAAGAGCTGCTTCTGGCTGCTTCTGGTAGGATCTATCTATTATGGCCTTTTAAACAAACTTTTAAGGAAATGTTGTTATTTGATTAACGCTCAGATGCTTCTATAACCCTGGGTTTGCTCAGTTAGCCTCTGAAAACTGCTGGCTACATGACTATGCATTCCATCTCTCACCTCTGCCCCAGAAGCTTGAAACACCTTCAGAACTTCTTAGAGGATTTGAAACAATGTCATTTATGCTACAGAATTACTTCTTTACCCTTGAAAAACATCCTTTGCTAATTGGACTGAAATAATTTACTTTATTTATAATCCCACGCATTCTCTTCACTTTGTTGCTCCTGCATTTTGCATGCAGCAAATGCTCATTGCACTTGCTCGTGAATTCATTCATAATTTGCTGAAATAATGGTTGTCAGATGCTACCAACTCTGCTTTTTAATTTAACCTTTTAAACAAAGCCCATGCTTTTTATTTTTACTGCCCACTTTTTCATTTCACTGACATGGATTATTTTTATAGATTTCAATTTAATAGTTGTTGATATTACTTCGCTTTTTTTGTAGAAACTCTTTTGCTTAGTTTGTACTTTTTGAGTTTGTTTCATGTGTAGTATTTATGCTATGTTTGTCTGTATTTAATATTGTATAGTCCCTGACAGTGATGTTTAGAATCAATGCTAAATAGTAAAAGCAATTTAATCTTGTTTAATGGGACTATACAGATACTAATAGTTTTGTTTCCTTATCCAAGTACAGCTAAAAATACTCATTGAAAACTGTAGTGGTTTTATATCTAATTACATGGTAATGGTAGCTTAGTAACTCTTAAAAATGAATGAATGAAGTTAAGAATGAATTTACATATATTATTAAGTCTTGGATCTCCCAGTCTTCGGTAGAAACAAGTAACTGCACTTCGATATGTATTTACACTCTTGTTCATTCTTATCAGATTCTTGATCAGAAGAAAAAGGAAACTAGCAAGGAATTATTATGTTGAATTAGTTACAAATTCTGGAAGAGAAAATCTTGGCTTCGTTTCTAACTGTTTGCACTGTGGTGTTTGTATTTCATCCTGCTCCTGACACCTTTTTGTTCTTTACGCTCTGCTTTCCTCTACTGCTTAGGGGCTTATTCTTGCTTTGTCATGCTAGCCCTGGTGGCTTTAGACATAAGGAATAGCAATGATAATGTGTTTTCAGGCATGACATATTACCAAGAAAGTCTGCTTCACTGGCACCGTGTTTACTTTAGGAAACCCCAATCTTGGCATGTGTTTGCTGGAGTGATTTGTAAGCACAGAGCGCACAGTTCTCTGTCAGACACATCACCTGCATCTCAGCACGCTCTGTTAAGGGACACGGCCCTGGTGGCAAGGGACCAGCAAAGGTGTTCATGCATCTGATCACTTTTCTCTGCACAAAAACTCCTGTGGTTAGGGGGGAGGGCTGGAGGTAAAACTCTGAAAGGAGGAAAGAGAGAATTATCATGTTATGCAAAACTGGGGTTTATCTCGTGTTCGTTTACGGATAATCTGCAGGTTATGTGTGTGCCAATATAGTAATCAAATAAGCGTAGTTTTAAATGCTGAGCAGTAGTAGCCCCTAGCTTATTTCAATGACTCAGATGACTGAGTATTTCATAGTGTAAAATAATTTGTAATTTTTTTCAGAGTTTATATTCAAATCAAAGGATATGCATTGCCTTTGTATCTTCTTTTTATTCCTAATATTGCATTATGTAACTGCTGCTGTAATTATGTGTACAGTCTCCTACTTGTAGTTAGGAACGGTGATTTAGTTACGTGAAACTCCCTGAAAACCAGATTTTTATTACTTCTATTAAATAAAAATATTGTGAGAGGTACACAGCTATAGAGTAGTCTTACAGAGAGACTCTTTTTGATAAGGGCAGATAATCTGGTTATGTAAAAACTTTATGTAAAAAGTAAATATTTAAATCATAGGCAAAAAGTCATAACAAGAAATTTAAAAATTTGTATGTCATAGGAAAGAATTTTAAATCCCCATCTCTAAGATTTTATATTTTAAAGTTGATTTTAATTCAGGTTGACAGCAGGAAAAAATCTTAGATTGGGAGGGTTTGTTAAAATATTATAAAATCACTGCTAGTTGTGTGAAAAGGAAAACCTAGGACAACCCTCAAAACAAAATTAATTTTTTTTGCTTTTTTTTTTTGCTTAAAAATTAAAATTATGGGGCTATTTTGACTGTTTTCAATGACTCATTTTTTATCTATTTTGAAATCACCCTTTGATTACAAATTATAATATATGTTTCTTTGAATGTCATTTGTACTGATATTCTTCAGGAATGGGCAGTGGGAGTGCTGGAAAAGAAGGGGGGCCATTTAAAACTCTTTTAAGACAACAGACTCAGTCAGCTCTGGAACAAAGGGTAAGTAATTTTATACTTCCTTTTCTAGTCTATGCAAATGAAAATTTATCTTGTAGTAAGTTAATGTTTGCTATTACTTTGTGTTTGAAAACATGTAATTTTAGGTCTGAACTTAGTACAAGTGTTGACTGTTTAATAGCCCTTTTATACACAAATTATTTAAATATTGATATATTACTAAAGCACTGGGAAAAGTGGAGCAATGAACTGTGCACAGCACTCAAGTAATTCCAGTGGTATTAAGAAGTTATAGGAGAAATTATCATTGTGTGGTCTCTGAAAGGTACTGATGCATGTTAAGTTTAACACTTGAGTAAAGACATGATGATAAAGTTTTTACAGAAGCCAAATTCAGAAACATTGGCATAGCTTTAAACAAGTTGAAAATCCCATTTGGGTTTGGGAAAAGTTTCAGGTTTTGGGAATGGAGTTGCCACTTTGCACCCCATTTCATGGAGTAGAAGGTAGCATTTAATTGGGAACTTGAACCTGAACCACTTGCCAAGCAGTAAAAGGCATATATATACATTTAAACTTTTCCTCTATTGGACTAAAAACACCAATCTGTCATTATACTGAATAGACTATATGATGAAAACAGAGTTTTTAATTAATTGTTTACATTTAGAGTGAGTAATTGCAACTTTTTTTTTTAATAAATTATATACTGCTTTGATCAAAATGTTGATAATGAGGTGTCTTGAAGGAAGAAATGGGAGTATACTCATACTCAGAAATAAATTAATTGCCATTTCTGACTACCTCAACCAGTGGCATAGGAGCATGTGTGTTAGTTGGGAACAAAATCAGTTGCACGTGTGAAAGCTGAGTGGGGAGCTGCTGTTTGGAGTAAGTGGATGATTCTCTTCTGTTTCTTGTGTTATCCATGGCTAAGGGAGGATCGCCCCATAGGTTCTGTAGGAGGCGGGTATGTCGAAACACACTGCGTGACTCTTTCAGCCCTTTCTTCTTGTATTGGGGATTTCTAAAGCAGTTTCTGAAAGATATTTTTTTTTTTTTTTTGTGAGGCTTTGCAGATTTCTTTGTGATTTTGTTTATGCGGAATTTTTTAAATTTGTTGGTTTTAAGAGCATTTTTTAGATGGGTGTATTTTGCATGTTGATACATTTCAGTTAACATTTTAGTTTAGGTATGAGTACAAATCCATGGCTTTTTGCTTTTAATTTTTTAATTTGGCTGAAGGAATGCTTTAAAACAAGCCTTTTTTCAGTTTACCTTTGATTTTGCTAGCATTTCAGATGTTCCATGGCTGATCTTTTTATTTCCTTAGGAAGCTTTTTAAAGACAATAAAGAAGTAAATTAAGAGCCCTAATGTATTTTTAGAGCTTGCATTATTTGGGCATTATTTTAATAAGGTGTTTGTATTGTCTAGTAGAAAAAAGATACTGTAAAATGGGGTGGAGACGTGTCTGTTACTGAGTCTGTTATTGATGATGACTATGATGTAGCAGCAAAGCATGTGGACAGTTAATTGATAAAAAATATGTTCATTCTGTCTTTTGAAAATTTCATATTGGATGTGTTTTTTCTGTGATGTCACCTCTTTTGGTTACCTTGAAGTTGAGTTAACTGGAATGAATAATATCTAGAAGTTATTTTGTCTGTTTTAGTATTACACACATAAACAGTGCACTCTGTTTGTCTGGATTACTTAGGAGAGCAAGTATTTGGGAAAACCAAGAATAAATTCAGTATATATAGTGCAGTTTCACATGTATTAGATATATCATAAAATCCCAGAATCTTCCTTGAGTTTAAGGGACCTTAATGGTCATCTTATTTCAACCACCCTGCTTTGGGCAGGGACACATTCCATGAGACCAGGTTGCTCAAATAGTTCTTTTGAGTCTTAGATTTTTCTGGTATATGGTAATGCTAAAGTACCTTAAAATAAGTTCATTTGGTTGCATGTCTCAACAGCTTTTTTTAACCAAATCTGGTTTTAGTGTATTAATTAAATAACCCTAACTGCAAACTGAACAGAGTTGGTTAGAAGGGTAATATTCCTCAATTTCTTCCCTGAAAAGAAACCTGTAGAAAATACAGCTGTGGAAAACTCAGATACATGTTACATTGTACATTAATAACTGCTAGCAATTCCCTGGACATCTGTAGATAGCAAGAGCAACTGTAGCACAGGTGTCTTTCTGTATATTTGTAACTAAAAAAATACATGCTGCATTTCCATCAGTAGGAAAATTTGCGGTTATCTTACTCCTAAAAAAATTAGCCTATATTTTTGTAGAAATGGCCAAAAGCTGCTCTCAGTGATATTTTGTGTCTCTCACTTCCACCTGGACAAATTCTGTTTTCTTCCTGTTTTCACATTTTGCAAGTGCTTGAGAGATCTCTTCTGCTGCCTTTTCAAAATGGGGATCTGTTGGCCATGAAGTGCTCTGAAGGGCACTGCAGGAAATCTGTTCTGTCAGAGTGCAGTTCTCTGGGAGATTGGTTTGGCTGAAATCCTAACCTGAGCATCTTTTCTTTCCAGTGACTTCTTACCCACCCATCCCCTCAGTTCAGGTCAAGAAAAGCTGTAAAGGTTATCTGGCCACCTTGTGGGGTGGCTCAGTAAATGTGCTCAGAATAAAAGTAATTAACCAGGAAATGAGCAATACCTGAATGTGGAGCTCTCGTTTAGCCCCAAAGGATCTATGAGCACACTTGAGCGTTGCCTAGGGAGAGGTCCAAGCATGGGAATGAGGGAATGAGTGGCTGGAAGGGAAGCAGAGAGCTGCTTCAGCTGGCACTTACACCAGGGGTGTGTGCAGCCTTGCTTCGTGTGCTGCTTTGCTGTTCTGTGTGCCTGGGAATGACATGGACTGAAAAAAGAGCACTAGCAATACATGTGTGTGTATACACATTTTTAAACATTGTATTAAGTGAGTGTTTGAGGATTTGATTGTAACCTTATCAAACTTGCCCCAAACACCAGCTATAAAATCTCTGTGTAGTTTATGAGGATTAAAAGTGAAGCTCTTTCATGGTCTGTGCAATCAATGACTGTGAAGTGGAGTAGTGAATTAGTATTGGTAAAATGATTGACCATCTTCAGTTGTAGCTTGGAAATCATCCTGGTTTGTGATATCCTGAAATACTTTGTGATTGCATCACCTTGATGTAAAAGAGTCCTTTGCAAATTGCAGTAATAGAGGGGATTTATAATATGGGAACTGCATCTGGTTTTCCCTGGAATCTCTGTTTTCCCAGAAAAAAACTGTAGATTTATAATTTTGAACTACTACAGGTTACAACATGTAACTGAGGCTGGAACTTGTATTTGAGTAATATAATAAAATTTCTAAAAACTCTAAATTAAATAGAAAAAGAAGAAAAAGTCTTTATACGAAGTGATGGAGTTCCATCTGTGTCAGAATGAATGAGGGATTGTTAACAGAATTGTGTCAGAATGATTCAGTGAGTCTGCTACCCAGATTTGTCTGTGGCTCAAGTTAACTGATAGAGCACCCCATTTTATCATGTGTCATAATACAGGCTTGGGAGCATTGATATATTTATTGAGATAAAACCAAGTTGTTATTTGAAGTTTTCCTCCTGGTTTCTAGTAGGGAATCAGGCAAACTGGAGGTGTGAACACGTTAAAATTACTTACAGTATGCAGCCTTATGGAAAGGAGCAGAGAGTGGAAAAACTTCTGAATTTCCATATAGATTAAAAACCACTGGATTTGCTCAAGCTTTGGAGCATGGAGTATTGTTTACTTTGCTCACTTCATACTGCTTCAGTCCAGTGTAAATGTGAGAGTGTGTACATATAGAATGTAAATCTGGTAAAGGCTCAGTGGAATTTCATATAGGTGGCACATTCAGAAAACTCCTTTATTGATTTCTGCAGTCCTGGGAAAGCAAGTATTTTGAGTATTTTGACTATTCTGATAACTTGCAAGGCACTTTGCAATCTGTTAGAACCTTCTGGGGGAATCTTCACTGCATCCCTCTCTAGAATCCATCTCTGCTTCTGGAGACCCATCAGCCAAGCAGGTTTGCAGAATCCTGGGGTGAGATCTCCCTACTTTTTAATTACATCGTAAGGCAAGACTGCAGGGTTTGGCTTTTGGGATTGTTTTTCTTTTTCTTCTGGTTATTGATACTATGATTGCTGATTTCAAAGTTTGCCTCTTAATTTTGAAAGTTTAAGCCAAATGAAAATCCAGAAAACTTGAAGTTTGTAGGACCTTTAAAAAGTTTTAAGAGTTCCTGTAAGAAGGGTGGCAAGAATCCTGAAGTATTCACTTTTAAACCTACGTTGGGCTTTAGTTTAAGATGACTTTTCATGCCATGTATTGCTGGAAGAAGCTGATCCTTGCTGAATCTGCAGCATGTGTGCTGTTCAGGTAGAAGCTCGGTTGAACTGTACTGTTTCCAAGTATGTGAGAAAGAAATCTATCCTGTATTTCTCCCATATAAAAATATGGTGTTTATTTGTTCCATTTAATCAGCTACAGTTATACAAAACATGACTGCATGATTTTTCTTCCTTTTTTTTTTTTGCTTTCTGCATTTAGAATTGCTGAACATGAATTATTGCCTTTCCCCCATAAGTGTGCTATTATGTATATATTAGACATATCCCAGAACATCTCTGGAGCAATTAAAATCTAGCTTTGTGCTCAGCTTCTTTGAATATGACTTTTATTTCAATTTCATCATAGGTGTCTTGAAAAACTGCCATTATTACTTTGCCCCTTTTATGAATTAAAAGCTGGAGTAGTTACTGAAAGTTAACTCTTCATTTTACTTACGAACTGGAAGTGAATTATCTTAGTTTAAGAACTTACAATTTTGTTTCAAGACCTATGCTTTATTTTAAAAGATGTATATTTACTTGTTATATTTAGAGCTTATGAGCAGAGAAGTCCTTTGATATTTTTTAGGTATGTTTTCCTGTAATAAGACAGTCCTCATTCTTGCAGAACTACAGTTTGTTTCACCTTGTGCTTCAGAATCAAACTGCAGTCAATTGTAACAAGAACACCTAAAAATGGAGAAAAACATTTATTTTTTATCAGCTAATGAAAGAAGAATTCTGGTGTTTAGCAGCCATGGTAAAAGTGGATCAGTAGAGATTTTGTTCATCTCTAAATATCTAAAGTTTTGATTATTTATCTCTGTTGTGCTGAGAAACATCTCTGTGGGGGAAAAGTATTCTTTGAGTGTGTAGAACGTGTGCTTTTCTGATCCAGTGGGTCCGTGAGGCCACGTGGCTCGGAGGTGCTCAGGAGGCCTGAGGGACCCCTTTGGCCCAGCTTTGCTTGTATTTCAGGGAAGCGAGCAGCTCATTGCATGCTAAGTGGCACTCAGCAGGGCTTGCCAGCAGTCCTTTAATGTTTGTTTTTAATGCCAACAGGAATTCCCGTTTTTCACCCTGACCACCTTCCCGCCAGGCTTTCTGGTCCACGTCGGGGGCGTTGTCAGCGCGCGCTCGGTGAAGCTCCTGGATCGCATCCACAATCCCGGTAGGTCGGCAGGGGAGCGCCTGCCTGGCACGGGCACGGGCCTGCCTTCAGCCCCGAGGAGAGCCAGATCCCTTCTAGCAGTGCACAGCAAAAGCCCTGCACTGCAGACAGTCAGTGAGGCTTGGAAAATGAGTCACTCAAAGGCTCTGGTTTTAGTGAGAAACATTTCGGCAAATTAAACTAGTAATAAAAATACTTTTGAGTCAGTAACTTCGCACTGAAAACTAGCTTTGAATTATTGAGGGGTTCATTAATTTTTTGCCGCTTTTTGTGATTGAAACTTGATGCAAGTTTTTCCATTCAAACAATAACGACGTTAATTGCTTGATCTTAACTATGAATGTTTTCCCATTTTCAGCTCCTTGAAATCTTTAAGGACTAATGGCTACAGCTCACAACGTGGTTTTTAATCTTTACAGCTTTGTTTCTCTTCTTAAAAACCTTTACTGAACAGTACTTGAGGATTTTTATTTATTATTTTCCCGGGAAGCCCAGCATGAGAACACGTGTGGTTTGCATGTCCTAGTTCTAATGTTAGAACTGAGTGACTTTTGACTCTGAAGACTTGGTTGGTTTAGTCCCTGAGACCAGATGAGGAATGGTTTGCAAAAGGTTGGAGTTGACAGTGCGCTTAAAAATGCAAAGGAGAGTAGAAATAGCACCTGTAGTGGTTTTGCATGCACTAGTCAGGAGTAATAAAAGGAAGTTGATGCAAATACATCCTTAAAAACAAGTACAAAAAACGAATCCTTTTCTTCCTATGGGCCAAGGCAGGCAATTCTCCAGGCAGGTAGATCAGATTGTTGCTGATCTAAAGGTTCAGTAAACTGGCAACATGAAGTTAAATCCAAGAATTAATTTGAATTAGATCCTCCCTTTAAGGGATTTTTTTCAAGTATATTGGTAAATAATGTTGCTCTTTTGTTTTCCTATTCTAAGATCTATTTACACACTGAAGAGAAGATTAAAAGAAATGTCTGAGTCTAATTAATATGTGAGTCTTTCCCACAAAGTTATTTTAGTAGTCTGTATTTTCAACAGATTTCTGATACAGGTCTCTTACATGCAAAATTTATTGTGCAATAGATGTAAGACAGAATATTAAAAGAATCAATTTTGCTCAGAACTTTTAAAAACTAATTTCTTGCATTATGCACTCCTTAATTTTTACCAGCTGACTGGAAGCAGAATAAGACATAAGGCAAGACAGAGATGTGTGTTTGCACAGCTGCAGTGTATCTGTGAGACTTGCAGATTGCTCCTGACAAGTGAATGTAAAGTGCATGATCCTTGGAACTCGCATTGCAAAACAGTGGGAACAAAAGGGGGAAATGAAAGCACCTAGCTGTGGGAGGGAAGGTGGAGGAGTAGAAAAAAAATCTGATATGATTATGATTGTAAAGCATTTGAGTCAAGTAAGTCTGTAAAATATTAAAGGAAGCAAATAAACTGGCAAATTAATGAGTCAGGAAAACATGGAAGGTGGATTAAGAACTTGCCAATAAGACAAACCTGCCATAGACTGTCCACTTTGGTCACCTAGTGCCAGATTGCTATAGCATGCTCCTTTTCCTTTTTCTATTTCAGCCTCTTATTAACTCTGCTGTCTGTGTCTTTCCAGTTCCTGTGGAGTGGTGTTGTCAATTGTGTTCTTGTTGGTAGTTTTTTTCACTATTCTGCTTCTATAACTGATCTACTAATTTGCTGTTTTGAACTCAGCCTTTGTCGGAATAATGGGTAACACAAGATCATACAAACTGCTAGACTGGAATAGTTTCAATTCAGGTATTTTATTAGTCATTCAGTACTACATACGCTGACAGAAATTATGGCAGCTCAGTGAAGTTATTAGAAATGCTCTAGGATATTTAGGTTAATGCTTCAAATTTAAACCTATTTAATCATCAAATGCCTAAATGTCACGTTTTCATGTTGTTAAAGACTTTTTTTAAAATTACAAAACATTAGTATAAAATAGTATTGCTAAGAATAATTTAATATCAATCTGGAAAGCTGAATGTTCAGATATTTATTTAGTACTCACTTTCAGCTCAGCATCCATGAAAGAAGTAATTTAGGATAAGAGAATGGATTCTTCCTTACACAGTTGGGATCATGTCAGGTGTGATTTTTTTTGTTTGGTTGGTTTTTTTGTTTGGTTTGGGGTTTTTTTTGTGTAATGGGTTTTTGGGTGTTTATTTTGGCCTATTGATTTGATTTTGGGGGTTAGTTTTATTGTTTTGCATGGGCTTGCATTTTCTTCAACAAAAGCTTTCCTCCTGTTAATTTCAGGAGGTCAATGAATGTGTTTGTTCTTAATACTAGCTCTAAAATAATAGTAGTATTAAAGTTAATAATAGATACAAAAATGATCCAAGAAAAATAGAGAACTGTCAGTTTAAAGAGAAGGATAGTAAGTAGCCCAGGATTTGCTGGTTCATAAATCTTGTATTGTAAAATGCAGCCACTTACAGGACTTAAAACATAATTATTTGAGTTTTTTAATCACATCATTACTCAGCTTGAAAAAAGCCCCAATATTCTTTTTTTTTTTTTTTAATGCAGTTTTAGTAATCAGTGTGTAACTTCCTTATACAGCTGTAGAAGGAATGGATGAGTTGGTGCAGTCTAGATGATGTAAAGACTTCTCTCTGTCACGTTTTCCCTGTGGAAAGATTTCATGCCGTGGAAGAAAGGCAGGCATAACTTCCCTACATAGAACATCCAGGCCAGTAGACCTTGTCAAACTTTGATATTTATAAAGTTGGCACCATAAAAACGTACAAAGCTGACCTCTGAGGGCTTGTTTGCCTCAGAAACTTTCCTTCTTGATAATTCACTATGGCCATGCAGCTCTGTATCATGCTCTAAAATTCAGTTTAAATGTGCAGTTATTAAAAACCAGACATTTTTCATTCTGCAAATTGTACAAAAGTAGGGAAAGCTTAAAACTATTGGGTCATTTTTACTGTTCTTTTCACAGTAAGCATCCTTTAATATTATGATTATGAGCTTTTCTGATTTTGTTGGTTTTCTGTGCTTGTTCTAAAGTGATAATCTTTTAAAATTAACTTTCAGTATGAAAAGAATATTCTAAAATTCTCAGGTCTGTGACTGGTATGGCGTAGTCTGATCCAAGGTGTTAAAAATGTGTTGAAATTTTTCTATATTGTGTATGACCTTGAAAAGTTGGAATTCATTGTTGCTTCTTCCAGATTGTTTAGTAGGATGTTTTTATTGAAAGAATTTTATTAGAATAATGGAGTAAATGAGCTTATGTACAGACACTGAACACGCCTTGAGCTAGGCTAGAAAGTGATCCACCATGTAAGGTTAGGAAGCAAAGTGCAAGTCAGGAATTCACTTCTTGACAGAATATCCAAAACTGTTTCCTAAATTTTTTAGAGATAAGAGGAAAATGAATGTGCACATATATGTATATCAAACATTTTACCCAGAGGTGCTTTTGCCTAAAGGTGTTGATTGGAGGAGAGAAGTCTAAACCAAAAAGTGTAGTTAATCCCTCCCTGAGAGCTGGCTGTATTTCTGTAGCCTTGCTGTGTCAGTAGGTCTGTAGGAGAGTTGGTTAATCCTGCTACTGTGGGACTGAGCAGGTTACATTCCTATTCCTGGAACTATGGATGGGGCTTTTGCAGTGCTAGGTGTGCTGCTGGACAGAGAATGTCATCACAACCATAAGTGGGCTAAAATTGTTTTCCTTTTGGAAAACATTCAGGCTTAATTTCAGCTTGCTTTGTAACTATGCAGAAGGATATTTCTTTTTCTTTTATTTTCTTTTTTTTTTTTGGTTTTTTTTTTTTTTTTTTTTTTTTTTTTTTTTTTTGTTTGTTTTTGTTTTTTTTTTTTTTTGTTTTGTCTTGCCAATGGTTTAATTGTGTGTAAGATTCAACAGGAGCATCCAGTGGTAGGGGAACGTCAGAGATTTAGAAATTTGAAGGTGCTTGAAAATCAAATGTGGAAGTAAAGACTGACTATTTCATGAATGGAAAAGAAACTGCTTAAATATCTGGGAATTGCATATAGTTCAATGAAGAATTGTTTAAATGTTTGTAGAATACAAAAAGATGGATATGAAGATGAATTTGCAAAATGAAAGTAGGGAGTTGAGCAAAAATTCATAGAAAAGAAGGCACATAATACATTGGAAGATAGCCTCTGGTGCTGTCTCTGAGAAAGAATGAGCCCTAAGGATAAAAACATGCAAGGAATCCTCAATCCAGAAGGCTTGATCTTTGTTAAAAGCCTGGCACTGAGGTTAAACACAGAGCACAAAGGTAGGCAGTGAAGAACTTGCTGAATAGAGGCTGTTTTTCCATATGGCTGTTTCATAGCACCAATATATGGTTTCTCACATAATTAAATTTTAAACTCCTCATTCAGGAAGCTGCTCCAGCAGTGCATCTTCAGCTCCAGTAGTCAGAAATATGGAAAGATAAAAGATTGTTAAAAAGTTCCTAAGCATCTCCTGAGCTCCTTGTGCAATATCCAGTCTTGCTGTTGGAGTGTGAAATTCTCCAGTTAATTTTGCATATGAGGAAATGGAAGAGGAAAGCTTGGCTATGTTTTGTTTCTGTAACTGAATGTTTTTCTTCCACAGAAATACAGAGATTGTGCAAATTACATTTCAAGCTGCTTTCTGGGGTGTAAGTGTGGCCCAGTTGTAGGAACAGTAGGAAATGTCAGAATGTGCCTGTTGATGTCTGATGTGGTTATCCTTCAGATCAAGTAGTAAAAACCCCAATATTTTAAGGTTGACCTCTTACCTTTTCTTGGAGAATTTCCAGGTTGGCTTCTTGTCCATCAGTGTATGTTGAATGAAAATGGGAGGTTAAGGCAGCTGTCAGGGTTTTTTTCTGAAAGAATGAGGGATGTGATTTTCTCCAGTAATGATTAACTCCAGTTTTCTCCAGCCTTTCCAGAGGAATGAATGTTCCCAAGTTATTTCTATGTTAATGTGAATGGTGTTTTCATATTATTTCTGGAAGCAGATACACCCTTATGTTAATGAAATGATTTTCTTTTTTTTTTTTTTTTTTTTTTTTGAGAGTTCAAAGTAGGTATTTATGTAACTGAAGAAAGGGTGGTCAGTGTCACTGAGCACAGAAGAGCATCCACGTGTTCTGTTAGAAATTCATAAATAAACTTGGCATTTCAAATCCTTGTTTAGAATTCTTTGCCTACCTAAGTAGTGCTATTTCACCTGTTCATACTGCTTTAAAGCTCTCCCTAAATTCTGGCTAATGGTGTGGAAGCCAGTATAAACTTTTCTTTGCACAAGTGCTCCAAAAAAGCCATTGCTTATTGCACAACTACACTTTGGTTTTGAATTGATAGTACACAAGAGAGAGAACCTTGGTCTGGCAAAAATTGTATTTTTGCACATAACTCGTCCCAATTTCAAAATACAGGGATTGACTAAAATTATTGACTTCATCACATTTCCTTCATGGATAGCACTGAGTTTTTTCAGCCTTCTGATAATTGCTTCTGTGGTTGCAAACACACAGTTGTAGAACTATCTGCCTGGCTCAAAATGTATTATTGTTAGAAGAGAACCAGAATGATTCTGGTTGAACCAGCACCTTCCTAACTGCTACATAATTACAGCTAAACATGGCTTTGTGAAATGTCTGTAGAGGTTTTGTAGGAAGGTATACAGGCAGAGAACACAAGTTCTGACTGACTGTAACAGGATTACAGGAATAACTGATAAATGTCAATGGATAATAAATATGAGGCACAAGAGATTTTCTTTTTAAGTCTCTTTGGATCCAGAAGTTCAAAGAGGCATCTCTGCCTAGTTTGTCTTAAACTGAATAAACAGCTGTGAGTGCATAGAAATAATGCAGAGGTTCTGATTCCTGAGGAGTGCAGACAAGGAATAGGAAATTCAGAGTCAGTGTCATTTCATACCAACTAATGCCATCCCCTTCCTGCAGCAATAAAATAGATAAAAAGTGGTTTAGAAAGCCCTGTCTTGCTACAGTGTAGGGTCCCCAGCTCTGAGTAACAGCCCCTTTGTTGTACTCATCTGAAGCTTTTCTTTGAAGATTGCTCATGTTTTAAAATAGGTTGTAGTTATTGTGCCAAGGTGACAAAGCAACAGAGACACAAAATAAAGTAGTTTCTTTATTACCTGCTGAGTCACCATTCTAGGATGAGTGACTGAAATAATCACTAAAAGCTGGAGTAACAAAGGCACATATTTTTATTCATGGGAATTATTTTCCAGAGGCAAATTTATTTCCTATATTTAATGTTTTCTAATTTCTGGGCAGTATTTTTCAGCTTTTATGATCCTAAGTATGATGGAATTTAAACCTTTATTTTTAAGTATTTTAATTTTTAATATATTCTGAATATATTTTTTTCTTCAAATGTCTTATATTTTGACATTATATTTTTCATTTTATTTAAGTTGTGTCACATGGTGGTTTCTTTTCTTTTAGCTCTGCACTAAATTATTACTGCTGCTTTCACATTATTACAAGATTTTTTTTTTTAGATGATACTTTTTTCAGCTTGTGCTCTTCCTATCAGACTTTCATCTACAATTAAAAGAAAAAGTTATAGCCACTGTTGTGGCTGTATTAAGCGTAAGGGGAACAACTCTTCTGCTTCTCCATCTTGGAGTATATTTTGGGATTAAAGCTATCACTCCTCAACAGGGAGCTGCCACTGAAAGGAATGATATAGGGAATTTTCTGAATTGGTTTCTTTCGGAATCTTGGTGCTCATGTGGTGATGTGGCCTGATTGACCCAGTAGAAAGTGCCCTGCACATGAAAGGGTTTGTGTTTAATCAGCCAGCCAACATCTCATCCTGTAAATGCAGTTGTAATCTAAGCGTTCTTAGAGCTTTTGAAGAACTCCTTCAACTTTCAAGTCTTGTTTTGCTCATTCAGCAGTCTAGGCCTAAGAAGTGGGGTGTGTGCTGCTCTCTGACCTCATCTGGCAGAAAAGTACTGGTTATCAATAACATTTTGCAGGGTGGATGTTTTCTGTGGAGTTGAACTTTGTAAGAGCGAGTGTGGGTGTTCGCTTTGGGTGTGGTTACACTGTTTCCTGCTAGTTTAGTGTATCCTAGTTTTCCTTTGATATATCCTTACAATCTACTTCCTTCACTTGCTGTAACAAAGTTTTCATTTGTCCATCTTTTAGTCTTAAATTTGAATTTAGGGAGTAGTATTTCTAAATAAGGATGGAGTGGCTTGGAAACTTTTTTGAAAGTTTTAGGTTAATCTGCTGTAGGTTTAGTTATTTGCTACCTGAATTTGTGTTAATCTTTACAGACCAGAGGATTTGTGTTTCTGTACAGTTATTTAGTTGTTAAATGGTTTAGAAAATTGATAATGTCAATGTTAATGGCATAACCAGAAAGGATTAAATAAAACTTCAAGGTCCAGGGTAGGTTACATATAAACCTAACAAAGGTATCTGTTAAAAAAACCTAACCAGCCAAACCTACAGAAAAATAGGTTCTTCTTGGTGTATAAGCTGTTAGTAGGTTTTTAATTAAGAAGGTACAAAAATAAGGGAATATTGAACGTGTGGATCATGGCTTTGCCTAATGGAAGATTCAAAGATTGAATTTGAAAGAATATTGACCTCCATTGCCATTTTTGAAACAACAGAACAATGAATCATTTATAGATCATGAAAATTTTCCTTGGATGATTGTCCTCCTGTCAGAGTATTGTGTTATGCATGTAAATATTTACTAAATTATACAGTGTAAAATCGGTTGAAATGAATCAGGCAGTCTGTACTTTGGAGTAATTTCCTCAGGTTGTCTAAGGATTCAGCTTTAAGGATACAGCAACTCTTGGGTATGAGCTGTGGCATCAAGAGGCCATTCTTCTTAATTTGATTTCAGTTTCAAAAAATCTGTATGGACTAGCAAAATGCAGCTTCTGGCTAAATCTTGAAAGAACCTGTACAAGTGAACCTCTAGCAAATAACTTGGGAAAGGTGTTGCTTCTTATGAATGAGAAAGTGATAGTGTCTAGGTGAAAGATTTATACAGGATATTGGCCCCTGGATAGTACATCTCAACCTTGTATTCTAAAGGAGATGGGTGACTTGGTGGTGGATAAGCTAACTTGAAAAACACTCCAGGTACAGAAGTGCTTTTTGTGTCTTACAAAACTGCTGAATAAAATCAGTTGGGAAAGTTCCAGTTGGAGGAGGTTTGAGTTGGCACAATTTTTATAGAGCACTGTACTTTTGACAGCATTGTTTCTCAAGTCCTCAACCATAGAAACAGTGTGCTTTGCTTCCACTTGGTTATAAATATCCTGCCAATTTAGAAACATTAATAAAGTAAGTTTAGTCTTCAGCCTTTGGTTTCCCACAAAGGTGACATAATTAGCAGTGGAATTTCCTGCAAACCTTTCTGCTTAAAGTTGTAGAGAAACCTTGGTCCAAACTACTCGGTACATTTGCTAGAAAAGCTTGTGACTGAGTGCTCTGTATGCTTGCCTTTTTGCTTCCACCTAGAATCCAGGGCCATTACTTTCTGTAACCATTTCAGTGAGCTGCCATAGTTTTCAGTCTGTACTGTCACCTGATCCAAGCATGCGCCAAAATACCCACCGTTTCTGGCTCCTGTCTGCTGAATCTGCTTTGCAAACCCTTAGTTCTTAAGCTTTTGCCTTAGCAAAACAACCAACAGGCACTCTCATGGAGTGTGCTGGACACATGCCATCCTGCTTCCCTAACTCCTCTAATTGTTTATGTAAATCCTTAGCTTTACTAAACTTGTAAATGCTACGACAGCATCCCCATGTGAAATTGTGTGGCTCATGTGTCAAAAAAGGCTGCTTGTGAAAATATTTGTCAGAAGAATATGAATGCTACACATTGCACTGCATTCAGTGTTTTGTATCAACCTATTATTGCAATGTCATGGTGTTTGATTTTAATTGTAGACAATTATTTTGTGCTTTAATATGCAAAGGTAAGTTCATGTAAACTGTGAATGTACAGTATTTATATATAAAGATAATAATTGTTGTTTTTTGGCCTCTTTCTGGAACAAAACATAGTCAAATATCTTAAGCAGAGGTCACAGCCTTCTTTACAAACAGTTGTTTCTGCATGACTCTTATAGAAATATTTGTTCTTGTACAATAAGAAATTGTTGGATTCTTTGAAAGATATTGGGCCTGATCCTGTTAACACTGAAGACAATGGCTGGAAAATACTTCTTACTTCTCATAAGAATGAAAATGATCCATTACATTTCTGTAGTTAATAGTATTGTTAGAGTTCTTAGAATAAAGGATTAAATGTTGTTTTAGCAAGAGACAGTATCGAGCAACTTCACAACAGTATGTGTTTGCCATAATGGTAAGGTGTCCTTGTAGATGTTAGGTAAGAAAATTGTTAAGTCTCTTAAAACTTCAATAATTTAAACTATAAATTTTTGTGGAGAAAAGCTAAATGTTTGCATAGGATTTGGGACCCGTCACTGTTTCTACCTTTTATGTTCACTTTAAGGATCCCTGTTTCCTTTCAACATCTCATTCCATCTCAGTTTTCACTGTGGCTACATTCCTTTTCAATGTCATTCTTGTCTTTATCAATCTTACCTTTATTTCACAGCACTTTTTGTATTCATCCTCAGTCACTTCACCTGTTGCTAACTCTCAAATCCTCATCATGACTTCACATTTTCTTGCACTTTGACATAGAAATGTCACTGGTGATAAGTAGAAGCGGTTTTTGCCACATGGAACCAAAAGGTGTAAAAAGTTGTAGTTTTGAAAATTGGTGCTTTTTTGTCTAGGGAAAAGGGTATTTCTTCTTTGCAGGTGTTTTTCTGTGGAGTACAAGAATTTGTGTGGCTATTTAGTCACTGTTTATAACCAGCTGCCTGTGATCCAGTCTCATTGAGCAGGTGTTTTTCTCCATGCTCAGAGAACCAGTTTGCTGCTACTTAGACTTTTCATCTATAAGGAGAAATACATTGCTTATCAAAACAATCTCTGGCCCATGGCTGGAGGAGAAAGGAGGAATTGCTCCCAAGATCCTTGTCCATTTCACCAAAGAGAGTTAAGAGAGAACTTTCACAGAATGTGCTTGTGGTGTCACATCTTTTGTGCACTATGAATTTGTCAGATGTTGTAGCCTGGCCTTACAATCCATTTCCAGAGATTCTCCCTCGATTCAGCCACCCCTGCTGCTGTTACCTGCTGCCAGCAGAAGCAGCTGATGTCCAAAGGGGTACCTGCAAAGAGAAGGCATTTCCCACTTTTTGTACCACAAGTGGTTCTGAGAGCTGAGCTGGGGAGCTCCAGCTCTGTGTTGTGATGGATTATTTCTGTAGGAATCTCAGGAATTCCAAAGCTGAGGAGAGCAGGTGCTCCAGGAATCTGAGTCAGGGTTGCTGAGTATCATCTTGAGCATTTGTTTTCCCAGTCACTGAGAGGATTTAAACAGTGTTTTCATACTGGGAGTGAAGTGCAGCACCTCAAGATTCTGTCAGTAGTGCACTGAAACCTGCTAAAGTGAACTTGGATATTACAGAGTGGGATTGATATAGTTCATAGAAATCCCTTGTTTTGTGTCCTGACATGTATATTCTTGTTGATTGCAGAGAACATTCCTAAGAACTCTCACTGTAAGGTTCTTTCTGTTCAGTGTTCATTTCTTAAAGCAAAGGTAATAAACTTAATCTGAGCATCCAGGCTGCTGCTGGTCAGTGTAATGCTGTGAGTTACAGAAGCATTGCCATCTAAAGTTAGATGTAATTGAATATACAGACCTCTGTGCTCTTCCTTTGAATTAGAAAATGAGCATTGGTTTAGTTTAGAAAAATTAAAGCCTAGCTCTAAATGCAAAGTTGAGGAAAAGTCATGAATGAATACATCTTACTTTACAATATTTCTGTTTCAGTAACTTTTAAATTATGTGTATATCTGCATCTTGCATTTTTGTTTGTCATGTTGTCAGAGAACCAAGTGTATGATAATGTGGTTATCATACACTGTGTTGGTAAATATTCTTGATAATACAAAATTGGTTCCAAATAAATTCCAGGTTTTGACTTTGATATTTAAATTATGATTCAGCAAGGAGAGCTCAGTGGCCAGAAGTTTGTATCTGTGCTAAGTTCAGTTAATTTCAGGGAAATTCCATAAGAATCTCTCTACTCAGAACCCTTGGTTATATCTGAGTGCCTATTGTTTGTTACTGGTTTTCCCTTTTTGTATCAACAATTAACACAGTTGCCAACTACATTCATTGAAGCAGGTAAGTTTTGAAAGAAGAAACAGCTGACAAATTCTAGTTCTAATTTCAATATTTATTGGCTCCATATGTAAAAATCTTGCAAGACAAGGGCTTTAGTTATGGGAATGAATTGCTGAGCAGTTAAAATAAATGGATTGCATGAACTTATTCTAGCAGCACTTTTTTGTATTTTTGCATCTTGTAGTTTTCAAGAAAAGCAGGCAGGATATATTTACAATAGAACCTGGAGGACAGTGAAGGTAATTCAAATCCATTCACAGGCATGGAGGGAAGGTGCAGTTTCCAGGATACTGAAGCAAAAAAGCACTGACAACATACATCCTGTATTTCTTCATGTTGTAAATGTAGAAGTAGTTTAAATCCCTATGGCTTCTCACAGTTAGAAGTGCCACAGAACTGTCTGTTTGATTAGTGATACAGTTTGGAACAAATATTTTCAAAATCTGGTTAACAGAGAGAACTTCTTCCAGTAGGAAAAACTATTGAGTTAAGATACCAACTGTACAGCAAAGTAAAATACTAGTTTACTGCTAGAAATACTGTTTCATTACTGTTAGTTTTTCAGCATTACAGAGTATCTGTTATGCTTTGTTGCAAGTTATACACTGCTCTTGTGTTGTTGGAAACTGAGTGTGGTTTGGGACTAAAAACGGGTAGAGATTGGAAGAGTATCTACAGTATTTTTGTGTTATCTGTCATATGGACAACAAGAAGAATGCAGTGATTCGTGAGAACCTGCTCACATGGGGGAGAAACAAGATAATTAGTGAAAAAGTCCCATTAGTGTTTCCTTGAAGTGTGATAAATAGAAAGGAAATAAAGTGTCCTCATTCAAAGCACTTGAATATGAAAGCCTCAGCTTCTCAGGTTAATTGCATGAAGCTTTGTATCAGCATAGTCCAGAATAGTGAACTGATTTATACTTTGTCTTTCAGATGAACCGGAGACACGAGATGCCTGGTGGGCAGAAATCAGACAAGAAATAAAATCCCATGCCAAGGCATTGGGTTGTCATGCTGTAGTGGGCTACAGTGAATCAACCAGCATTTGGTAAATCATGATGATGATTTGATTTTCAAAATGCCACAGAAAATGTATTTCATCATCAGTGGATTAAAAATTAACTATTCCAGTACAGGTGTTGCTACTGTCTATTCTATAACTACTGTACAGAGTTTAAGTGAGATTATGAAATTTCAGTATTAGGCATATTTATATATGTTTAGATCTGGGTTTTAAGTTTTTTCTAATGAATGTTACAATTTTTTTTTCTTTTAAACGAAAGCCTACAATTTGTTTTGTAGTAACAATATTAATTTATCCATGAAGTTTTCTAAACCTAATCTACCTAAATAATTAAGACTGTTCCTAAAAGTATATGTATTGAAGTTTCATTCTTGGATAACAACTGGCAGACCAGAACTTAAATGGAAAACTTCACATTTCAGGCCCAAAACCAGCTTGCCCTGGAGCCAGGTGTGTCTGCTGATATTAAACAGAAAATTACTCTGGTTCACTATTTTGAATTGCATTTGGGAAGTAGCAAGGAAATTCAAACACCTGAATTTATTTTCTTTCAAGTTGATTTTGCCTAAGTATTTTAAGGAAAAAGCACTAAAAATTTGGTTTTTTAAGGAGAGAAGTTAGAAAAGTTTTGGTTTACCACATTTTCCTCAATTACTCCATCACTGGGGGATGAACACACCAAAATGAAGCATTTATTCCTTTGCTTGTCAGTCTCCTTGTAAAAAGCATGAATAGTTTGTATTATTTTTCCTACCCTAACTATGGGGAAAGAATGCACAGAGCATAGACAGGCAATCACTTACTGGGTTATTTGATGCTTGCATCTCTCTAAAGGAATTTAACATAGTAGTGCTTGATTATTGATAAAATATTTATTGGAATTCCCATACTTATTGCCAGTTCAGCTTTATTCCATGCTTAAAGCCTGTGTGTGTAAGTACTGGTCTGCCAGACATGTTATGTATGAAAAATTATTTTGGAAAGAGAAACAACAAATAAAAAAAAGACGTGCATCATGCTAGAAAATGTGAGAAAGACTGTCTCTATTTTTTTTCAATATAGTCTTTTATACTAAATACTAGATGTTTGTTTCTTATTTAACAACTTGAGAATTATTAAAGCTCTGTGGTCATTCTGAGAGCTTTAACTCTGCTAAATCCTAAGTATGGTTGGTTACTTTGCAAAATGTACCATTTTTGTAATTCTTCCTAATAAAATTTTAATGTTTTGCCATTTTTTATCCTTCAAGAGGCACCCTTGTCAGTATTGGGTTGTAATTTCATTTTGAAAATTGAATGTTAATAAGATGCTTGGACTCTCAACTTCCCTTTTACTTTGGTAAAAAAATTATGCCTTGTTTTTTTTAATGTTTAGTTGGTTTGCTGTATTTCTTTGCATTGCTAACCATAGCACTGAAAACCATACTTAAACCTGATTAGCCTTTCTGTTGCTATATTATTTGTAACATGAGACAAAACTTTTAAGTCTTTCTGCTCAATCCTTCTTCACCTTGTGCTTACACAGTGGTTGTGGTTTAAATACCAGAAGAGGATTGTTTGTGAGTTTTAATGGATAAAATTGCGCAGGTGCACAGAATTAGTGGTGATGTTGAACTTCATTGAGACTTGTAGTAGCCTTTTAATCTGATAATTTACTATAAAAGCACCCACTAAGTAGTAGGCATTCACTCTGTTGTTGTTCTTTTCTCTTATAGTGAAGAGGTCTGTATTTTGTCCGCATCTGGCACAGCAGCTGTACTGAACCCTAGGTTCCTTCAGGATGGCACCATGGAAGGCTGTTTGGAACAAAGGTTGTCTTGGCAGCCTGGCTTCTTTTCCATAGGGTCAGAGAAGGGAGAGGTTGATTTTTTTCCTCAGAGCCAAGATAGTTCTTCTCTATTAGGGTAGGTTACAGTGTTACAGTGCAGGATGCGGGACCAACCACTTTACTGCTTTTCACTAACAACAACCACCACAGGAGTAATGGAGTTCTGCACCCATTAGATACTCTGTTTTTATTTCTAACAGTCTCAATAAGGTAACACCTTTGACTACTAACACAGATCATAACTCAAGTTTTTTCCTTTGCTGCTCTTCAGGTCTCTTTTCTCAATTTTGTATCACACCATAAAAAATGACAGATGTTTGATAACTTACAAAAGCCAAAAGTGGCTGTGTCTGTAATGTGTGTGTATATGCTCCATTAAATACTACTGATGTGTGGGAGATAAAGTAGCTTGGTTATCAAACAAATACGATGCCAGATTGTTCCAAAATAGGTATGTGTTTGTTGAAGTTGATGAAAAAAATCATGAAACAGAAGGCCAAACATGAAGTTTCCCGTTGTTTCTCCTCTTGCAAATAAAATTTGAAGACTGAGCATTGCCACAAAGATATTTTTGAGGAAAAAAAAAGATTAATTAATGCATATTGGTAATTTATTATGTATTCATCAGGATAGTAATCAGATATTTCAAGGGATACTTATAGTTGTAAGCAAGGCTATTTATTACACTTTAGCACTTGCATTGCTTTTTTCATAATAAACCAGTCAACATGGTTTATTTAGAATTCATTATTCTTTTATTTTGTTAGCAGAAGACCATTGTCTTCTGGTGTTAGCCAGAACTAAAATACTTGGTTTTGTAGTCGCTATATGATGGAGAGAAAGAAATATCATGTTCATAATATAAAGAAAATAGCATCTTTTTCAAAATATGTATTTTGATGCTACTAAGAGTCTTGGCATAGATTAGAAATGCCAGAGGGAGGTAAAACAGATAAACAGACAAAGCTCATGCTCAGCACAAAATCTATTTGCCTTAGTCTTATGATAACTCATGTTCCAAACCTGACAGACTTGCTTAAGCACGTGTTCAAAATCACTGAGAAGAATTGTTGATGTGAAACAGAATCCATTTGCAGTGATGCAGTTGGCCTGTGCTTTCCCTGTTCATATTTTATAGTGGTCATTCCTGGGTATTCCTCATGGGGGAAGAGAGACTGTGTTCTAAGCAAATAATTAATTTTACCTGATACCTTATTGTGCTGCTTCTCAGAAGGATGATTGATTTGTTGTATGTATTCTCTTTTGGGGTTTTGAACACAATGAGAAAAAGAGAATTTTTGGTGTGTTTGGTACAGCAAATTCTTTGTACAACTGTGCTATCATGAATTTTATTTGGAAGTTACACTGCTTAAAGTCAGTTCAGTGATGTTACAGGTTTTTATGAATTGTTGGTCACTGAATGTCCTTTTTTTTAATCCCTGCATAAGAAGTTTCAATGCAAGTTTTATTGATAGCATTTTAGCAAGCAGTGTGCAACCTTTTCTTCTTGTAGTTGGTATATTGTAATACTTGTCACACTGGTGTAAGGGACCAGAGTTCAGTTGTGCTGTATGATTTAAGTAGGTCTCTGTAGGTGTTTATACACATGTGCACTTGCTGAGCATGGTTAACAAGATGCAGATGTTTTAAGTATTCTCTCCATAATGTATTTTTAGGATTGAAGAAGCTTCACCACCAGGTTGTGGATTTTGCCATATCCCATATGATGAATTAAACATGCCATTTCCTGCTCACCTCACTTACTGTTACAACTGCAGGAAGCAAAAAGTTCCTGATGTCCTTTTCACCACAATTGATCTTCCTGTAGAGGCAATAGTTGTTGGGAAGGGATGTCTTATTCAAGCCAGGTATCTGTCAAAATACTTCCTTAGTCTAGTAAAGTTTTGGAGACCTTTGAAATAATTCCTGTTGCTAAAATACAATGTGTCATCAAACCTTATATTATAAAACTTGCAATTGGCATGTGTTCTTGAATAACATTTCTCTGTGAAAGTATCATTGCACTGGTGTGGGATTTGAATTTCAGCTTGTAGGACTAAACCCGAAGAACGGAAGATGACTAACATATAGTCAGGGATGGGATTGCTATGCTCTGTTTTATTCTTTTCAGATAAATATGGTTATTGCTTTAGCTGTGAGGGCACTTGGGTTTGGTTTGGTCTTGGGATTTTTTTTCTTCCTTCCGATGTGTCTTGAATAACCATATTAATAGGAATTTAGAAAGTTCTACCACTAGAAATTACAGTAGTAATTTTCTGTACTTGTGCCTGAAATGTTTGATTGAGGATGCAGCAAGAGAAGTAGATGTTTGCATTGGGGGTCTTACTAGAAGAAAAGCTGAAAATAGAAGTTTTCAGATGGCACTATCTCAAGGAGTTCTTGTAAAGAACTGGCATTTTATTTTACTGTTGCAGCCATCTAGAAGAATTTAAAAGAAGCTGTATTAGGTTATACAATGAGGAAAAGGAATTCCAGGTACCCTGTGGTCCCTTTCAGTCTCCACAGATGCATTAGAGCTCTGTCTGTGCTGGTTTGTGTTGCCAGGTTGTGCCGTCTGAAGAAGAAAGCTCAGGCTGAAGCAAATGCAACCTCCATCAGTAACCTCCTGCCATTCATGGAGTATGAAGTGCACACACAGCTGATGAACAAACTCAAGCTGAGGGGAATGAATGCCCTCTTTGGGCTGAGAATTCAGATCACTGTGGGGGAAAACATGCTGATGGGCTTGGCAGTAAGTACTGTAGGAATCCTGTGGTTCTGCTTTCTTATGGTATTTTTTCAGGAAGACATACAAGTGTTGTGGGATTCAGAGTAATCAGACATATTAAAATGTCATTTTAAAAGCAAGTGTCTTAATTATTGTAAATCAGGACAGACTTGTTTTTCATAACCAGCAGAAGAAGATTCAAATCTCTTGAAAATGGTAAAAGACAAGATGATTAAAAGGGGGATGAGAGGAAAAGAAACTTCAAACACAACTTGTAGAAAACAAGTTTAATTGGCACAACTTGTAGAAAAATTATGGTATTTTGTAAAAGGTCCTGTCAAAGAGATCCCTGTTCTTCAAACTGAATTGCAATTCCATGACAAATAAGGCCAGTTAAGCCTGTCAATAAATCTTTTGGTTATTCGGCAACAAGAGGAAGTTCTGTTGCCTCTTCTTTGACGGAACTGAAGAAATAAATGATAGATTTGAGAAAGTCAAGAAGTGTTCATTAACAATATTTTCTGACCCCATTCTTTCATGCTAGATTAGAATAGTGAAATATGCTGCTTCTTCCTGCATCAGGGTAATTCTGGCTGGCATCTTCTTTTGTCTTTCATGATCTGTTTCCTGTAAATAGAAATAGGGTTGTCACAACCTCAGTGGTGCTGTAAACAGTTTGGACAAATTTTAGATCTTCAAAAACTCTAAAAAACTATTTGCTTATGCAAAACATACTGGAGCAGAGGCTTTAATTTCTAGTTTGTTTGGAATTTTTAGGTAAGTTTCAGAGTTCCACCATGAAAAATGAAAAAGAGGGAGTTTTCTAAAAGAACAGTGAAGTTTTTTCATAAATGAGCAGAAGAGGGAGATCCGTTCGTTTATTTGCAAGAGATGCTGCTGTAATTTGCATATTACAATGCTGTTTTAGCATAAGCATTATGGAAAGCTTTATATGAAAATATTAGGAATTCATGCTTATATACTTGTCTTTTTCTTTGTGACTTTTTTAAAAGTCTGCAACAGGTGTGTATTTAGCAGCTTTGCCAACACCTGGAGGTATTCAGATTGCTGGGAAGACTCCAAATGATGGCACCTATGAGCAGCACATATCCCATATGCAAAAGAAAATAAATGATACAATAGCAAAGAACAAGGAACTTTATGAGATTAATCCTCCAGTAAGTAATTTTTTTTATTCTTAGAAATAAAGCATTCTGATTCAATATATGCACTGTATATCCATTTTTTTCTTACTGAGTCATTCAGAATGTAAGTTACTTTACAAATAGAGATACATACTTCTTTCGCTGGTTTTTGGAAAGATGCTGGCATTTTCAGATGCCTTTGCCACATAGCCAAATGAGCTTGGTATTATTTAGATATATTTCTCAGTAGAATGATTTTCAGAATAGTCTGATTCTTAGAACTGTTAACAACTTGTAGAGAGTTGAATTTTTTTTAAGCTGGGCGGAACATCTGTTAATTCTTACATTCTTTTTAGGAGTTACCTGAAGAAATTATTGGGTCTCCTATTCCAGAGCCAAGACAACGTTCCAGGCTATTGAGATCTCAGTCAGAAAGCTCTGATGAAGTTACAGAGCTTGACCTTTCACATGGGAAGAAGGATGCTTTTGTCTTGGAGGTGATAAACATTTTCACTACTCATGTTCATACTTTTCTTCTCCTGAAATATATATTAAAAAAACTTACTCATCTCCAAGAACAGTTCCTAAATTGTGTATGATTTTTTCCCTTTTGTATCAATAGAAAAAGTGGAGTATTAGATTTTGCTTTGTCTCTCTTTTTCTTACTCTATTTGCTGAAAGCACAGCTCAGTCTACACACTATTTGAAAATAGATCACCCTGCTGTTCATGAATATGTAGCAATCTCTAGATTAATAATTAAAAGCTGTTAAGAAATGTCGTCCTGCTTGCTTCAAGCAGCAGATCAGACTAATAAAAAACTCAAGATCTATTTTTATAAACACTGAGGGCCTGTGTTGCAACACTTTATATTTAGCAAATAAAAAGATTGTATTTTCTTCCTGTTTCAAAGCTCTTACTGTTGTAGATGAACATTCAGAATTATCAGTTTCCAGAATGGGGTGTATTCAAAGCATTCAAAAAACTGCATGTGCCAAGACAGCACAAAAAAGATTTCTGAATTTCAGCTATTGCTTTTCACAATTTAAGAATTCACAACTTATGACAATACCTTCCAGTTCTTTCTACAGCTGCAACCAGAAAGAACAGCACCTACAGATAAATAAAGGATGTGCATTTCTGTTACCTCTCTATTCACTGAAATTCAAAGACAAGATTGAACATTGTCTGTTTTGAAGTGTTAAAAAAGGGCTGGAGTTTTGGTCATCCTGTAGATAGAGACAGTACAAATACCGATCACTGACTAAAAACCACTTCAAAATACAGCCTGTAATTGCAGCCTAAGGTACATCTAAGGCTTTGTTAATCTTCATAAGTCACCATCTTAATAGAAAATAATCTGGAAGAAAAGTAGATAGGAAGAATGAGGGAGCACTATAACAGAACTTTGTTTGAAAACAGAGATATGAAAGGACAACTAAAAAATAGCAAATTGGGAGAGTTTGGGATAGTAAATTTAGATTGTTTGGTGCTTTTGCAAAAAGGGTCGAATACCTTTGTAAAAAATTGAGCATTTTGTAAGGCATTTATAGCAAAAAATTACTTTTTATCTGTGGAATCATTTACTGCTGTTTTATTTGAGAAGTTTGGTTTATGATTAATTGGATATCAGAAACAATATTCCAGAAAATGTAGTTAAATTCCTGTCGGAGCTTTCAAGAGTAAAATCATTGTTCACTGGAGCTATATAAGAAAAAGTAGTAAAAATTTCATTGTGATGAGAATGTGCTGAAAGAGGGTGAGAAGGTAGTTACGAGAGGTAAAGATAACAGGGCTGGTTTTGTTTAGCTTTTGGGTTATTTTTTGAAGAAAAAAAAAGAAGACAACCTCTTTTACATGGAGAGGGAGAAGGAGACACATTATTTGACAGAAAACCCTTTAGTACTGGAGTTAAATTATAAACCATTTCTAAAACACTTGACAGGAAAATGTGGGGAGTTAAAGGTAAATGTGGATCTCTTGCAGGTCAGTAAGAGAGGATGAATGTAAAGACACACCAGAAGTATTTACAGAATGTAGCAGGGCTCTCAGTCTGATCTAAAAGAACAGTGTTAAAGGTTGAATGGAATGGAGGTTATTTGATTTCTTTTGGAAACTTCTTACTGGCACAGCAACATGATTTTCTCAATTACTCCCTTTTTGCAGATTGATGACACAGATGCAATGGAAGATGTACATTCTTTACTGACAGATGTTCCACCACCTTCTGGTATAGTTACAACCATATTTTTCTGCAAAACGACAAAATATGACTAGTTTTATTAAAAAATGTTTTAAAAATTCCAAGAGAACTGACAATATTACTGTTTCTAAGATTTTTAGACTGAATTACAGATTTGTAGGTTTCAGGTTAATGAAAGTAGAATAGGGAACTAATTATTGGCTGGTATCAGTTGTCTTTATGCTATTTATTGTTGTATAGGTATGTGATACCTTCCCCAGCAGAACTGCTGTATCTGGATAAGAGGCAAATATAGTTGTCCATTATGTAGAAATTGCTGTGGACATTTGATTTGTCCTTGTCCTTCCTCTTGTCACTGTGAATTTCCCTGTGTTTCTTCTGAGAAAATCTTGGTTTCCTTCCTAATAACTGATACCAGTGTTAATCTTGTCATGTCGAGCTCAGAACCATCCTTGTAGTTATCTATTACTTTCACCAGGTCTTTTATTCCTCACTGATTATCCAGTTCTGCTGCAGTTGCAGCTTTGCAAGTATTTTCCCTCATGTGGTTTTGAATATTGACTAATACACCAGAAATGAGATCAATATTCAATAAACAAATACAGAATTCTTGTAGGAGGGGCCAAAACCCTTAAATTAAGGCCATCAGCCATCAACTTGTTTTATCCTTTTCTGCTTGTATGTTATGAATATGTTTGAAGCACAAAATCCAAAATTACAGATGTCTTCACTGTGAACATGAATCAGTTTTGTCCCTCTTTTCCTAGTCTTACATTTACATTCCATTCGATGATGCTTCATGGTTAGTTTGTTAGGAGGCCTTGGTGAAGGACCTTTCCAAATGCTTGCTGATGGCCCAGGTGGGTGGTACAGGTCAGGTGCCTTTTGTCTGTGCTTGCTGAGAGCTGGTGAGCAGTGGCTGCTCCTGGGGCTGCCAGCAGCTGCTGTGCAGTGCTGTGCTTCCAGCTGCTGTGGGCTGCCTTTGCTGCAGCAGCAGCAGGCACACCTACACCAAGGAAAGCACTTAGCACCTCAATACTTGGAGATTAAACACTGTTCTCTGGCAGTGGAGTAGGTTGAGACTTCAGTGTCAACTAGCTGCTTGATCTTTGCCTATTCTGTGGTTTATAGGAATCTTTCATTTGTCTTTTTGTTCAATATCTCCTTCAGACACTTGTTCAAGACAAATAAATAAGGGACAGGTTGTCTGCTATTGTGAAAAGCTTACTACACTGCTGTAAAAAGAAAAGCATGCTTTCTGCTCTCATGTTATTATTTCTGCATATCCTTTCTAAATCTTACTTGATTCTTCAACACTATTTCTGCTTTTGATGTTCTGAAAGACAGTCCATTAATATTTATACCCTCTGCAAGCTGCTACGCAAGTTATTTTCTAGCTCATTTTGTGCTTTTATATAGGCCCTACCAGACTGGCCTCTTTTCTGCTTATTTAACTGTATCTTCAGGATTTCAGAATCACTGACTTGCTGTTAATAACTTACTTTACTCTGCTGTTTAGTCATCATAATTCTGTTTTTCATTTGCAATCAGTCACTACGGTAGTTCCTTTACAGCCTTTTCTGTGCTCTCTATTAAAGGTTGGCTTTTTAGCTTTTCATATCACACCTTTTCAAAAAATTTCCTCATTTCCACATAGTTTATCTAATAGAAATAGGTGGAGCAGTTGTGGATTTGGGGTGTTGGCCCCTCTTACAAGGATTCTGTATTTGTTTATTGAATGTTGATCTCATTTCTGGTGTATTATTCAATATTCAAAACCACATGAAGGAAAATACTTGCAAAGCCTTGTCACATATGTTTCCTTTACAAGTATTTTTATATTGCAGTGTATACAATAGATTTTTTTCCCAAATATTTTCTTCACAGGTTTCTACAGTTGCAACACAGAAATTATGCCTGGTATAAATAACTGGACACCTGAAATTCAAGTAAGGTTATTCAAAATTGAAACTTTTTGCTAAATTGTGTTGAAATATGCTGCAGTAATTTAAATGTATATTTTGAAAGCTAAATTCAAAGGACACCCTTGTGACAGAAATAAAACTATTGTTTTGGTAAGAACAATAAGGTATGAGAAACTGGGCTTTTGTTGTTGTTTTTTTTTTTTAATACTGTCATGTAAGGAATAATCTAATACAGAAATATGAAAGTAATTACAGTAAATTTGAACTTCAAAGTTTTGGCTTTTTGAAAGGTTTGGCTAGGTTTGAAGCCCCATAAAGGGTACAGATTATCGACTGTGTTCCTTAGCTAACTTATTTTGTTACTTATTGAACATATATGTTAATATATTCTACATTATTTTCGTTCTTTATGAATTTGGGTTTAAGACACTGGATAAAATATATTTGCATATGTTGGCAAAAATCCCCATGTTTGTTTCTGATTCAGATGTTCACAGCAGTTAGAGTGTCCAGATTAAGCAACATTAACCCAACAAATCAAACACTCAATAAGAACTTTAATGATCTCTGTGAGAATCTGTTGAAGGTAAGAATCTTATTTCAAATACTTTTTTAAGTGTTCAAATAGGAGCCAAGTAAAATTCAGCTATACTGAAAATAACATGTGCCTCATAATTTTGAAAATAGACTGCAAAGTGTCTGTAATTGTGTTTCTGTAAAGATAGGTTCAGCCTTTTTTAGTATATTAGGGAATTCCAGAGCTTGTGGGACCTGAAGGAATCCTTTGACTAGCAGTATACTCTAGAAATAGAAAGATAGCTCCACAGTAAATTGTATTCTGTCCTGATTTTTCACACATGTAATTCTTCTTCAAGAAAAAAATAATATCATTAGATGACTTCTACTATGAAAATAGTTTTGATCCTTAATTTCTCTGAAATAAACCACACTTTTTTCCCCTGAGTAACACAAAATTATATCCTGTCTTGAACAGAGTTTGTATTTTAAACTGCGGTCCATGGTTCCCTGCTGTCTTTGCCATGTGAACTTCACAGTGGCTCTGCCAGAGGATGAACTGGTCCAGGTAAGGGAATTGCTGCCTTTAACTTCCAGCACATAGGCACAGCCCTAGTTAATGTTTGCTGCTCAGGGTAAGCTGGGCTAGGATTTGATTTACTGCTCTGGCTGGTGAATTCTTGGATGGTTTTTTCCCTGTTATGTTTCTATGCAAAATTGTTTGTTTGCAAAATTTTTTTGTAGATTGCACAAGAGATCAACTTGCCTAATATGCCAAATACTTCTGATTTGCAGATTGCAGTCACAGCTGTTGCCATTACATATGACAAAAACCAAGCACTACAAGCCAACAAAGCACCTACAGAAAAATCACAGCAAAGAGGTAAATATTGTGAGGCATCTTTCCTTTTTTATCCCCAGTGCCTGATGAGTCTGGATTTTAATTTCAGTTACATGTACAGATCACAGACCACAGAATATTCTGAGTTGAAAGGGACTCACAAGGATCATCAAGTTCAAATATACATATTTTTCAGGGAGGTTCTTTCAACACATAGAGGTTTTTTAGAGTTCTTATGTACTTGACCTCCAGCAGGATGACTTACTTATCAAGTATTACATATTTATTTATGTAATCAACAAATTTATAGTACTTTCTTATTCTGTCTACTTTGAAGTAGTTTTTATAAGTAGAAATGTTGTCTATACTTGAAGAAGGTGAAAAATAAATTATTCATAATACTTTTAAAAAAACCCAACCTTCTGAAAACCCTTAAGCAAGTCAGTAATAGTTTTGGAGCTTAGTGAAGCACGTGGAGGGGATGGAAGAGACTGCTGTGGTCTGCATATGTCACCTTGCTAATGAAGTACCACCTTATGCTGGAAATGCTTGTGTGTAGTCTGGAAGTGGGAATTCAGACAGAACTCAGGATATTCATTTCTTCAGAATGGAATTAGAACAGAGCCACATGTTTGTAAAACATTAGTTATAGCTGACTTCTTCAGTAAAATGGTTTTTTTTTTCATGTGAAATAAGTGCTAATTTTTATTATAATAGCTGGCATAGATCCAACTGCAGAATCAAAACAAAAACACATGAATGGACTTCATTTTTCTCCTAAAAACTTCAAATGCTGTTCAGTGGAACACAAGCTCTGTTCAGTGTTGCAGCTGGATTTGTTGTCACACACCTGTTTCTGCAGAACTGCATCATTTGATGCACATACTGAAAATACCTGTTCAAGTCAGACCTGACTAAATCAACTCTGCTTGTAATTACTGGCAAATCTTATTTTGGGGGTTAATTATCAGTTGGCCATGTTTTCTTTGTTGAAGCATCTACAGACAATGAAGAACAGCTACAATTTCCCTTGGAACTTTGCTCTGATCCCCTTTCTTCTCAACCATTCTCTCCAGCTAAAGGTCAGTTAAGGAGAAGAATATTAAACTGTTGGTTTTTATGGATTTTGAGTTCTGCTCTTTCATAGTTGTAGAAGCTTTAAAATATCTGTACTTTCACAAGCTTTAAATGTGCTTTGCTGCCTAAGCATAGTGGGTATATTTACTCCTGTTGTCAAATTTTTTGAGAGTCACAGAAGATGGCTTGGCTGATCATTCTGTCTATATTTCATGTCTTTGCATTTAGAATATTGAAGATGGTACAAACCACTGAGTGTTAGATGTCATCTGACATAACTATCAATTACCTAATAATTGATAGTTAGGCTTGTCACATACTGGAGATGGCCCATATAAAGTACCTCCATGTTTTCTCAGTCTCACAGAATTAATCTCATCGTTTTCGTGATGGGAAATACTTTATCTACCAAATACTGGTTGCATGCAAATTTCCTTTAAGTGAAAGTAACCTAAACTTGTATAGTAAATAATCTGTACAGTGCAGCACACTGTAGCTGTTAAACAGCTGCTTTATTTTACCTGAGATAGAGCTGCATTTCAAAAATGGTTGTCACAGTTCTTCTATGACTGCATTAAAAATTCAATTCCTTGAAATCAGCTGTCTTTAATTCCTTCTCCCTTGTTGGATTATCTGCCAAAATGATTACTGAGAGGAAATTAAATATCTGGGAATTACTGTAAATGTTTGAGATCCCTTTTTTGCCTGTTACATCAGTTGTGTAAAGAAGGGTGCCTTCCACACTTACTTGCATTTTCAGAGGCCAGATTAATTTCAGCAAAAATATTCTTATTGATTTTTTTTTTTTTAATGCTTACCTTTTAATTTGTTACACTTTTTAATTTCAAAAAGAGAAGCTATCCAGAAATTTCTGCTGGTGTCTCTGTACCCATTACTGGCCTGTGCTCCCTGTGTGCTGGGCACTGACCAGTGGAGGGCAGCCTGTTCCCACCTACCCCTTTTCCTGGTGTTCTCCACATTCCATATCCTGCTGTAGGCAGAGCAGTTCAGCCAGAAAATTATTCCATCTGTCATTTCTTCACAACCTCATTGTAGTTACATTCACTTAACAAGTTATTTAATATATTTTTACTTTTCTGTAGGATTGTTGTTTTAAAAATACTTGTTTACAGTCTTATACAGTAGTGACCTTTGATGAATAAACATATTAAAATTGCAAGGTAGATTTAGTAAAGTGAATTATTTATACTAACTCTGTTATCAAAGTACACAATATACTATATAGAGGGTGGGTTTTTTTCATACTTGACTCTGAAATCTTTTATAAGGGTCACAGAATCGTGGAGTAGTTTGGGTTGGAAGGGACCTTAAAGATCATCTCCTTCCAGTCCCCTGCCTGGCAGGGACACCTTCCACTGTCCCAGGCTGCTCCAAGCCCCATCCAGCCTGGCCTTGGGCACTGCCAGGGATCCAGGGGCAGCCACAGCTGCTCTGGGCAGCCTGCACCAGGACCTCCCCAGCCTCACAGGGAACAATTATCCCAATATCCCATCCAAACCTCCTCTCTGTCAGTGTGAAGCCATTCCCCTTGTCCTGTCACTGCAGGCCCTTGTAAATAGAGCCTCCCATCTTTCTTGGAAGCTGTTGTCCTGTAACTCTGCTTAATAGATGATCTGAACGCAATTAATTTTGTTTTATTAGAAGTCCTGGAGGGTGCAAGCTCCCACACAGGTATTCCTGCTGCTCAGAGAGGTGAGTTTCCTTAATTTAGCCATCTGCCAGAACAGAATGAGCATTCTTGGGATATTGGTATACTCTTTTTGGATGTGTCTTACTCCAGGAAGTGTTTACTACTTAACTGAGAGTGCATGCTCTGGTGTGGCTTAATGAGATCCTAATATTTTGATGTGATTTTTCATTGTAAAAGTTAGATTTGTTAATAATAACAGCCTCTCTGTCAGGTACGTTGATATAACTTTATCTGACAGAAAATGAGTCCCTGGGAAGAGAGCTGTTTTGCCTGTGTTAATTTGAAGTTAGCATGTGTTCCTCCCGTTTCTTCAGGATAATGAAGAAACGGTGTTTGCAACCCCCCTTTTTTTTTAAAGAAATGCAAACACCCCTGCAACTAATACCAAAAGTCATAGCAGAAACAACTCTTACTTCTTATTGTAATGATAATGGGAGGGGTGTTGGAGGGAGGATGTTGGGGCAAGGAAGACTGTTCTGGAAGGAAGATTCATTTGTGTATAAAACAGAGGTGTTGTTTCAGTTTGTGACTCTTATCCTCATCACCAAAGCTTTTTTTTTTTCCACTCAGTAGGTTAGTTATTGATAAAGACAGTTGGGAAATTTTAAATTCTGATCAGCAGCTCTTTGTAAGGATAAAAAAAAGGAATGAAAATGAAAATTAAAAAAGGCTTAAATAAAGTTTAAAAACCCATAATTTACAGTCTAAATTGAGATTATAAAAAAAACTAATCTAGCATAAGTCCTTAATGACTGTATTTGCATGTTTTTTCAGTGCTGAAGTCCCACTCAGGCAGTTGGTTCAGAGCTGGGACATCACCAGAAATCGGTACTTTGGTTTGGACAAGTCCAAACTTATCCTGTAACTTTTCCTTTTAGACAGACCTGCAAACGGATGGTTGTTCTCTCTCAGACAGGAATCATTGCTTCCTCAAAAAGGAGCACTGAGATGAGCAAGAGACATCATCCATATATTTTTTTTCTGTTTTTTTTTTTTTTCTTTTGTTTTTCTGTCTGTGTTTCCAGCAACGTCAGTTGATTACAGTTCCTTTGCAGACAGATGCAACAGCTGGATAGAGCTCATTAAACTGAAAGCTCAGACCATAAGGCGCGGATCAATTAAGACAAGTAGGCGGCTGTTTCTACCACGTTCTGATAATCTGAGACATATCTCTGATTTCCCAGTGGTGACTTAGTGACTGCGTGCCCTGCCCAGCAGTAGCATTGCAGATCACATGTGGGATGAATTCCCGAGGGTGAAAACTGCTGACATTGTTCTGTAACCTCACATAGGGTCGATGAACCGTAGCATAAAAAGCAAAATAAAGTCTTGCTGTAATTAGTTCTCCATACATGTGTACGCCTACTAATTGTATAACATCCACTGCATGGATGTAGGTGTATGTATGATCTTGGAAAATTGGGGGTGAGAAACAGGAAGCAATCACCAAGGGGACAGTCAAGGCAATGGTCACTAAATTAGCAAGTGGTGAGTTGGTTTTCAGTAGTTCTTTGGCCACAGGTCTGACTATCTTGCTTAAATTAGCAGAGATTAATACCTGTTTTAATGGAAAATGCTGCACTGGGGAAACACAACAACTTTCACACTTCCTATAATTTGTTCTTCCAGCAGAATACATGTTTCAAAATGTTGGCACTTTTTCCTTTACCTTCACATTATAACTGATGGTTGTATGTGCAGCTGCTCGCCTCAATGTTTTCCTTTCGCAGGAATGCCACTCTTTCAAATAAATGCCATTTCAGCTTCTTGTCTCCTTCTGCATGCTTTGCATGATGATTTCCTTTCTCACGTATATGGCTGAGCATCACAGGCAGCTGAATGTTGTCACCAAGCTATGTGGAAAACCATAAAGAAGAGTTTTTGTGTTTTGAGGAACAGTGATGGATCTTGATAGTTATTTTCTCCTGGTTTTTTCCCATTTTTCAGCTACTTCCCTTGAGAAAGCAAGTCCATTGGCTGAGGGATACTTACGGCACCGTTCTGTCCCGTCATGCACCAATTCCACTGTCTCAGTTGTTAAGATGACACCTCTTTCCTTTCTCCCTGGGGCGAAAATAACCAAATATCTTGGGATAATCAACATGTTTTTTATACGAGAAACCACTTCTTTGCGTGAGGTGAGCTGCGTGGCAGGGATTCCTTTCATGTCAGGGAACAATTTTTGTTAACTGTAAGAATCAGAGGTTTGAGTTGAGGTGTGGCACAGCCAGGGAGTAGAATTTGTGTCACTTGTGGGAAGGTACTGAGTGCAGAACAAGCTCCTTTGTGCTTCTCTTGTCACGGAGCACACGAAGCCGTTTTGTGCTTGGCACTGTTAGGAAGGGGTTAGCTAACAATTGCCATTGCTACTGGATTGGATAGAACACTAAACCAGTGAGTTCTTAAACAGAACTATGTGGAAAAAACGGGTCTTTGACCAGCAGTGGTAGAAGTTGGGATCATGTTAAATCAAATTAAATGCTAAAGAAAAAAATAAATCATCTATTCTTTTCTTGTTTTGCAAGCTCAGTGAGGAACGTTCACAGTGTATTTGGTTCACAGTGTGTTTGGTTTCACAGTGTATTTGGTTAATTCTTTGGTTAATATAACATTGCCCATATCATAGATAACGTTATGCTGATTTTTAACATTATGTTCTGTGCATTCTCTGTAACAAAACCTTGTGTGTTGAGCATCAAAAATTACACCATGAGTCTGTGACCACACAATCAGCTTAGAGGTGATGTTCAAACCCTGCTCTCCAGTCTGCTTTGGGAAAACATGCATGAGCATGTCAAAATGCAAGCCATGTTCCTTATGATCTTCCTGTCCTTTTGGGAAGTAGTTATGTCTTTGCTTTTGGCCACTGAAAGAGAGTGTACCTCTTGCCTGGTTTGTCAGTGCTGAAGAGTTGTTGGTTTTTCCTAATTACACATTGCTAGAATTATAGAGCAGATGTTAATAAAAATGATCAGTCTTCTTGAAAATAGGCTGTGAGCTCTCTAGAGAACCTTCGATCAGACAAACATTTTGTTTGGATTTTGCAAGTTACTTTTAACTTCCCCTTTTAACTTGAGAAATCCATGTGTGAAAAGGACAGTGTTTTCAAAAGGACGTCAGAGCAGGGAAATGGTTACAGGACATTCCTGGACTAAGTGCAGATTCTGTAGGTACAAATTCAGTAGCTGATGAGTTTTGGTATCTGTGATAGCAGATCCCAACAGGGAAAGGTCACTCAAGTGTGTGATTCAGCTACTTCCTGAAGCTGGAATATTGCACAGTCCTTGGGATGTTGTCACTGTGCTCTTTCCAGCACCATGGGGAGCTAATTTAAATTATTTCAGCTACATAGGCTAAGTCACAAACTACTCTTACTACAGGATTGCCTTGAGTTACAATGGAGTCAGAACAGAGCAGTCATTAGATCCAACTCCAGCAGTGTGGTTCAGGTCCTACAAGAAAGTAATGACCAGCATTTTTCTCTGTATTGCTTTATGGTTTGCTTGTGGTAGTGCTGAAGTATATACCAGAATAAAACATTAATGATAGAATGAAACATCAATGATAATTTGAAGTCAGATTAATCCATTGTTCTTAGGCTCTGCTGTTTACAGGTGAGTGTTTACAATCATTTTGTTACCTCTTGTCATCCAATGTTGCATTAGGTTTATAATTCATATTTTTTCCCCATCAGTTGCTGTACCTTTAAAAGACTTGGACAAAATCAAAATTTCATGAGAATTATGAACTTGTATTGCATTTTGATTTCTTGCTGCAGCTGACTTGATTCCAGCTTTATGCTGGGTTTGCTAAAATTACACCTGTCCTTTTTGTTTGTAAATTTTCATCCAAGATATGTTTTTTTATGCCTTTATGAGTCTGTTCAGGGAACATGATACTTCTAGGAATGAGCACAGCCCTTAGAAATTCAGCTTAGTTCAATGTCTTCTTCTACCTGCCTCTTCATTTTCTCCAGTGGCACACACACAGTCATGTGGGAAGTCTGGTGGTCTTGCCTTTCACTTGAAGTTGGAAATTTTGTACATATTTTGAACCAAAAGTGAGCTCTGCTTGGATCAGTTGTTCTCAGCATTTTTGTGGATTTCTTTTTCTTTGGTTGTTTGCCTGGTTTGTGTGCAATAGATTTATCCCTACAATGTAGTTGCTCACATTCTTTCATAAGGATTTTCTAGGAAAATCCATACTTGGTTGTTTTCCTTCTCCTTTGACATAAATTTCAATTCTTCAGTTTTGCACCAAAGAAGTAAAAATGCCCCACAAGCACTATCAAGTCAAAAAAAAATTAATGAAATGGGATGGCTAGAAGTTCCTTTGTGCTTCAAGGGGGAAAATAAAAAAAATTAACAGCTTGAGTAGCTCAAGTCTCTGCTCTATCCCTTGCTTACTTCTTATTTTGAGGGATCATGTCTTTAGTGAGTGTTGAGAACCAATGACAGTCATTAACATACATGAAGTTGCAGTGATCAAAGGTAATGGTCACTGCTTCCTGGAAATTTCCAAGAATTTCATAGAACCATGCAGGGACACCTTCCACTGTCCCAGGCTGCTCCAAGTCCTGTCCAGCCTGGGCTGGGGCACTGCCAGGGATCCAGGGGCAGCCACAGCTGCTCTGGGCACCCTGTGCCAGGGCCTCACCACTCACAGGGAACAAATCCTTCCCAATATCCCATCTATACCTGTCAAGTTTGAGACTATTCCATCGTGTCCTGTCACTCCAGGCCCCTGTGAATGGTCTCTCTCTATCTTATTGGTAACAGTGAATGGCTTTTAAGTTCTCCACATCATTTAGGATTCACTGAATTTTTCAGCTGATAAATATGTAAGAGAAGTACTCAGCATCTTGTAGCTAGACATAATATCATTTGTAATGTGTATTTTTTTCATTCTAGGAGGGTGGTGTCAGTGGCTTCCTGCACGCTTTTATTGCTGAAGTGTTTGCCATGGTGAGAGCCCATGTTGCAGCTCTGGGAGGGAATGCAGTTGTGTCATACATAATGAAGCAGTGTGTTTTCATGGAGAACCCAAACAAAAACCAGGTACATTGGGATGTGAAATGACAAGTGCTGTTGGGGTTAGTATGATACAAATACTTTTTTATGTCTAAAAAACAGCAGTGCTGTAAAGCCATAGCTGCACAACATTTCTTGATATCTTGGATAATGCTTGAAGAATCCAAGAGTGTTCCTTGAATTAACACAAAATTATGAGGATGCTTCATAAATACCCAGATGGAGAAAAGACCAAGCTTGCTAGAATGAAGTAAATTGCAGGAAACAGTTGCACCACAGTGCAGAACTTACTTGGTATTTCTGATGTTGGATCAGGATTTGGAATTTCCATCCAAATTAGAATTTCCATCCTAATTCCATGTAAAAATAGCTGATGGAGATGGAGATGCTCCATTTTGTACATAAAGGGACAAACCTTGATTTGTGAGGACAATAGCAGAATATTCAGTAAATTAAATATGTTCAAAACAGTAAGGAAAGCAGGTACAGATATCCAGATATTTCACTGTGGTGAAATCCATCTGCACATTTGGTAGCACACAAGTGAGCAGACAGAAAAGAAAATGGCACGGGTCGCCTCACCAATAAATTCTAATAATTTGTCCTTCTCCCAATCCCTGTTGATTTTTCTGTGCAGTTCTGTTCAGCAGATATAAGTAAACATAAAATATATGATTGCTGAATGTTTGGTAACTGGGTATTGTCTTTTTCCCAGGCTCAGTGTTTGATCAATGTCAGTGGTGATGCTGTCATCTTTGTCCGTGAGTCTGAGCTGGAGATGCTGCCAGTGCAGCCTTCTGCAGCTGCTCCTCAGCCCACGAGTTCTGCAGGAGATGTCACAACATGAAGGCACAGCAAGTGGAGTAGTCTCTGCTGAATATAAAGGTTATTTAAAATGTGGGAATGTTTAGGTTTGCATCTTCAAAGTCAGTATCTCTCCATGACATTCACAGCCAAAATCCAGGACAATCACTCTTATTTTGTTGTCATATAACTTAGGTAAGTCAGAGCAGTGAACTGGCAGGTGTGCTCTGGTTCTTCTATTACTATTCCTGGCCTCTGTGAAACCAGGCAGCAAGTGAAGCACTCACAGGAGAACTTGGATTAGAATAGCAGGCATCTCATGGAACTGTGGAAGGAAGAAAAAATTCTGTTCCATTTTTGAACTGTTTAGTGGGACCCTGATAAGTTGTCATTCAGAACCATTTCTGAGTTTGAGTGTTCTCTGAGCTGATTCTCAGCTCAAGTCAGGGTGGGAGGGATGTGCTCGAGAAGTCTGTGTTGGAAACCTTTGATGAAGAAAGGAGAGATTTGTGTGCAGGCCAAGAAAACATGGGCTGGACTCTGAAATTCCTTTACATCATAGAGCGTAAAGAAGAAAAAGCAGTACCAAAAAGTTACAGATTGAATTTCTGCTCATTGAAAGTTTTTTTTTCCCTTATTTTGTTGTTGTTTTTATATTTGGGAGCTGGGGGTGGTGTTTTTTTGTTTTTTTATTGTTTTTTTAAAAGCTGCCAGACCACAATGCTGTGATCCTGGGCATCCCTGTGGTGGTACAAAAAACCCCAGAACACAATAAAAAGTTCAGGGTGTGTCTGGTGCTAGTACAAGATGTTCACTTCAGTATTGACAAAGCAGGTCTTTATGTTATTTAAGACTTTGTGAAAGAATTGTCCTGAGGTTCATTTTCTTAAGGCAGGATCTGTTTCAAGGATGACCTAAACAGTCCCCAAAAATCACTTGTGCAGAGGTTATTCTGCAGCCTCCTTCCTGTTTAAATGCCTGGCTAATTGGAGATTGATTTATGTGTGTGACACTGGTTCCACTGGGCTTTTTTGTTCTTTTCCAGTGCTGTAGCTGGGAAATAAGGGTACTGAAAAGACAGGAAATTTGTCATTTCCAGTAAAAGTCTGAAAGGTGGTGATACTCTATTGTAAAAAAAAAAAAAAAAAAAACCAAAAATAAAAACCACAACAAAAAAACTTTGCTTTGAAGATGCATTCTTGCTTAATTCTGACAACATTGTACATGGAACTTGAACAAAGATGTAAACTTGAATGTAAATACCCTGTCTAGTGTTGAAATTAAGCAATGGCATGATTATTTGTTAAAACTAATTATTTCATTGTAAATGAGCATGAAAATCATTCTTGCACAATAAATATCTTTATAAAATTCACTGTCTTAATATATGTGCATTAGGTAGATGCGTAAGCTGGATGTACTAAAGATGTCCCACCCCCATTCTGCTCAGAGGAATCTTTTTTGAGTAGCATGTTCCAGCCTCCTCTGTGTCCTGGGCTGAAAATTGTATCCTGGGCTGCATCCAAAATCCCATGGGCAGCAGGGCAGGGGGTTCTGCCCCTCTGCTGAGACCCCACTGCAGGGCTGGGCCAGCACAGGAGGAGCTGGAGCTGCTGCAGAGAGCCCAGAGGAGGCACCAGGATGAGCAGAGGATGGAGCAGCTCTGCTGGGAGGAAAGACTGGGAGAGGTGGGAATGTTCACCTGGAGAAGGGAAGGCTTTGGGGTGACCTTGGTGGCCTTCTAGTGCCCAAACAGCCTACAAGAAAGGTGGAGAGAGATTATTTACAAGGGCCTGGAGTGACAAGACAAGGGGAATGACTTCACACTGACAGAGAGTAGGTTTGGATGGGATATTGGGAAGAAATTCCTCTCTGTGAGGATGGTGAGGCCCTGGCAGAGGCTGCCCACAGAAGCTGTGGCTGCCCCATCCCTGGAAGGGTTTAAGGTGAGGCTGGATGGAGCTCAGAGCAGCCTGGGCTGGTGGCAGGTGTCCACTCCCAGCATGCACCAAACAACCTCCTCAACTCCTCCCCTCTCCTCCCAACAAATGAACTTCTAAAGCTGTTCCAACCCAAACCACTCTATGATCCTGTAATTCTGATATTTTGGGGGTTAATTATCCTTTACATTTGAAGTGTGTGAATGTGGCCCTTACCAGAACACATCACTAACACAGTTAAATCATCTTGCTGAATTCTGTAGCTGTTGCAACCAAAGCTGCCATGAATTAATTTGCCTGTAAATAGCTGCAGCTCTTGATTGTTTTGCAAAGCAAATCTTGTCTCCCTTTGAAGCTAACGGCAGAAGGTCTTGGACTGGCACAAAAAGTTGTATACAGCATGAGTATTCAGCATGAAATATCTCAAGTAGCACACCAAAGTAGCTGGTTTGATTATTTTCCTTTTGAGGGGTGATGGTTGCTTCTATGGAAGCATTAATGCCATCTTTTCATTTCTAGCTGTTTAAATGTCACAGCTTCTTCTAGTGTGTGTCTTTAGACACAGAGGAGCTTTCTTATCTAGAAATTTTAATTCTTCTCCAATTATTATTCCAGAAGTGACAGACCTGGTTTTTAACCACAGTCACAAAATTGTCATTTCTACTTTATGTATGTCAGTTGTGCAACTGACAAAGGAAAAATCCTAACCTCCAACACATGGACATTGCTTTTTACAGTCACCTGTCCTACAGATAAACTGACATTCTTTTAATAATGTAATTGGAGTGGACATTGCTTTTTACAGTCACCTGTCCTACAGATAAACTGACATTCTTTTAATAATGTAATTGGAGTGGCATCAAATTCAATGAAGTTGTTGTTTACTTCCTTGGAAGAAAGGTTTATTATGATTTGTCTGAACTCATCATAGAGTTTAGACTTTAAAAAATCCAAGCAGGCCCCTCTGACATAAAAGGGGTCTGTACTCCAGCAATTAAATCAGAGTCCAAACTAATTGGGAATGTGAAATTAGCCTGGACAGAAACTTGCTCAGATCCCAGCGCAAGCAATAATTCAAATTTAACCTGATTGATTTTACCTGATATTCTGCAATAAAACAATACATGATCTCATTGAATTTAATGAACCACAAAGTTCTTAGTTTCTGCAATTAAAAAGGTGTGTGGGACAAGCAGCTGATCTCTCAAGCACCCTGGCTGTACTTTAGAGACAAATTTGACAGGAAACGATGTGAGACTTCTCAAAGCAGTTGCCCCAGCCATTAGGAAGTCTGACATTAGAGGCTAAGTGAATTATGGCTTTGGTGGGTTAAGCATGGGTTTGTTTGATAACAAACAGCTGCTCTGGGGAAGATACCAACAGTGCTTTGTGAATTTCTTTGCAGCTCATTCTATTACCAAGTTGCACAGCCAATGGTTCCAAATACCTTCTGCAAGGTGGGTAAGTGTGCTGGATCCCGGCAGAGTGATCTCTTGGCTGCCTTTGAAGCCCTCAGTGAGTCTTTTGGGCAGATTTGAGGGGCACAGTTTGAGCCCAGTCAATGAAACACCAGTGTAGAAGCTACAGCACAATGTAGACCTTCTAAGGAAATAGGAGATGCCTTCCTGTGGTGCTGGAACACAAGAATGTTCAGGTTTGGCTAAAAAGGGTATTGCAACTGGGCAAATACAAAAGAAGGTGCATGGGTTTAGTGCCTTGTTTGGTTAGAAGTTTTGTTCAAGATGAACAGTGTCACAGTTCCGTAAGCTTTAAGGAAATCAGAATAAATATTTTGTGAGAAAGTTAAAAGATGGTGCTTAAAAAGGAAAAGAGTTTGGGTGTTGCTCTTTCTTTATGGAGTCCTTGCCCATGGAATAACACAGGAAGCAGTTTTTTCCTCTGTGTGCCCAGGTTTCATCTGGGATAGAGTTACCAGAGGGATGGGGCACTCTGGTACTCAGCTGCTGGCTGGGGTTAAACCACAACACTGTCTTATGATGCTGCTGGAGAAGGAAAAAAATCCACACTCTGATGACAATCACAGATATTTTTGGCTGGCTAGACACAGATTTAATTCATATGATTTGCTTGAATGGTATAATTATAATATTAATTTTCATCATGTTTCCTAAATACAAATGCAAGTGCAGAAACAGAAAACTGAATTGGCAGCCAATGAAATGCAGTTAACACACAGGAAATATCTCAGACTAAAGTAATTTGCAGATTATGAGAATAGGTGGGAGTGAAGCAGCAAGAGAAAAGGAAAATATGATATATGGAGATGACAAGAAATCAAATTAAATTAAATTTTACTTCTATGCATTTTACCAGCTATGCTTACTTTTCCAGTAAGAAAATTTCATATTTTATTAGCCCCAACTACTTTAATGACAGGGAATTCAAATATTTTTTGACTGTTCTCTGGTGTCATGTCCAAAAAAATTCTTCAGTTGCTAAAATGAGGGAACTGAAAGCACCTGAAGCCTCAGAACAGTCAGAATTTGTGAAAAAAAATGCAGTCATGCAAAGAATAGAAGTATGTGTGGCTGGAATGAAGAGGGGAAACACCCATGTGCTGATACAGCTTCTGAGTAGTGACATCTGAGCTGTAAACCTTCAAATATCTAGAACAGACTGGGAAATTATGATTTCTGGGATTAAGGAAACTTCAGAAAATTAACTCTTGGTCTTAGATGGATGAGGCAGTAAAATATTCACAAAATCCATTTTCTTCCTTAGCTTTCCAGTTTATCAAGGGAGGGGGTTCTGCCCCTCTGGTCCCCTCGGTGAGACCTCACCTGCAGGGCTGCATCCAGCCCTGGATCCCAGCACAGGAGGAGCTGGAGCTGCTGGAGAGAGCCCAGAGGAGGCACCAAGGTGATGGAGCAGCTCTGCTGGGAGAGCTCAGCCTGGAGAAGAGGCAGCTTTGGGATGAGCTCTTTGTGTCCTTCCAGTACCTGAGGGGAGCCTGCAGGGTGGAGAGGGACTATTCACAAGGACCTGGGGTGACAGGACAGGGGGAATGGCTTCACACTGACAGAAAGCAGCTTTGGATGGGATATTGGGATTAAATTCTTCCCTGTGAGGGTGGGCAGGCCCTGGCACAGCTGCCCAGAGAAGCTGTGGCTGCTCCTGGATCCCTGCAAGTGCCCAAGGCCAGGCTGGATGGGGCTCTGAGCACCCTGGGACAGTGGAAGGTGTCCCTGCCCAGGGCAGGGGGGTGGAACTGGATGATGGTAAAGGTCTCTTCCAGCCCAAGCCATTCTGTGATTCTATCAAATATATTTCTGCTATTTCTGAATGCACATAATCACAAACATAAATGAGCAGTACAAACATATTTGTGCTGTGGGGATTCCTACCTAAAGATGCAAACGTGTGTATCTGATTTCATGGGGTTTTAACTGTTGGAAAATTCTAGTTAATGCCCCAGCAAGAAGTCAAGGGGCACAACTGGACAGCTTGCAGAGAAACAAGGACAAAACCTGCTGCTCCTGAAAACCAGGGTGCAGAATTGGAAATCAAACTCTGGTCTGACACAGAGGTAACACAGAAGCCAATAAAACAGTGAGTGGCTGATATAATGGTATTTATGTTATTTTTGGAATATTTAAACTTATGTTTGGGTTAATTTCTATCCTATGAGAAAAACCTTCTATCCTATGAGAAGAAAAACCTTCTATCCTATGAGAAAAAATAAAAAACAACTTCTATCCTGTGAGAAGAGAAACCACTTCTATCCTATGAGAAAAACCTAATTCAGAAAACCTTCTGAATTAGGACACTGCTGTACAGTGCTCAAGTGCTCTTAGGTTAACAATCAGGGAAAGAAAATCTTAACAGATACACTGAAAATCAACTTCACCTCTAAATGCTCCTCATTTTTTTTCCACATTGTGACAAATGTTTCAGTTCCCTGTGAAATTAGGTAATACACTTGGTCAAAGTTGGTCTAAAAGGTCCTTTCTTTATTAGAAGGGATGATGGGTAGTTAGCTCAGAAATGTCTTGCTGAATTTCTCTAGGTTTAATATGATCTTCCTACAGTTTTATAACAATATTTTAGAGCTACTGAATAATTTGAGTTGTAAATATTTAACCCCTCTGGAAATCTGACACCTGAGGGCATTTTATATTGAATAATCACAAAATGAATCACTGGAACTAGGCATAAGAATATTTTGAACTCATCACCCAAAAATTTGGAGACACTGTTTGGACATACACTGACTGAAAACCCAAGGGAATCTGCTCCTGAGATCTGTGTCATGCAGGAAAAAAAACAGTTTTTGAATTAATCTAGATGGTACCCAAGGCAAAACAGCAAAGGCTATAGCTAAATCCTAGGGCTGAAATTTTGCCTGGCTGTAGCCCTTATCCATGCTCCAAACCCAGCAATCATAAAATCTCTGACCCCAGTGACAGAACATCCTTTGTTCCATCAGTTCTGTGCTGATGAAAAGCATCACTTGCAGATTTACCCGGCTGTCCTTCCACATTCATCTCCTCTTCAGCCTCCACACACCAACTTATCCTTGTAAAACTACAAACAGATGCCAACAAAGCTCCCGGATTTCCATCTGAGGAGCTATCTGCTTATTCAACATTTACAGTTTGGAAAATCTGTGGAAGGAAAAGAAATGCAAGATGTTTGCAGGATGTTTGATGTTTGTAATTATTGTAACTGCAAAACACAGCACATTATTTGTTCCAGTAATGGTCTCAGCAGCAACAGAGTGTTTGCCTGTCCTCCAGGTCTCAGCTGTGGGAAGTATTTTGACAGCTCCATCCACAGTGTGGAGCTACATGTGGGCAGAGTTGTGTTTTCTTTTTGCTGCTGAAGTGAGGCTTTCAAGTTTGCCACAAATCCCAGGCATGTGAGCACATTTTCCTACTAAAACACCTCCTTACCCTCTCCCTCGCTTCCAAGGGAGGGAAGATGATATCCACACTGGTGCTTGGTGGTATCACCCTCTGGAAATGCTCCCTGTGCTCCTGGTGGGACACCCCAATGTCAGTTACAGCTTCCTGCCACAGAGCTGTGACAGCTGGGACTGCAGGACCAAACTGGGCTCTGAGCCTGGAGCCTGGAGCCTCCCTCCCACCCTTCCTTGGCTCAGGCCCCTGGGATGTGGACTTTGAGCTTCCTTAGGCCCTTCCAGGGGCACGTTCCACCCACAGCTGGCACCAGCTGCTGGAAATCATCACCCCTGGCTTGGGGAGAGCACCCTGACAGCCCATCACGTTGCAATAAAAGCTCCCTGACAGACTTTTCCCTCCTGTTTGGGAGCAGAAGGTAGGTGGTGAGGTGGGCTGACATCCCAGGCAGGCACCAGCCAGCCAGCTCGGCAGGACGTGTGACCTCCTGTCATCACCCAGAAACAGAAGCCAAATCTAAACCCAGCTCAAACCCAGAAGCTGAAGGCAAGCATGAATGCAGGGTCAGCTTAGAGAAATCCACCCTCCATCCTGCAAATCGTGGGCTCGCTTCTCTTGGAGTGACAGGCTCCTTCTCCTTTATACTCTGCAGAGTCCAGGCAGCTCCAGTTTGGGGATCCACAGATAATGTTTTCATTTCCATTTCCTCTCCGAAGACAACTCTAGAAAGAGATATCCACTCTAGAAAGAGAGATATCCAACTCTAGAAAGAGATATGTCTTTCTTTTTCTCTCAGTTTGTGATTACAGTGACTAAAATAATAGCTTTTACCACAATTTGCAGCTTCCTCATGTCCTGACATGAAGGAGCTTGGTGGTTTCTTGTAGTTTGGTTAAGTGGCCTACATTCCAAAGCTGTTTCAATGCACTGCATGGCACTTCACTGTGCGTTTTTCCCAACATTTTTTCATGTCTGTTTGAGTCTTCAAGTCTGCAAAAGTCATCATGCTATGCAAGTAAGGTCTTTATTTTAATAACTGATTTTTGAATGGCACTCAATAATGTGTTATCTCAATTCAGACTGGTTATTTTACACAGCAATGTATATTTCGACCCCTCCAATTCAGCAGAAATCATGTTAATGATGGTAGAATTACACCTGCTACCAGGTGACTGATTATTTGCACATCAAAGATTTTGTTCTTTGCTCAGTTTCTGGCAATACACTGGCAATTTTCTGTTACCCTCTCAAAAGGTTGTTCTTTGTGCAACAATGCTGAGATATAGTAAACTTATGATGTCATATTACCCACAAAGTGAATAGGCAGTTGGCAAAGTATGTCGAGTCTCCAAATAAAAGGGCTTTGTTGATATTTATCTTCCCAGCCAGTTTATGTTGTCTCTTAGACTCTCTCCCACCAGCTGGCTGAATTAATGACTTGTGAAACTTCCCTGCCTGACACGCGTCGCAGTGTGGCATTCTGTAAGACAAAGCCATCCATCTCCTGGGTCTCTTCTTGAGAGAGAAAACTGGTATTTCCCTGCCTTTCAAATGGTTTATCGGACTAATCTCAGAGTGAAAGCACAACCCCTCAAATCTTTTCAAAGGGATTCACATTTGAGTAAGTACCTTGAGAAAAATAAGAATGACGAAGCCCCACAGCTAAAGATGTCTGTGTGTCTGCAGTCCATGGTGGGATCACATTATTTGACAACTGTGAAAGAGCTGTTGTGGTCTGGGATGCAGAGCATGGCTGAAGTTCAGCAGAGGAATGTGCAGGTTGGTCCCTGGTCCTGCATTTCTGGAGTTTTTAGCCATGGTGTCGATGCTGTGTATGTGCAATAACTGCAGATCCCTGTGGGAGGCTGCTTTCCCTTGGAAACCACACTCAGTCACAGGGTATTTCCCTCTTCCTTCATTTGCAGTTTGCATTGTCACCCAGCATGAAAAATAATACTCCAGCTGTTTTCAGTTTCATCTCTGTCCTTTGGTGGACAATTTCTGTGTCAAGTCTTGCTTCCATCTTAATTATATTTGTGAAAAGACAGAATAAATTTTCACTATTGTTTGCCCATTAACCAAACTTTAAATTTTCTGCCTGGGCCCCAATGAAGTGACGCTGCTTGAATTTAGAGGCCATAAAAAGAAAACCACGATGATCTTTAGGCACTTCACTAATATTAGCTGTTGGTGCATCCAACAATTTGAATCACAGCTGAATTTCTCTGAAATGTGTGTCCCACAGCACTGCACTAGGCTTGAAGAAGTCTCTGTTACAAATCTACCTCGGTCATCAGTCAAATATTTTCAAGTCTTTGTCTCTGTTTTCTCTGTTAAATTGAGATAAGGGTAATAACAACTTTTTTCCAGAAGTTTTAAATCACTTCTGGGGCCTAATTAAAATGCCAGGAGGTCCTGGTTTTGGTTCCAGTACACCAATGTTGCTGTGTGCATGTTGCTGCTGCACACAACTGTATGTCAATCAATATGTTTGGAAAGACTGTTATGAGGCCAGTAATTTTTGCCTTTGCTGTATGGGTTAATGGAAAATCTGGCCAATGCAAAGCTGCCAATCTCTGCACAGAGCTCAGCGCTCTGCACTGCTTCTGTGCGTGAAGCCTCCATCTGGCCAGGCTGTTTCATTTCCCATCACTGCAGCCTTGGCTTTTTGCTCAATTTTAAGTCAGATTTCATTTTCCCTGTGGATGCTGGATCTGGTTTTGCCCATCATCCTGCACCCTTCAGAGCAGTAGCCTATGCTCAGGGTCTGAGTGTTTGCCAGAGGAGGTCACCGACAGCCAGAATGTTTGTGAGGCTTCTTTTGAGACACTCGTCTGTCCAGGCTTTGAGGGTTTCAGCCACCCTTGTCGAAAGTTGTCTTTAAACACATTTCTGCATCCTCTTTTCTTGCTTCATCCTTTTCTCTGTCACTTTTTCCAGGGTGGACAGCTGAACAAATCCCATTATCTAGAACTGCTGTTAATTCTCAGCAGTAGAGGCATCTCCTGATGCCATGCACAAATTCAAGTTTCTCCCTAGTCAGAACTAAGGATCATTTGTGATAAGAAGAGAAGATACAGCAACAACATTAACAAGTTTTTTCCTCTCTTCTGCTTTTCTTCTACCCACTTCATCCTGGTCTAGAGGGATTACTTATTGTGAGACCAAATTTATTATGTCCCCCTCTATATCAGACACAACCTTCTCACAAACAGGATTCTTAACCAACACTAAATTATGAATGATGGCTTCCTGACAGCAACTGCTCAGATTGAAACTTCAGCAAATGTCAGACATGAGGTCAGAATTTGTTTGAGTTCCCAAGGAAAAGGAACTGCACTTACAAGGGAAGAGTCTGTTTGCTTCAGAGATGTGCTTGTAGTCTCTGTGCATGTGGGTGTGCATGTTCTATTGTGCCTTTTATATGCATTTTATTCCTTCACAAATTGTGCATTATACAATAGGACTTTCCAGCCACAATGTCTTTGGCATGTCAGTTCTAATACACAAAGTCATAGAATTGTTTGGGTTGGAAGAGCCTAAAGGATCATCCAGTTCCAACCCCCTGCCATGGGCAGGGACACCTTCCACTAGCCCAGGTTGCTCAGAGTCCATCCAGGCTGGCCTTGGACACTTCCAGGGATCCAGGGGTAGCCACAGCTTCTCTGGGCAGCTGTGCCAGGACCTGCCCACCCTCTCAGTAAAGAATTTCTTCTGTAAATCTAACCTAATTCCCCCCCTCTTTGAGTTTGAACCCATTCCCCATTTTCCCACCACTACAGTTCCTGATGAAGAGTCCCTCTTCAGCTTCCTTTTAGGCTTTTTCAGATACAGGAAGGCTGCCATGAGGTCTTCATGCAACCTTCTCTAGGCTGAACAGAACTTAATTGACACTGACCCAACAAGTCCCTTACCCTTCTGAGTAGCTGTTTTTGTGAGTAAGCCCATTACCTCCAGCACAGCTCGCTCCTGTTAACAGTGAGCACAAACTCATAGAGCTGCACAGGTAAGAATTTCACCCAGAATTTCCAAGTACTCACTTATCTTCACCTTACTGGTGCTCCTGCCCACCCACATCTTACATGGGCATTTTTATGTGCATTAAAACACACTAAAGAGGCATCCTGAAGCCAGTGCTGTAGAACAGAATTCTGGTTTTTTTGCCTTCCCTGGAGATGCTTCAGTAATGTACAGCAGCGATGGTAAGGCTGTAAAAATTGCGTGTGTAGGAACACATAAAATTCCATTTTATGAGAAAATCTTCTTTCCATGCAGAACCAAAAAGCAAAGTACCTGTGGCTAATGCCTTGACACATTCCTTGTCAATTACTCCTGCATGTTTTCACTCATTCTTGTTCCACCTTTTTACCAGCCAACATCACTGCTGGTGTAAAAAGATGTTTTGAAAGTCCTTTCAACGCTGCTCATAGAAGAGGTTTTCAGTTTTAGAGAATGAGCTCTGTCTTTCATCAGTAAGTCATTTCCCCCCATTTTATGCTTCATTCTTGTGCATTCTGACTCCTCTGTGCAGCTGGAAGGAGACTGTAGATGTTGTCACAGTAATGGTCCTATTACAGCATGGCAGCTGAGGGGAAAACGTGGCAGAACTGGTCATGTTTTTTCAGAGGACTGGTACCACTGGTACAAGCCAGGTAAAAACTGATTAGCTTTTGGACACCAGGACTTTGCAGGAATTAATTTGATATTGTAGTTACAATTCTCCCCTTTAACAGGAATATAAAAAACTGTCTGTTTAGGGGCTTAAAATGCTTTATCAGTGAGAATATACATTTGTGGGTGGTTTCAACAGAGCTGCAGAGTAAATTCTGATAGGGGGAAGCATAATGGAAATTTGCCAACAGGGTAACTGTGCATCCATTCATACAGTTCAGTGTTTGTGCTGGTCATACAAGGAGAGATTCGGATGACAGTTTTAGATCTGTGTGAACAGAAGGAATTCAGAGAAAACAGCCTGTTCACAGGTGACACCACAAAAGGCTGGCCTACAATAATAGTCCAGGCAGGTGATGATTTCTGCATATTTCTGTGTTGTACATTGAGTCAAAAAAAAAATCCGTACCAAAGGAGCACTGATTATTTGTGGCAGTGGGAAATAAGGGCTGGGGTTCCACACAGAGAACTTATTTTTCCTTCAGCTGCATTTTCTCTTGAAAAATAAAATCAAATTTTCATATAGACTCTGGTAACATAGCATGAATACTTGCAGAACAGAGGGCACAGCACAGAGCAAGGAATTTTAGTCAGGTGATAACTGAGTGCATTGGGAAGATAATGGATTTGCCAGGTATATGGCATGGTGACATTTTCATCAGCTAAAAGGGTGCCATACCCTGAAAACTGATGCCAGTGCAACTCCTCTGCTAAATTCTGCAGAACAGAAAGTGTGTGGGATGTTGAAGTGGAGGGAAATTCCCTGTTATTTTGGAAGTGAGAGAGCTGAGAGAGTGCAAAGACGAGGTATAGGGGATGCCTGTAGGAGTACACGATACTTCAAATGAAAGCAGGCGAAAGCTGGATATTTTGAAGGATGTGGTTCTGGGCTGGGAGCAAGGGAAAGAAGAAAATCTGGATTCTGTGGCTGGGGAAAGGTGTTGTTTGAGCAGAGTGTCAGCTCCACCCGCAGGGGCAGTGGAGGAACGCAGCAGGGAACGCAGGGGATTCTGCTGGTGCGTTTTGGGGAGAAAACCGGGAAAACCACAGCACGGCGTTTTCCTTCGATCCGTGAATAGTTACGCTGTGCCACCTGAGAGTTCAAACGGTGCTTTATTCCATGCTGTCACTCGTTGCTTTTCTCTGTGCTGTTTTTTAAAGGCACCTCTCAGAACAATTTTTTTTTTTTTTCTTTGCTGTAGTGGACAGACCCTGCCCAGGATCACCTGGCCCTTCTGGCTGGGATCTCACTTGGAACCAAGTAATGGAGGTGAGGTTCAACTCACCATCAGTTCTCACTAAAATTGAGTTCAACAGAGTGCAGTCATGCCTGAATATCAATTTTCTGCTTCAATTTAAAGTTATGGATTGTTGATCACGACATCTCTGTAGCTTCTCAACAATTGCAAAGTGTCACTGAAGTATTTCAGGCTATTTGATTGTAAGCAAGGTTCATTTTTGTCAGTTTATTCTTACCTCCTGTTTATTGTCCACCCTCAGCTGTTAGTGCCAGCAGAAAGGAGTGGTGTGCTGCTCTTCAGGGCTCACTGCCAGAGGAAAAGGACAGCGAGTGATGATGCTGCACGGAGTAACAGACCTGGCTTTGAGCTCCTCCTGGTGTGTCTGCAATTCCCACCTGTGCAGGAGCAGAGCAAGGCCAGGCATCTTCAGCGGCAGCACAGCAAGCTCTGCCTCGTGTCTGTGCTGCTCCGCTGGCTCCCTGGGGGCGGCAGGCAGGACAGGGTGATGGAGCTCCTGCCCTGGCACCAGACAGAGCTGTCAGCAGCCTGCCTGGGGGCTTCATGCTGAAATGGACTTAGAAAACAAGGGAGGAAATGCTTAGGAATATCTCACAGGATCACAAATAAACGATATCCCAAAACCTTGTGTATATTGGGTGTACTTTAACTTAATTCATTGCAAGCAGTTTGCACAGTGAAAGAAAATGTCATTCCTGCTTTCTTTTGTTCTTTTCCACTTTCTCGTTTCCCAAGCAATACAGAGCCTCTAGTCTGTCTCTTCTCAGCCAAAAGTGAGCTAAGAGTCAGGATCCAATTTGGGATACAGTTCTGTTCCTCTTTTTTTCAATCACTTTTTTTGTTTTACTTTGAATGGCTCTAGCTAACTATGTTTTGAATTAGTCTCCAGAGACTGAATGGTTCTGTTTGTTTTTAATAGACATGACTGAACAGATTCTGGTTTATTCTGCTGTTGCTAAATAATTTCCTCACCAAAATGAAAATATTTACCTGGCTCTAAATATTTTTTCCTAGAAGTTAACCAAAATGCCTTGCTCAGTTTCTTTTCCCATTTTTGTCATTAGAGAACACCAATAACACTCTAGACAACTGTAGCATATCAATTATGAATGAAAATAATATTTTGTCTGTGATTACATGTTTCTGGCATTTTTATGTTCATTAGACATCGTGAAGTAAATGTTCTGTTTGTCAGTGTAGATTTCTACACAGCAACACGCTGTGAATGAGAATGTTATTCCTTCTCTCAAGCACCGAAAGTGCATTGAGATTTCCAGGTTTATTTTTTCACTGAGAACTAAGCATGTGGGGATCTTTAGCTGAAAACACTGTTGAAACACCCAGCTATTATTTATGGTATTGTATGGCTACCTTAGGGCCAGGAGATACCAAACTAACTGTATCAAACTTTCTTCTTGATTTCCTTCCTTCACCTAATTACCCCATAATTCTCTTAATTACTACTCAACCCCGCAAGTTGCCCCAAAATAGCCAAGACTCCATGTGCTGAAAGTCTGGAAAGCAGCTGGCTACTAACTCAGGTTATGTGGTAGTCTGCAGTGTTTCTCAGTGGGTCTGAAAGGTGTGTCTGGAGATGGTGAACACAAATGGATGGTACCAGCCTGGGCTCAATCTGCCTTTTGTGCCAGGGACTAGAGATTGGGCTCTGAAAGTAGGATCTGCCATTGAGATATTGAGAGGAGTTGAAGGTTCTCCCATGTTTCAGCCCACCTGATTATCAGCGAGCTGCTTTCTACTGCTGGGGTCACTCTGCTGGCATGAAACCATGACTCTGGTGATTTAGGAGGGCTGAGGGTTGTGCAGGTGGCACCCTCATCCTGGTGTGCAGATGAATTCCCATTGAGGAAGCCTGAGCTGGGCTCTGCCATAGATGTGCAAGGGTCATGCTGCTGCTCCTTGGTCTGTGGGTGTCTTCTGTACCAACTCTTCCTCACTCAGCACCACAGCAGCAGCCCCCGAGGGCTGGAGCACCACCGACCGCCCACACCCCTGCCGGGGGTGTGACCCTGGCTGTGCTCTCCTCACAGAGCCAGCCACCGTGGTGGTACAGGAAATCATAGACTATCCCGAACTGGAAGAAACCCCAAAGGATCATCGAAATCCAACTCCTGCTCCTGCACAGGACAACCCCAAGAATCCACTGTGTGCCTGGGAGTGCTGTCCAAATGCTTCTTGAACTTTGTCAGGGTTGATACCATGAGCACTTCCCCGGGGAGCCTGTTACAGTGCCCACTACCATCTGGTTGAAGAACCTTTTCCTAATACCCAGTCCAAACCTCCCCTGGCACAGATTCATGTCCTTCCCTCGGGTCTTTTCAGGGGTCACCACGGAGATGAGATCGGTGCTTGCCCCTCTGCTTCCCCTCACCAGGAAGCTCAGAACAGCTGCGAGGTGTCCCCCCAAGTCTCCTCTTCTCCAGGCTGAAGAGAGCAAGTGCCCTCAGCCGCCCCTTGTAAGAGCTGCTGCTGCTCGGAATCGGTGCTGCTGGCAGGGGCACGCTCTGCTTTTGGGTTTGCCGTGCCGGGAGGTTTGCGACATTCTCCCCAGAAGACCTTAACCCACAGATGGTTCCGTGTACTTTTTGTAGGATGTCCTTCGCGCGGGATGCGCTTTGGCTGGTCGGGCGCGGTGATCACGGCTCCGGGGCTCTCGGCTTGAAGCCGGGGCAGGTACGAAGCGTTCGGGGCGGCTCTGGGGGAGTCGCGGCGAGGGAGGGAGGACAGGACGGGACGGACACCGGCGGGCAAGGGGTCGGTGCCCGCCAGAGCGCGTTGGAGACCGTGCGGCCTCTGCCGGGAAAGAGAGCCAGGAGCCGGGAGGGAAGGGGAAAGAGAGGGAGAGCGGGTCGGTGGGAGCCGGCGGCGAAACCGGAGCGGGACCTCCCTGCCTGCCTGCGTTCCTCCCTCCGCTCGGAGCCCGCGGCGAGGCGGGGCGGGCGTGGCGCCGGAGCGGAGCCCCGCAGCAGCGAGGTCCCCGCGCTCTCCCTCCCCCGGCGGCTGCGGGCCGGGCAGCGAGGCCGGAGCACCCCGCGGCCGGGGCGGGGTGGAAATTTACCGGGTCGGTCCTCAGCGAGGGGCTCGGCAGGAGGCGGAGGGAGGGCGGGGAGCGGCGGAGCATCATCTGGCGGGGAACGCGAGGGACCAAATGACTGTGAGGAAGGGCGGCAGCCGCCACCGCCGCCGAGAGAGGAGCGAGCCGCGGCGCAGCGGCAGCAGCAGCCCCGCTCCCCCGGCGGCGATGGCGGCGGGCGGCGGCGGGGCTGAGCGGAGCTGAGCCGGGCCGGGCCGGGCCCCCCGCCCGCGGCTCCGCATGGCGCGGGCCTGATGTCGGAGCGCGGCCCGGAGCCGCGGCGGCGCTGCGGGAGCAGGAGGAGGATGGCGGGGCTGGTGTGGAAGTGGCCGCGTACCCGCCTGCCCGTGGGCGCCAGCGCCCTGGGCGTCTTCGTCCTCTGCTGGCTCTACGTGTTCCCCGTGTACCGGCTGCCCGACGAGAAGGAAATCGTGCAGGGGGTGCTGCTGCAGCAGGGCAAGGCGTGGAGGAGGAACCAGACTGCGGTCGCCCTGTTCAGGTACCGCCGTGCGCGGCCCAAGGGCAGCGGGGACGGGCAGCGGGGACCGCCAGCCCGCGGCCCAGAGCCCGCCCGGGCGCGCTCCCTGCCCCGCCGAGCCCCAAACTTTATTCTTTCCTCCCCAGCCCTTTGTTTTGTCACAGCGGGCGGCGGGCGGGCAGGGCCCCTTCTGCCCAGCAAAACTTTTCTTGGGGTGGCTGCGTTGGCTGCGGGGAGGAGAAAGGGCTCGGCGCGGGCGATGGAGGCTTATCCCCGCAGGGACACCTTTGTGAGGGCGGTGAGGTTTCCGAGGGTGCGGCGGTCGCCTGCACAATGGGATGCTTCTCGCTTGCCGGATATCAGAGGCACCGGCAGCGCCCGTGGCTGCTAACAAAGCCCGGGGCTGCCGGCCCGGCTTCCCCCGCTCCGGGGGCTGCCGGAGGGAGCCCGGCTCGCGGGGCTCCCGGGATGCGCCAGGAGGGTTTGCGCGGATGTGCATCCGTGTCAGCGCGCCCGCTCCGAGCAGCCTCGGGAAGCTCCGCGCTGCTCCTTGGCTCTCTGCGGTTTATTACAGAAGCCACGTGAAAAGGCACCTTTTCTCTCCGCTCTGCTTTTGACGTGGCTGGGAAATGGCGATAGTCCTTGGGGCCCATTTCGCCTTGCCCAGCTGCGCAGGAGAGGGGGAATGTGGCAGCCAAGCCGCCACAGCTGCGAGCGGTGGAACACCGACCGGGTCCCTGCGGTGGGCAGGATTTTTTAATCACTCTCCCTTAAAAGCGTCTACAGTGGAGACTTGCATCCCCTCAAAAATTTCTCACGTGTTTGGGTAAAATACAGGCAATTGGAAGAGAGGCAGATTTCCCTCCCTTTCCCGGAGGGAAGCTGGGTTTTTTCTCCCTGTCCTCCAACTAGCAAATTAAAGATCAGAGTAAGTGGTAATCAAACTGCCTCCAGAAAAACTCTCTTTAGTACAATGAATCAGATCCAAAATTCAAAGGACTTATTTTCTCTTTTAAAAATATTTTTGTTTGTTTTTAAGGGGCGTACAGTTTTATTTCAAGTTCTTCAGTATTTTCTGAATGTATTCGCTTTTGTCATGAACTGGAGCTGGTGTTAATATCAAGCTTAGTATCTTGTCTGCTGGGATAACAGAAACCTTACAGTTCTTGAAACGCACATTTGTTGGTTAGCCCCCAAAGCCTGGAGGAAATCTGAGCAATGATGTGTGATAAGCAGGAATGTGTTGATACTGTCTCATTAGGCAGGCCTGGAAGAAGTCCTCCCTCTAATACAGAACTAGCAATAAGGTACGGATGCAGGATCCCTCTCCTAAAGCACTTAACTAACACTAGAAGCTACGATTATCTTCTTGACTATTAGTTAATCTTGATCCTGTGCACCAAAGACCCCCATTTTTGGGGGTAGATGAATCCAGCTTTTTTAAAAGTTACCCCACAGGTTATGTAGGACAGAGTTTGGTCTATTAGTTGTCATGTTAGTAAACCAAATGTTGTTTGAAGACTGGTGGTGCTGCTGCAGTTTCAGTTTACAAAACAGTTTTAGACCATTTGCACCACATGGTTTAGTAACAAAAACTCTGTGTGGCTTATCAGCTATTCCACTTGCCCATATGTTTTTCTACACTCTAAGCATAGTGATTATCTCAGAGATGCTATTGAAGAGAGTCTCATGCAATAAAAGGAGTTGTTGTTTCTTGTCTGAGCCTCTAAATACGATGAACTTTAAATCAGTCTGCTTTAAAAGTAGTTTTTAAGAGAAATTGTATGCTGGAGATATGTAGTGAGTATAGTAAACTGTATTATTCCAACATTTGTGAAGTAGAACTCTATTTTTGCTGCTTTAATTTGCTTCTCTTCATGATAGAAGATTTTGAAGTTGAAGCCCATGTCAGGCAACCTGCTGTATATTTGAGATGAACAGAAACTCTTTGCTCTGGTCCTGCTGTCCCTAAGCAAGCCAGCTGTAAAAACTCCAAATTTAACTTCTGCTGGAAAATTCCAGAGAATGTCAGTCTCTGTTGGAATGGGAAAGTAGGGATAGAGCTTCACAGAAAACCTGCATGTGAACTTTCAAGTAATATGGCTTTCCATAATAGTCTAATATTAAGTGTGCTTTAATGTATTATTAATAAAATATTATTTAAGGACAATGTTAATTGCTGTTCTCCCTAGCCCTCCTGCCACATCCTGGTTAACAGATAATTTTGGTTTCACTCAGTTTGAAGCATAAATTGGAATAAATCTGGGCTAAAAATCCAGTACTGCTTTCTGTAATAGAGTGTCATTTGTGGGATTGTATAGCCAGGTTCTTGCTACACAGAGCAAACTCCTGGTAGGTTTGGAACTTTCTCCTCCTGTAAACTCACCAGACTCCTATTGCTGAAGTGGATGTTGGGTAATTAATTTGATGAAATCATATTTTTCAAACCTCAGAAAGACCCTTTGCCTTCTGTACCTGGACCAAGGACAACTTCACTAAGTGACATAGCAAGTTCAACAAAACCATCGGGGTAATTTGGGGTAGTTTGGGTTGAACCCTGGCAAACAAGTGCTGGTAGCTCCTCAATCTCCACTGCTGCTTCCTTCTCCTCTCTGTACAGCCAGAAACCTTATGGAAAGATCTGATCCCTGTTCTTGGTTATGCAAGAACCCAGACTGGCCTGGTTCTTGTGGAATGACTCGATGGGGCTTTTGTGTTTGAATGAATTTCCAGAACTGCTTTTCAAATATAAATACCTGCATAATTAGCCATGGATGCCTTAAATTTCAAGACACTAGAGGTTGAGGGTAGTTACAGGGTGAAAGCATCTCCTGTCTGACAAATGCTGAATATTGTCAGTCAGTTGGTAAAACTGCTTAATTTTGAGCTGCAAAGTGGTCAAAATAGGAGTCAGATGATCATTAGAGCCACTAATAGCTAATGTGTCTAATCTGCCTACAATATAATGGTTTGTCATCCTCTGAGGTAGTTAATGTTACTGAGACCTAATTGTTTTTACAGATTGCTTAGGGTTTTTTTCTAGGGCCTAGTGCTGCTGAGATTATTTAGGCAAAAGTGGTTTTACTTGCTGTCTGTTATTTGCTAAAGTAAATTACATACAGTGATACCTTTAGAATGGTTTTATTTAAAAGACTGCAATTCGTTAAAGGCAGAACTGGATCTTTTTATCTGCCTTACAAGCTCCATACAACCACGAATCCCAAGCACTGTGTGTTTATGTGACACTTCTTTCATTTGTTTGTGGAGGGTGGAGCTCCTCTAGGGAATGGGTATGCTGTGGGGAGCAGTGGGTTTTGGACTGCCAGGAGTCCCACTGAAGGGGCTGGATGATGGTTAGTGCCTTAGAGGCTCTTCAGGAAGAGATGGGACAGTCCCTGCAAGACACCAGAAAGGCTTCACTGATACTAAGCTGTGTTCTTGCCTCTGCTGCTTCAGTTTTGTGTGATGCTGAAAGGTCACCAGGGATTATTCTGGGGGTGACTTGATTAAACTGGTGGCAAATGTCCCCTGTGAACTCACTGTTCATGACCTGACTCCACTCCAGAGCATCTGCTACAACTTGTCTTTGCTCTCTGGTGATGTCCCCTCTGACACGGCCAAACTGGCTCTGCTCACCTTGGCTGGTGGCTTCTCCACTCCTTTCCATCAGATTTGTCCTCTTGTCCATTTTCCATGGACAGAGCAGAGAGGCTGCTGCCCTGAAATCACACAGCAGGGTCAGTGGCTGAATTGGACAGAATATCCAAGGTTCTGGTGTTTGCAGAGGGGATGTGCACAGACTGTGCAGGTTTTATGTGCCTTGCAGAAGCCCTGCTCTGTTCCCAGGTGCCAGAGGGGCTTTCCCCACTGGAACTGCCTCTTGTCAGCTGCTCTCTGCCAGCTGTCCCTGCCTGTACCTGGAGTGCAAGCACGGGAGGAGCATCCCCCCATGCACATCACTGCTCATCCTGGATTGCATGAACACAGAGCCAGAATCCCAGGTCACTTCCCCAGCTGGGTATGACAGATGCTATTGCAGAGTCAGCAAGGTTTTCCTTAGTTCAGAAGGCTTTTTTTTCCTTCTCTTTTTATGACAGCACTGCAAATTATGTGAGTCTTGGGATCCTCATTGGGCTATTTCAAGGCAAATCTGAGATTAAACTTTGTATTGTTCAGGTTGACTTTAGATAAGAGTTTGGCCCTTCTTAAACAGCTTCATCAGATACAGAATTATTCCTGCTTTCCCTAGATGCATATAAAGGACAGAGCTAGGAGTAGACCTGGGAGATGCTGGTTTAGGTTAGTTCTGCTTTTATGCTCTGAGAAGCTCTGCCCTGAAACTAATGGATATGCCCACGTGTTGAGCCAAATCCCGTTCATTTTTCTGTCCTTAGTAGGTGTTGCTAGTGCCTGGCTGAGTTTTCATCAATATTTTACTTCATTTGTTTACTTTGATTGTTGTTGCTGTTGTATTTGCTTCATTGGTGATAAATGGAGTATTTGCAATTTGTGGTTTCCAGCTGAGATGAGAAGTTCTTTTGGTGAAGAGGTACAATTCTGAAGAGCAGGTTAAAGATGAGAGGAAAGAAATGTTCTTCTTGCATGTCATTATTTGGAGGCTGTGATGAAGAAAGCAAGCTGTAGAGAGGCTTGGCTCCATATCTTCAAGGTGGATACCTGAATGACATGAAAACAATGAGAAATAGTTATCTGAGTTAGCTCACAGTGTCTTTGCAGATGAGAGATGTGCTGGCAAGATAGGAATGGATTTAAATTCCTGAGTTCCAGCTCCTGCTCTCCTCCTTCCTTGACCCTAAGTAGCGTTTTCTTAGAGATGAAACAGACTGCTGAGATCCCTTGCACACTGTTGGATTGCTGCTTTCCTTTGGATTTGTAAAAACTCCAGTCTGCCAGTATATATGGGAGGATGTAGCCAGCTCCCTGAGGCTCTTTTCCTGTTAGCTGGGAGCAGCCAAAGGCCCACAGCCAGGCACTGGGGAACAGGAGGAGCAGAGACTTTGCTGGAATTTAGGTTACCCAGCTGGGGCCCCGAAAGTCTGGTATGTACACACCAGACACTGCTGGATGTATGGATTTTCCCATTTAGATTTTCCCTTTTTTTGCTGTGCAATGGGCACTGAATCATCCGTACAATGGAGCAATGAGTGATTTATTCCTCTCATTGTAATTTTCATCTTCAGAGCAGCCAAGAGTGTTGCTCCCATTTGACATGTGTTTAGTGACATATATGAAAATTCCTATTTTTGAGGCTAGTTGCTAGTAGGTAAATGCATGGAAAATGAATTGTCTTTCACCCTTTAGAATTTGTCTTTCCCCAGTGTGGATGAACCTCACTGAAACGAGGAAGCTGTTTGGACTGCAGTCTTCTGTTGTTCCAGTTTTCTGAGCACCAAAAAATACTTAAATTTTAAATCCCTAGGTATACGTTAATCTTTTTCTGTATGCTGCATGGGGTTCTCAAAATGCAAGGAAATTGCTCCTGATGCTAAATCATTTTAACATAGCTGCACACAGTTAAATTCAGACTGAAGCACATTAACCCAAGCTAAGTAGTGTTTGTAAACCTCAGTGTAGATTCAGCTTTTCTCATGTCACGATTTTTGCATACAGAAGACCAGAGATTCTTCTCCCAGGTCTTGGAATTTAACCTGATTAGATAAACAGCAGATGGGGTGGGACAAGGCACTGGTAAGTCCCTGGACCGTGGCAAAGTGTTTTTTTCTGTGAAGTATTTGCTACAGAAGCTCTGAGCTTCATGAAGAAGCTGTTCACATTGCCTTGATGTTAGTGGTATTCAAAAATTTTAACAAGGTGAATTAAATTGTGGAGCACTAAATCCTGGCTTTCACCAGGATTCTGGAGGTCACTTTCCCACTGCTCCATTTGGGATAAAGGTGAAAGTTATGAAATTAGATTGTTATACACTATTTTATGGCTTGCAGAATGGTGTGGGGGGTTTAGTTGCTATTGCATTACATCAACAGAGTTTTATTTTGACTTCTGTTCCATTTGCTGGAAAATGCCCTCCTTAATTTCTTGGTATAGAGATACTCTTTTCAAATGGAGATGTGGCTACAGTGAGGCTTTTAAAGCTGCTGGGAACAGCTGAATAGAAATGGTTAACATTTTTTGTCTTTCATGTTTGCTGAGAGGAGCATCTTGAACATTTCCTAAACAACCATTGTGTTTATATTTTTTCCATCTTTTTTCTCCTCCACCTCTTCTGCAGTCTATTCCCATTCTTGAGCTGCTTGAGGCCCTCCTCAGCTTTAAGGGGAGCCCCAGACTATTGGAGTGGCTCTTTTGATAATAATCCAATTAACATTCAAAGCAGTGATACAAAGAACTCGTGTGAAATTATTTACTCCTGTATCTCCTTCCCCATCTGAACTAACAATACCCTTCTCCAAAGTCTTGCAGCTCCCACTGATGATCAGGGCATCTGTTGTTTTGCATCCTTGATGTTCCAGCAGTTGGCTATCAGGCTTTCCAGGTAAATTGCAGACTTTGCCTTCACGTGTTAGCAAGATAAACTTACCAGGTTGCCTCTGCTCCGAGGAAGCACCACCAGCTTTAATTTAGGAGTTGCTGTATAGCTCTCCTATATTTTAAGGAGTGCTGGGAAACCAGATCATCAGCTATTTTCCTTGCTTTCTTATGGGAAAAACTTGCCCTGCGTATTTCTGGAATGCCAGGAGTGGTCATTGCTGTAATAGAGAAATAACACCTTTGTATTTCCTGTCAGAGATGGAAGACAAACAAACAAGACATAATTATTTTTCTCCAGTGAAAAGATTTTAATATTTTCCTATGTGGTCCATCTTGGCCAAATGTCAGTTCTGGGAATTCTGTTCGATCTGCCTCAGTATTTGGAGGTTCCCTCACTCTGCTGTTGCTGTTGCTCCTGCGGTGTGCTGGTGTCTCAGGGCAGGGTGATGAGGGACCCTCTGCTGTGGGCAGTGCTCAGAAATGCCGGGAGAGTTGAGGAAACCAGTCCAAAAAGCTGGAAATGTGCAGTGGGTGGGTGATGCTGAGCCCAAAGCTCTCTGGCTGATGCCTGTGAGTCAGTAAGATTTAGGCCTAATGGCAAATGGGATGAAGACTGTCGGGTGACTCATCTGGGCTTCAGTGCCCCCACTTCTAACTGCAGGGGACACTGGGTTTTGGTTCCCCATGTGCTTCTGTACAGCAAAGGAAGCAGAGTTATAAAGGGAATTAAGGAAGCTATGTACATGGCATGGTTATCTCTTGTTACTGAACTTCAGGTCCAGGTCACTGCTGGTGCTGGTTGGGAATTCTGTGAATAACTATCATTGTCCAGAAATTATTATTTTTACAGTGCATAAGCTTGCAGAGAGACATTCTGTGCTCTGAAGGATTTTCCTTCCAAGAATATGTTAATGAGATCCCAGCTATGCAGATAAGGAATTTTGATGAATGGGGTGGGTTTCCCATGTGTTAGTGCAGTTTTTAATGTGAAGGAATGTTGTAGGCACAGAGTTTGTGGTGACTGTGGCCCAGCCTCATCCCTAATTGGCTCCAGCTGTGCAGGACAGGTGAGCAGCATTGAAGGGAAGAGCCATGGAGTGCCCATGGAGTGCCCAGGTGCACTGACCAACCCCAGAGGGAACAGAGGGCACACAGGTGCAGTGCAGCAACACCAGGGGTATTAAAGGCTGGGCTGAAGGACAATGAAGAGCTGCAGACCCTTGAAGCCTTCTTGGGTGTTGGTTGTGTCTCCACTGTCATTCCAAGAAAGGACTCCCTGGGTAGGTGACAGGCTCTGTGAATATTCCCTGGAGGGGTGACCCAGTACTTGTGCTGGCTCTTCCTGCTGCTGGAACCTGGGGTACCAGCTTGCTACTTGTGAAGCGTGCAATGCATTTGTTTTAGTATTTTTCTTCTTTCCATGACTTCCATTGAGGCATTTATCTATTTCAGAGAGAATAGAAGAGCTCTTTATTGCATGTGTAGCATTCACCAGGGATATGAATCCCTGTTCCTGGATAGTAGCTCAGAGTTGCTTACTGTATAAAGAATGAGTTGTCAGCTACTGGTGAAATTCTCATTTGCTACTGCTACTCCACCTGTGAGTTCTGTCACAACGAGTGCTGCAGCAGACATTCCTAATTGGAATGTAGTCTTGAGATTACCCTTGCTAGTTGTGGGTGATTTACTGCTATCCATTCAGGCAACATTACCTTCTTATTTGTCTGAGTGAGGTTCAGATTCTTTGCAGTCTCCTGTGTTGTGCCATTTTGTACTTAATGGCCATGTAAAAAGCATGAGAATTAATTTCTCTAGGGTGTGGCTGTACCATGGGATAGAAAGGAGATGCAATATTCATGAGGTAGGAGCAGAGGAATGTTGGATCAGATGAGAATGGGAATGATGAAGTGAACACTGTCTACAGCTTGCTTAAAGATTGATTTGAAAGGTAATTTTGAGATAAATACATACTGTATTTAATTTTTATTTGCCTTTAGACCTCTGTAATTTTTATGATGTAATTAAGAAATGGGTTGAGACACTGTGGTCTGTGAGTCTGTAGAGCAGATAGCTCAACCTGTAAGTTCTCAGAAAGTTCATATATCCACCACTATGCCTCAGTTACAGAGAGGAGTTTAAGGTTTATTGCTGTGATGATTAGGATTATGAGGAGGACACCTTTTGCCAGGGACCAGCATTCCAGCTGTTTTCAGGCTCTGGAGCTGTGAGGCACTGCAGGCCAGGGCATGCCCACCTGCAGAATTTCACCTGGTTTGGTGATGCACGTTCTTCCCTCAGAGCGAAGCAGGAAAGGATGCTGAACTATGCATTTTGAGGCTAGGGGCACTTAACATAACTTGGAGAATGCCCACCCTTATAAGAGCTGTGCCAGCTCCTGCAATCAGGTGAATTTGTGAGAGTCTTGCTTTCATGAGATAGAAATGAAACTGAGTGTTTCAGCCCTCATAACTGCAGAGAAGTGCTGTAGATGTGAATGGTGGCTTGGTCCCCAAAAGGCAAGTAGAAATTCAGTGTGGGTTGTAGTAATTCAGATGCCTCATTTCTGTGCTTAATCATCATTTTGGGGGCCTGACTCACAGTTTAAGTGCTAGGGATTGCTATAGTGAGAATTACATATCAGCCTATAATTAGATGCATTTTTTAATTAAGGAAACTGCAACAGTAAAGGGAATAAGAGAAACAAAACCAATCTGGGCACTCTTTCATAGGTCATATTATTGAACATTTTGTCTTGGCAGCCAGCAAGCATCCAGCACAAACACACTTGCTGAGCCTTATGGACAAGTGCTGAACATCTCCAGGTTTATGTATGCCCAGCTGGATGAAGCAGTGAAAATGCACATGGGATAGTTACTCTTACTATCCTGTTTCAGCCATTGCCTTTAAGTGTATCCAGAGGGGAATGGCAGAGCGTGCTGTTCAAGCTTTCTGATCAACAAATGGTAACGACAAGGAAGTTAACATATCAGTAGAGGAATTGTGTGTTTTGTTAGCTCTTTTTAGAAAACAGAACAAGTGGAAAACACTTATTTACTGTCGTTCAGTAAATGCTAATGGGTCCAGCATCTGAGAATGTGTTTATTTTTGCCTTGGGTCTTTGATGCTTTCTCTCATTTACAAACTTGTTTATCTCACAAACTGTTTTGTGCTTCACTTGTCTAACAGGCCATTGCTACTGAAAGTCTTGTACTAAGAGGGTTGAGTTTGTTGGTTTTGTCCACCCTAATCTGTGGGAAAATGTTCAGTTGGTTTTAGAAATTCAGTTTTCCTCATCTGCTGCAGAACAGCAGATCTGCATCACAGAGAAAAGCCAAGTTCCCTCTGCTGGTGTGGGGGAAATGGGCTGCTGGGCTCTCATGTGTGGCATAACCAGAAGAACATGAGCAGCATCTGTCACTTGAAATCAGAGCTCACCCTCGATAAATGTGAGCTTTCTCAGCACTTTAGAGCTTAATCAGTTCTTTCCCAGGGAACTTTCAGCTTCATCCTTTGGTTTCAGGTGGTGTCTCATGTGGCTCTGCAGTCTGCCTCGTGAGACTGTTCTTTCCATTTAAGATCAATAACTTGTTTTGCCTTAGAGAAATTAAAAAGAAACCCCAAAGTCCTGAGAAGTTGTTTCCACTTGTGAATTGCTGCCAGTGTAGAGGTATTTCTCAAAAACCTGCTTAACTGCTAAGAACAGACAAGCTTTAAACAAGTTTAAGGAAGAAATAGCCAGGCATTGTCATTTCATCATCACCTTTTTGGGTCTAAAGTGAATGAGCTGAATGTATTGCAGAGGAAGATCTCCCAAAACACACTGCAGAAGTGACAGAGCATATCAACATTTTAAAAGTATTTTAAAACCAACTTTCAGGCAATATTCCTGTCTTAAGATGCCTTGTTGCAGGACTAAGTAGGTTGAATGATTTATTTAGTGAATTTTTACTTTTATCCTCATACTGAGTAGATATCTTGGATAAATTTCCTGAAGGATGTTTAGAATTTTTGCTTGCTCTTTTTAGCAGCAGCTTTTAAATGCTGATACTGTGAAAGATCATAAACCTTCAGAAAGTTAACTCACAGTGAAAAGCACTCTAGGTCCTCTGGGCTAATGCTTTCCCTGAGCAAGCTGATTCACCTGTGAAAAGAGGAGTGGGGAGGCACCCTTGGGAATTTTCCCTCCTTTCCTTGGTGCTGCCCTCATCCCTCCCTGCCTGGAGGTGGTGGCTGTGCCTGCTGTCCCTTGGGAATTTACAGGTGAGATCACAGGCATGCCAGCTCCAGAATAACTTGCGCCCTGGTGTTGTGGAAAATGATTGCCTTAATGCTTTGGATCGTACCCAGAACTACCTCAGCTGTCACCAGCAGCTCTTCTCCCTTCAAAGAGAAATATGTTCTATAAATAGTGGTGAAAATTAGGTTCTGGTTGTGTCCCAGATCCCTCAGCTTCTTCTGTCCCCAGTGACAGGGCTGTGGAGTGAGAGGCAGCAGGTGCTGCCCTGGTGCCCAGCTCGGGCAGGGCAGGGGGCACAGCTCTGCCAGCTTTTAGCCTTGTCCTGGCTGCTCTCAGGAGCAGGGTGCCTTCGTTCATATACTCCTATTTAAAAGCTGAGTTTTCTCCTGGGAGAAGTGCCAGAGCCCTCCTGTCAGCTGAAAGGAAATGATTGTGGAATGGAGTGCTCCAGAAGGAAGGAAAATGCTCTTGGAGGGCAGGAAGGAAGGTGGTGAGATGGAGAAGCCTTGGGAGCTTGGAAGGGAGATGGAAGATTGATAGAGGGCTTAACACGATAGAGACAAGGAGTTTGTAGCAGCAGAGGCACTGAAGAAGAAACATAAAAAGCAGAAAATAAAATAAAGAAACATTTATGTGAAACAGAATAGCAGAGCAAGGCCATAGGAAATTTGAGAACAAGGATGTGGCTAAATCAGAAAAAGCAATCAAGTAAGGGTAAAACATTCAGTGAAGTGGACAGTTTAAGGACTGCTCTGTTGGTTAAGCAAGATTACCCAAGGAAGTAACAATTAATTAAAACAGTGTGAAGTAAATTATAATTTCAGTGAAGACGCTCGAGTATCAGATGGAAGCAGATCACTTGAGTAAATTGAGGGTCCAGTTTCGATGGCCAGAGGTATAAGAGAGGCAATGAAACCATAACAGGAGAGGGCATTTTTATGCCACAAGAGAGGAGAATCATTTTGCTCTAGAGATGACTGTTGAAGTGGTGAGATTTGGAAGTGGAGTGATGAAATATGTGGAGTACAGCCCACTCACTGCAGCTATCTCTGGTACCTGTCCTACTTAAGAGCTGTGGTAGGGAAAATGTCCATATGGTTAGCAAAAAGGCAGGAAAACAACATTTGCTGCTCTGTTTTTTTTTTTTTTTTTCATTCTCTGATAACATTTTGCCAACTAGACAGTACCCAGGCTGTTCATCTAGTGAACTTTGTTTGCTGAGGGTTAGCTTGTCCTTTGGGGCACCAGCAGCTCAGGCTGAGGGATGATGAATTACAGCAGGTAATTCCTTGACTCCTCATATCTCAAAATGGGGTTGGTTACTATGGTTTTGGGGTGAGACATTAGAACAAAGGCATGCTTTGTCCTGTCTGGATGCCATCCATTGCATTTCTGATGAGATGACTTCTCACTGTATGTTCCAGTAGGATCATACACTCTGTTGGCATTAAATGGATGCATACATAATGTGTACTCGGAAAGATCTCCCAGCTTCACTGCTCTGGGGGTATGCAGCTACTGCAGAACTCCTTGGCCACATGCACTTGGCCAGTTTTGGTTCCAAGCTTTGGAGCAGCTCTGGGGAGGTGAGGGGTTTGTGGGGGCGGACAGGGAGCTTCTACATGTCAAGACGTGAAGTGCCAGCATCTCTCCAGAGTGATCTTGCTGTGCGGGAGGCAGAGAGCAGAGCAGAGAGTGAGATCCTGGGTCTTGGGTGCTGTCATTCTCTCTTCTGCAGCATTTCCATCGTGCAGCTTCTGCCCCAAACATGCCCGCTTCCCAACGGCTGTAAGAATCCTGTGGGGATCTGCAGGAGATCTGTGAGAGGTGTGCAGCATAAATTAGCTGAGAATGGATTTTTATTGCAGTGCATAAAAACACAGAAATGTCTTTAGCAGGGCTAATTACTGTATCAGGTCCTTTTAGTTTAGTTTCCCATCTCTGTCAAGGTTTGGCACCAAATGCTGCAGAAAAGTCATGCAAAAAATGTAGCAGTACTGTGATCTCCCAGATAAATCAATGTCTCAGGTTCTTAGCATTTTGAGACTTCATTCAGCCTTCACTGACTTAGTTTAACACCTCATTCCAAATTACTGTTGTTACTTACAACAACCTTCCATGTTCCTGGAGCTTACATAAACAATAAATTCCTTCATTATGCTTAATTAAGGGAGTGCAGGTGTTCTTGAATAATTAGTTCTTAAATATATTTGCCTTATTCTTAGATTACTGCTTAATCACTTTTTTAAAATGTTTCTTCTTTGGCTCATACACCCTTTTTGTACTAATTTACTTTTTTATCTAGTTGATTTTTAGATTTTGACATTGTACCAGAAAACAAAATGTCACCATGCTGTTGAAAACTAAACAGCTCATCTTCAACCCTGTAGTAAACAGTTTAATTGCTGTGAAACTCAATTATTGCTTTCTAAAATGGTTCAGCTGTTGCTTCTGAACTGATCTCTTTTTTTTTTCTGAATAATTCACTCCATAAGTTTCTTGAAATGAGGGACATAGACCAACTGGTTGTGATTCAGTAGAGCACTAACTTGTCATGCCTTCTTGAGCTGCAAGGTGAATTTTCAAGATGAATTTGAGACCTAAAAAGGTGGCAGTTGGACTGCCCAGCTGGTGGATGCTTTCAAATCAGCTGTATCAGGCCTGGGAGCTGAGGCTCAGCCAAAGAAAAAAACATGTTGGGCTAATTTCTGTGTAGTGCACATCCTGTAGGTGTGAACGTAGGAGTCTGCTGATGCAGGTCAAGAGACTGATATGTATCTTCCTGATAGGGCACATCTTTTTTTTTTTTTTTTTTTTTTTTTTAACTCAGTAGCAGGAAGGAAAACCACAGATTCAGTCAGTTCGTTGTGGAATAAGTCCAGAGCTGCCTCAAGAAGCTGGGGACAAAGGGGTCAGAAAAAGAGAGTGTCCTGGGTGGCCATCCCTTGGGGCTGTGGGATTCTTGTTTCCAGCATGTGGTTTCCATTATATTCCTGAAGGATTATGAGCTTCTTCCAGTGCAAACTGATGAGTTCAAGGTCAACCAATAAACTAGAGAATCTGCCACCTTCCCTTCCCTTCAAGATGAGGGGAATGCAGTGTTTCATGGGCCAGTGGTTTTATTGATTATCCATCCCCAATCAGGGCTTTCTTGTTAGTGAGTAGTGGTTCTAGCTGTCAGCTGGCCCATCAGTACGTGTACCAAAAATGATCCCTGACACACTCCAGAAATCTCCCAGGTTGCTTGCATCACTCTGTGTTGCCCTTCCTGTGGGTGTCAGGGAGATAGGTACAAGCCTTCCAATGGACCCAGAGTTTGTGATCCAAGGATTTCCTTGAGTCTCTTAAAGGAGGTTTCTGTCCCCAGCACTGTGCCTCGTTCTTCGGGAATTGCGGGTGTGGATTCCTGGGTGAAAGCAAACTCAGGTTGGATGCACTAGCCTGAGAGACTGCATGGCTGTCAGTTTTATGTCTTGTTGGAAAGAGCTGGTTTATAAATTCCTCCCTCAGATCTTCTCAGAACCTAGTTCAAGTATTTTTAATATTTAGATTTCTTTGGATTACGGGTAGTCTGTGAAATCTGGAGCATGGCAGCTAATTAAATTTAGGAATTCGACAGTACTTCAGCCCAAAATAGTTTCCTGTGATGTGTGTGGCTGTATATGTCAAACTCTTCAGGCTTGGCTTTAATTTAGAATTTCACAGTGTTGCAATATATATAACTCTTGCAGGCATTTCAAGGTGGCATGTTTTGCTTTGTTGTAGTATGCTTGGCAGCTCCCTGAACAGCAACAGGTCTCCTGTTTACTACCTTTACTCTAATGGATCCTGTAACGCTGTTCTTCTCAGAATAAAGAAGTCTGTAAAGGATGGGAAAATCAGTCAGAAAGAGGAGGGGAAGGTAAAGCTCCAGACTTGATTTCTGCCAGGAGCATTTCCTGTAGCTGTTCCGCAGCACTTGGAAGCCCAGGGTTTCCCAGACCCACCCTCTGGTGCCTGTGCAGGGGAGAAGTGATTGTATAGCTGGGGCCAGGTCTGTCAGATGGCAGAGGCAGGACAGGTGGATGCAAAAGAAAACATCATGGCCAGATGGGTAGGAGTCATAGCATGTGGTAATCTCTGTGGTTTGAGTTTGACAGGCTTTTAGGAATTCTAATCTCACATGGAGAGTTAGCTTGTTAAAGGCCACCAGATTGGGCAGAGGGGGAAGTTGGGTAAATTACATTTTCTGCCAGGACTTCAGGCCTATAAGAGCTTAGTACACAAATCATGTTTATCCCCTAGGAAGCTGTTTGATTGCTCTGGGTAGTGGGGTTTGTGCATTCCTGATTTAGTCACAGCAAACTGCTTAGATTAGGATAGACTCAAACACGCTTCCTGTCTTGGGCTCATTGCTTCTTTTTCACTGCCAGCTGTCTTCTTGTGCTGCTGCCTCTGTGCCTGCACAGGAAACCTCCCCACCCCAGACCCACCAAACATTGTGGTGTGTTACAAAACTCCCTGTTTGTAGTGAGTGCTGCCAAATGTCATTTGCTAAATGATAATAGCAAAGCAGCGTGCAATGGGTTGAAAGTTGTAAATCTGTGATGACCTTGGTGGCTGGAGCTGTTTGGATTATTTAATATATGATATTTAAGGACTGTTTCAGAGCCCTCACAAGCTGTAGTGGTGCCTGTGAACTTCTGGGTGCTTTGGAAGGGTGAATTTTAGCACCACATGAATACTTGTAGTGAAAGCCAGGTTTGTGTTCCTGGATTACACTGGAAACTTCTTTCTTGTGGGTTGGGGGAAGTTCTGCCATCTTTTTTTAGGTCTGGAATGGCTCAGATGATAAGCCTCAGCATGTCCTTTGTTAAGTAATAGAAATGTGGATTGCATGTTTAGATGCAAAAGGAGTGCTTAGAACCCCACTGCTGAAGTCCAGTGCATCCCAGTGTTTTGTACCCCAGGATTCCAGGTGGATGTTTGTGGTGCTGTGACTGAACAGAGGGACTTGGCTCGGGTCAGGGGGGCAGTGAAGGAGTGGAGTGACTCAGAAATTAGATGATGTGGGGGGAAACTCAGGAAAGAGTTCCTAGACTCTTCCCCACCTCCATTTAGAGATACTTGGGGTTTCTTTGCCATAGGGAGCACTGGACAGAGAGGAGGTTTGAGAATGTTTTAGGTAATCACAAGAGGCATTTTATAGAGTTGTTGGTAAGCTGGCAGCACTGTTGAGACCAAATGGCAAAAGATTATTTCTGCACCAGCATTTTGTCCTTTCTCATGTGGTACTAGCAGGAGTAAGGCACTGTTTGTTACTGACATATGTTCAGAATGAAAAAAAAACCCTTCCTGAGTGCAGAATGGAGCTTTGACCATCTCAAATCAATTAATACAGCCTTCAGCTGTCAAAAAGAAATTCTGTGATCCAGCATTTGCTTCATCATAACAAAGTCCTTGATGATCATCAATAAACTTGATTTTTGTGTTTCACTGGGCCTACAGGAGAGAAAGGTGTGAAGACAAACAGGGTATGTGGCCTCTTGTTCTTGGGAGAGGTGTCTAGAGGTGATTTGTGAAAGCATCTCAGCTATCTTCCCTGTAAGAACAGACTCATTTCAACCCAGAGCTGGTGAGCTCTTACCTCCTTTCAGTTAGTCTGTAAAGAGGCAAAATAATCTAACTATGATGGGGTTCAATATGAGTGCAAAATGACTACCATGTAACTTTTCTGTGGCTTCACCAAAAGAGACTTTAAAAAGACAGGGAATTGGAGTTTCTGATAAAAAGAGGTTCCAGTTTAGGTAAGTCTTTGCTTTATTTTAATCTACTTAGTGCCTTTAGTGAAGCATTTGCATCAGTAAAGCTGATTTTATAGCACCTAGTACTCAGGCAAGGTTTAAAACACATTAGCAAAATTTCAAACATTGAGGTTGTACCTGCAAACAGAGGCATTGCAAGTTCAAGGTATGTTTCAGATAAATGGCTCTGTTTTTATGTGTGCTGATTTTACTGTGATAATTTATCTGTTGGAAGCCATCTGTCAGCACTCAGAAGGACCCCTGAACTCAGCTCAGAAGCATTTCTGGGTCCCTGGGCAGCTGGTGGTCAGCTGTTGGCAGAAGTGATGTTGGAGGTTGCAGCAGCTAGGGCTGTAAGTGAAGTCCAGTGTCAGTGCTTGGTGATGCATTAAATCCTGGCTTTCATCCAAAATCAGACTATTACAGCTTAACTGCTGTATAATTCTGGGTGTACAGAAGCAACAAAGAGCACACTGTTTTGTCCGTGTCCGTTTTTCAAGGAAGCTAAAGCAAGGCATTATTTGGCATTTATGGATTATTTTTGCCTTCTCAGTCAGTAGGAAATGTGATATAACTGAAAACTCAAATCATAACCCACTCACTTTAAGAAATTTCTCTCACTGGCAGATTTCATCCAAATGAAACAGAATAACAGAAGTCTTAAGGGTAGTGAGTTCCTACCAGTTTAATGAAAAACTGGATAAAAGAGAGAGGTCAAGCCCAAGGTTTCCTATTTTGTTGGCTGATCAGCTCGTCCTGCTGGCTGCTAAGCATGAGATGGATGCTTCCCAACCAGGCAAACTCATTCTACCTCCTAAACAATTGAGAGTTATGAGATGTGGGAAGCAGTTTCTGAGAAATGAGAGGAACAAGCTTCTTTTCAAATCTGGGCTTCCTTCAGTCTGTTCCTTCAGATTTATTCATCCACCTTTGATAGGTTAAAACTTTTCTCCAGATGTGCACTTTCATATGCCTTTGAAAATATATTGGCTTTTCATGCCTTTTCCTGTGGTATTTTTACATATTCCTGTCTCTGTCACATGTACAGGCAATGGCTGCCAGGTCACATCCAGTTTTTGCATCAAAAACTACTCGGGGTGACAAGTGTCAGAGTATTCTTTTACTCTTAATTTCTGTTGTCTCAGCTTTTAGGAAATCTGTGTAATGAAAAAAACTTTTTTTTCTTTTTTAGTTCACCTTTTTTATCAAGGGGCATGACTGAACTGATCAAATTAGTGAGAAGCATTCTATGGACTGTTTTGGATTGGAGCATAGGGGCCCTTTTGCAAGGAGCATTACTTACAGGGCTTTTATCTGGCTTGCAGAAGCAGGTGGAGAAGTCACTGTGGTGTGATAATTGACTGCTTAGATCCAGGTGGGACCTATCAACACTTTAGATAGTGCAAGCTTAAATGTAAGATTGGAGCTGCTCAATTAATTTTTAGTGAATCTCCTTCTCCTGAAAAAAAACAGCCACCCAGTGCCCTTGTTGAGGCCGGATATGTCTCTGCTTATGGTGGCACAAAGCAAGCAGCAATTTCATTGGGAGGAAGGAAGGAAGTGGTGAGAACAATTAATTTTTTCCTCCTGCAGCAGCACTTCATGTAGTGTAACTTTGTGTCTTGGTTGATGGTTCTGCTGTTCTGCAAGACAGCTGTTCATTAATTTCACCTCATATCTGCAAAAACAGCTCTCCTCCTGCCATGTTTATAAGATTAAAAAAAAAAAAAAAGGGATAGTACATGTAGCAATTAATCTCATCCCCTGCCCCGCTCCCTTTGCCTCTGAATTCTCTGTGACAAAACCTCTGTCAGTGCAGCTGTTCCAGTTATGTTCATGGCACTGTGAGGGATGTGTGAGCAGAGGTGAAAAACCATCCAATGGGGCTGCTGGCAGGCAGGATCCTTCCATGGGGTGCTGCAGACATGCACACGAGCTGCAGTTCTTTTCTCAGAGCTCCCCTTTGCTGCAGAAGCCTCCACTGACTTCCTGGGATCTGGAGCAGCTGGCCTGGCTGCATGGCCTGGAATAAAGGTGTCAAGTGTAGAGGTGTTCATCTAAGGCAGCTGCTCCTTCATGGTCATCAGAGAGGAGGTGGGTGGCATGAAGCCCTCCCTGAAAGGTGTGGTCTCTGTGAGGAGGGCTTGGAGTGACCCCCATTTGGGTTTCAAGTGCTGTACATGAGCCTCTGGCACAGCTGCATTTGGGGGCTGTTCCTGGTGGCATGAGCAGAGCAAAGGCACGGTGCCGTGGGATTTCAGCCTTGTGGGAGGTTTCTGTCTGCCACCCAGAAACATCTCTTGAGCCCACGCTCAGGCTCCTCACTTCCCCAGGGATAGTGTGGCTGTTCATTGCAGTTCCCAGCTGAGATGTCAAGTCCCTGCTGCTGTGTCTCCTGGATGTGGTTGGGAGCAATACAGGCAGCTCAGAGACATCCTGCATTCCAGTAGATTTTACTGCATTAATAACTTGGATATCTTCACTATTGCTAATCACAATTTGTATAATACACCTGATACGAGAGTCTTGGAAAAACTCTTTTATACACCTGATATGAGAGTCTTGGAAAAGCTTCATCTGACCAAGTCTTAGAATTCATAATCTAGAATTCATACCTTATAATTTGTATTTCAAAGCTTGCGAGCAGGCTTTGTGCATAGGAATTTGAGACAAGTTTGTATGAATCAAAAAGTGTTTTTCTGAGAGGAAGTGAACAATTCCGTGTTGCAGTAGCTTTTCAGATCAAAGCTGCTCCATATTTAAGTAAAAGAATTGGCAGGAGAAAAGGTCAACTAAAAGCTTGTCAGGTGATCTGGTAGACTTTTATTCAGTTACAGAATCATGGAATGGCCTGGGTTGAAGCAAACCTTAAAGATCATCTCACTCTGCTCCCCTGCCATGGCACCTTCCACTAGCCCAGGTAGCTCAGAGCCTCATTCAGCCTGGCCTTGGACACTTTCAGGGATGGGGCAGCCACAGGACTGCCTGTGCCAGGGCCTCCCCGCCCTCACAGGGAAGAATTTAATCCCAAAATTAATCCAAATCCAAACCCACTCTCTGTCAGTGTGAAGCCATTTGCCTTGTCCTGTCACTCCAGACCCTTGTAAAAAGTCTCTCTCTTTCATTCCTGTAAGTTCTTTTCAGGCACTGGAAGGCCAGAATTAGGTCACCCCAAAGCCTTCACTTCTCCAGGCTGAAAAATCCCAATTCTCTCAGCTCTATATGCTGGTTTCTTCTAGTTCACAAACATTGTTCAATCAAAAAGGTAGTCCCTGGCAAATTTTAGCCTCATTTGTATTTCTCCAATCTAAATGTGCCTAAATGTACAATCAAAGTCAAATCTCCCATTTTCTATTATACTTTGATTGTGTCTGGAAGAAAAATGTATCTCTTGTATCTTAAAAATAAAGAGTTAAATCAGAGATGAGGATGAAGTGCTGCAGTGACTGACAGCTCAGATTTTACCTTTTGGAAGGCATCAGAGTTTGGAGTAGTAAGGTGCTTTAAACACCATGAAAACCTCAAAGCATCAGTGAATTCTTCAAGCTAATCCCCAGTTGCAAGGATTTGATTGGGCTTTTTAGGAAAAGAGAATTTTAGGAAAGAGAAATTCGGTGTGTGTGACCAAACCCAACAATGTTTTCAGAGAATACTGAGAAGCCAAATGTCAGCTGCAGGTCCAAGCTCAGTAATTGTAGCAGAACCAGTGATTTTACTGTTACAGAATGGCTTTGTAGAATTCTGTAGGGCCATAAAATTCCTGGACTGCCAGCTTGGAGCAAAAAATGGCTGGAGAAATGGTCATTATGTGGTGTTTGAGAGGACTCTCTTACAGCTGCAGCCAGTGGCTGCTGCCTACTCTGGGAGATGGGATTTGAGCCTAGATTTTTGGTCTGCTCTTGAATGTCGTGGGATATGTGAGTAATGAGAGGTCAGTTTGTCCCTGGAGTTAGTAGGGGGTAGCTACCCTAGAAATAATATTTCCAGGCTTTATTTATAATAAAATATTTAGGGGTGGATCTTGAAAAAGAGAGAATAGCCACAGGAATTTTGGAAAGAGTAAAAAAGCTTTGTTCATAGCAAGAAATTCAGGAAACTCCAACATTTTTGCTCATCAGAGGGGAGGTTGAAATTTCAGCAGCCTCCTTTAAAGATCTCTTAAAGGAGGGAGGAAAAATAATTTTAAAAACAGCCAAAACCTGAAGTGCCAAAAAATCAGGCTCTGACCAGAGTTTCTAAAGACAATACACCAAGATATTATTAAGCAGTGATTTTTGCTTCTCCCCTGCCACCAAAACTTCTTGCAAAAACATGGGGATGTGTTATTCTTATGGAAACATTACACCAAACACATAATGAGGAGAATTTCAGGATTAGATTTTGAGACTGTTGGAGGTGGTCAAGCCAGATGTGTTTCAGAGCCACTATTGACTTTAGTCCCTGAAGTATTTCCAGTAGGGGAGGCGCATGCTGTGAAATAGGTGTTGATTTAGTAGAGGACTGCATGAGGCCCTTGGTAGGTCTTCCTGCCTCTGTTGGGGAGTATGTAGATGGAAACAATTAATAAATTGCAGTGAAATGGATCTGTGCAACTCTTCCCTAGTGAACCCAAGCGACCACCTCTGCTCTGGATTCCAGCAGCTGCACAAAACCCTGCTTGTGAGTGAAGCCCGATGGTTTAGTCTTGATACCAACCAAAACTCCAAAGCCAGATACTGTTTTTTTCTGGGCCTTCACAGTCATTTGATCCCAAAGCAAACCAAGGGAAGTTGAGGCAGATGGGAACTGCCATGTAAAGGGAAGGTTTGTGTCAGGCTGTGCTGTCAGATCCTGCTCTGCTTTGCAGTCACCCGATCGAGGTTAGCATGATGCCACCTAAATCCAGGCAGTGGAGCAGACTCTGACTAAAGCAATTCACTTCACAAATTATTTTTGTCACAGACTTGGATGTGAGCCTCAGTCATTATTTTAACACTCCATTAAAGCCATACTGTAATGAAATAATAAGTCTCATGTTAAGGTTTTTGTGCAATGGTTGAATCAATGCCCTTGTTCACTGCTGGCATTTACTGGGACCCGCAGGAGCTGCCCATCCATGTGCTCTGGATCATCCTTGTTTTTTTGAGCACTTCCAGCTGTGGTGACTCCACCATTTCCCTGTAGAATCTTTTTGAAGGTGCCTTCTTCTTGCTGCTGCCCAGGTGGCTCCCCATCAATCTGGTCTTTTGGTCTTTTTCACATGAAGGCAGTGCATTTCATTTGCATGGATTTAAAAGGGAAAAGCTGAGAGGAAGAACTTTGCTCCCCCTGCCTTGCACAGTGCTGGTGGTGCTTACAGGCTCCATGCAGGACAGCATCCCAAGGCAGCTGGAGAAATGGTGCCCAGCTGGGGGGGCAGGACCCCCCATCTGCAGAGAAGAGACAGCTAAAGAACTGTGACCTCCTGGCTGACAATTTGTGCCATGGAATTTTAGATACTATATCTGCTGCATTTGGGATGTTCAAAATAGCTCCTGTGTCATTACTGACTGGGACTTGAGTCAAACCAGGGTGCAGTTAAGCATTAACTGTCTGCAAGCTGAAATCAGACTGCAAAGGTTGTTACCTTAAGTTGAAGAATAAGTAGTTTGGGAATTTTATGAAAGTTTTGTGAATGGATTCAGGTTAAGACCTCAGTGCTGAGGCTGCCTTTTGCTTAATGACCTGCCTGGTGCCCAATTACAGCTGAAATCTGAGGGGCTTGAAGTGAGATTCTCCAAGGAACATTTCTCCTGCTTCTCTCACAAGCTGGGTTTCGTCCCCTAAGTGCTCTTGGATCTGAGGGTCCCCATTGCCTTTTCAATCCCAATATTAAGTCCTCTCACATACAGGTTTTCCCTGAACTGGAGAGAACTGTGAATCAAAAGCATATTGTGTATGTCCTGCAAGTGAAGGAATGCTTGCAGTGAGCTGAGATTGCTGGCTGAAATCTGATGTAGTTCTGCAAATTCTATAATAACATTTGTGCTGTACATTTTAATCAAGCTCAGCAGATAGTTCAGTCTCCCTGATCCTGCAAAGTATCCTAGTATAGGTTTGTATTTGAATCCATTCTGCTTTTCAATGAACATTTTCCTATGAAGCTTTTCTTGCTTTGTGATATTGGGATTTGGATCAGAAAGAGACTTTTAATAAATTATTCCTTTCTGGTGGAGAGCACATACGAGTGCACAGGATTTTTATGTTCATACACACAGCTTCATTCTTGAATGAGTGGCCTGCTTATTTGTGGCCCTTCCAGGAGACCCCTACTGCTTTTCATAATAGGTTTATTAATGAAGCACTCAATGGGAGTTGGAAGGAGGTGTTTGTTGGGGATGGGAAGGAGTAGCGATGTATATCTCACCTAATAAATAGGGTGGGACTTGTACGAAGAGCTGTTCCTTAGCTCTTCAGTCTACCCTGGCTAAGAAAAGATTCATTAATGTAAAACATTCCCTAGATAATTTCCCACTAAGTTATTTGGGGATTTCTTTGTGCTTTTTGCTCAGACCAGACTTCCAGAGGAGGTGTGAGTAGCAGAATTTCACTGGAAAATTTTAATTGTGTTATATGGTTTTGTAACAAATGGCTCCAGCTGATCTTGGATTAATTTACATTTTTTGAAAGAGTTGCTGTGGGGGTAGAAAAATATGCAGAATTATTTTCTTTCCACTTGAGAGAGAGAAATAATTTTCCAAAATCTGTAAACTGGTTTGTTCACAGCCAGAAAAATCTCCACTATCAAATCCTGTGTTTGCGACAGTGTTCCATGCCTGTTTTGCAAAGGTTATTCAGTGAGGTATTTTGAATTTCCTGTAATTTGTTTTGCACAGTTCTGTGGTGAAGGTCTTTTTTGGGCATCAGCAGGAGGGTGATGTGAAGCCTTTCCTTGGTGGTAATGGATGAAGCCATTGGTGTTCTTGGAATGGGAATTGCTGCTCTGGCTGGCACGTTGCTGTGTCCTGCTCAGAGGGACATAAAGCAGCTCCAGCAGTCAGCTCCAGAGCCACAGACCTGCCTTGGCTGGGAAGGGGCCTCAGATGATCACCTGTTCCAGCCTTCTGTGGGAGTCAGACCCAGATGGGAATGTGCAGCAGCTTGTCCTCTTGTGTCTTGAGGATCTCCAGCCTTGTGGACTCTCCCACATTCTGAGGGATGTTGTTGCTGGGAACTTATTGTTACTTCAGTTGAAGTGTGTCTGAAAAATAATGCTCACACATTTGCAGAGAATTATGGACTTATGGCAAAACAAATTTTTGATAGGGAAAAAGAATGTGTTCAAATACCAAATTTTAGAGATGAAAAGTAGCAGTAAAACTTAAAAAAATGCTTAAATATAAATTTTTTTGTTGATAACTTTATGGTTTTGAATAAAGTCTCCTCTTTTGCAGAAGAGAACAGCCATATCAAGCATTTTAGTAGACACTAATAATCGAGGTTTTTCTGCTTACAGCTCCTGTGCAGCTGCTGGAAATGGTTCCAGTCTCTTTGGGATTACCTTTTGAATATATGGGGAATGTATATGATAACATAATATTACACTGTAGTGATGGAGTTCTGCAGTGTGTGTTTTATGTACATCTATGAGCATCACCCTACCTAGGGCCATGTAGGCTTTGGAAATACAGGATATTCTGGACCTTTAGAGTTTTCCATCATTCTGTGTTTTAGGATATTAATTGCTGAGTTTGCTGTGGTACAAATTTTTCAGGATAACCTTCAACCACCTCACCAACTCTCCAATTTCTACTCAGACTGAGAAGTATTTTTGGACATGAGGGAGTAAGAGGATATGGAGTTTCAGCAGGGACACTAAAGAGTGTAGCCACTCTCTCTATATATATCCATCATACTGGGATGACTCAAGCTGCCCTTCAGTTAGGAAGCAGGCTCTAATACTGCTGGGAATGTAGCACAAGGACATGCAGTAACTGAAGAGAGGTGCCAACATTTCCATGCCGAACTATGGAACTGTGGGGTTTTAGGAGGCCTGCACTTAATAAATAATGTTTGGTACTGAATGTTTATGCACCTTGGATTGAATTTTCAAAGGAGCTTATCTGATTTCTGCATGTGTTGGAGACGAGTTTTTTACCCATTAAAATGTGCTGTATAGGATGGAGTTTCTTTTGCTGAATCTTGGTTTTGTTTCTGTGTCAGTCTGAATGAAAACTTGGATCTAATTTTTTTTCTCTGTTTCTAAGATTTTCTAAAATAAAAGCAGGTTTTCTGGGTCTTCTGTAAGCAAAAAGAGAGTGCCATGGTTCATCTGCTGGCTGGGAAGTGTGGCTTGGGAGCACCCGAGGGCAGCAGGAACACGGATGTGAGGGGTGATGATTAACAAAGATGTGACAAGGCTCCAATTAATAGCCCTTAATCTTTTGTTCCCTTCTCTAGGAAGCTGCTGGAAGAATGCTGTGACCCTGGGCAGCTCTTTGCTATGACAAAGATGAATTCTCCCATGGGAAAGAACCTCTGGTTTGACGGGGAATTTTTATATTCTGTCACAATTGACAATGCAACTTACTCTCTCTTCCCACAGGTTAGTAACCATGTTTTGTTTTCATTTTAAGTATTAAAATACTAAATGGTAACATGATTCAAATTAGTATGAATAGGCTAAAGGGTCGTCAAGAAATTGTATCATTTCTCAATACCAAACAGAGTCTGCTTTTTTACTTCCACATTCTGAAAATTTTGGTTGTATGAATGTTAATACTTCCCTGGCTGCTTTTTGGAATGTACACAAGGGATGAAAATTGGGTCACCTGTCTTGATTTCTAAAGAGTTTGTCTCTGGCTAATTCAAGAGGGTGATTTCTGCATTTCAGTCAGGAGTTGCAGTCACTGTGAGCCTGATCCCTCACCTGCAATGGCTTCAGTTCAGACCTGTGTAGCCAGGATGGGACAGAGCTTTGTGTGAAGGTGTCCCCAGTTACTTCCCAGTTAATGAAGTTTATTGGTGGCAAACAATGGAAGCCCAGTAAGAGGAGCCAGCAGCTTGACTTTGTTGATTCTTGCTGTGTTTTTGAAAGTTGGAAGTAGTTGGTTAATGTCTGTCAAAGGTGCTTTGGGTTAAGTGCAGGGTTTTTGAGAGCTGGAAATTTGTAATACTGATCTAGGCTGCTTCTTGTATTTTTAATTAATACAGGAACTGATACTAAATAGTGAATTTGTTATATTGAATTCTGTATGTTGAACACAAATACTTTATGTGGCTACACACTTAAAGAAAGCTGAACCTCTGGCTGTATTAATTGATTTACCTGCTACTTTAACCTGTCAAATTCAAGGTATAGGGATTTATTCAGCCTCCCAGTGTTGAGTCATTCACACAGGGCTTCTCATTTGTTGCTGTTTCAGTTAAATGCGTAGCAGAGTTCTTACTTGCTAACTTCATCCCACAAATGAAACAAAGAGGTTTTAAGGGTTTTTAAAAGTAGTTTTTAGATGTCAAAACCAGAGCTACTACTTTGAATGAATTTAGTTTGATGGAGAAAGGAGTGAGAGGGAGCTGCAGTGTGGGGCAGAGGAGATGGAAGCAGCCCCTGTCTGTTGGCATGACCCAGAGGAGCTCTGTTACAGCTGAGCCTTGCTCAGGGTGCCAGGTCCTCGATCTTGTCACTTGTCCCTGCTGCCATGGGCTGGATGATGGACCTCTGCCCCCTCAGCCTGCCCCTAGCTCAGCAAACAAGCAGATGCTGAAACCTGCCTGGCTAGTGGGCTTTTCCTGCAGTACAGCTGGGAAGGGGTGTCCCAGCTGGACTGAACTTGTGGAGACTGATAGAGAGTTCATGACATGCTGCAGAGCAGTGGCTGTAAGTTTTGTTTATGATGATTAGTGTGATTTGTTGCTGCTCTATTGCACTCTTCATTGGAGAACACCAGGATCCTTGGCAGAACTTTGTACCACAAAGATGCAGCAGCAGGTGATCAGTGTGTGTGTCCTGTCCAAGGTTTCAGGAAAGCCCCACCTGGGCTGGCAGAGGGAGGTCACTGGTTTGTGATGGGTTTGGGATTTCAGATTTGAGTTTGGTGGTTTTTTTGTGGTTGGTTTTTTTTTTTGGTTTTTTTTTTTTTTTTTTTGTTTTTTTTTTTTTATTTTTTTTTTTTTTATTATTATTGAAACCAATTTTTTTATTATTATTGAAACCTCTCACAGAACAGGGCAACTTGCTGGATGGGCTCCTTCACAGAGGTTAGAGAGAAAGCAGGGGCTTTGTAACTGCACTGGTCCCCAGGACCCTAAGACCTGTCCTTAAAGTTTATCAATAAAGATAAAGAGTAAAGATCTGGGAAGTCTTTACATGGGCTAAGCAGCTGGGACTTCAGTGTCCTGAGGCTTGCCAGGCTGAGGAGCAGGCTGCAGAGGAGGTGGATGATGCTGTAGAGTTGGTGGTGGAAAAGGGGAATTTTCATCATGTTCCAACCCAGGAATGCTGTCCCTTTAGTGAGGTGATGGGCAGTTTGTTTCTGACAAGTGCTGCTCACTACTGCTCCTTTCCTTGCAAGTACCACTGCCTCTAATTTGATGTGTTATTCCCATGCATTTTGCCCAGAGGAATTTTGTAGACCTTTATCAGACTAAATCCTGGTAGGCTTAAAAGCCAAGGAGGATTTATTTGCAGTAAATTTTTAAATTCATTTTTCTACTTCTCTTTGTTTCAAGATAAGAACTTGCCTAAATTTTTCAGGCTCCTTCTTTGAAGAATGATGTGTTATTGGCTTGCTTGCAAGCAATTTTCCTGAAGATGAATATTCCATTCAAAAGTATACAGAAGCTTAAAACAATTAACAAAATATGGTTAATATTCTGAAATGCCATGGGGATGTAACAGGAATGTAAAGGGCCACAGCTATGTTGACATAATAAAGAAAATATTTCCTCTGTAATAAATAAAAAGGGCTCAATCCACATTGCTGGGCTTGAGCAATTTGGTGATTGCAGGAGATTTCTCAGTCCTGAACCAGTGACTAACTTATAGGATAATGTAACTCAAAACTAAATAGGGAACTTGCTGTATATCCTGTTATACAAAAATAAATATGTCCAAAGTTAACATGTAAAATGTCACTTATTTCTGAATGTGAGCAATATTAAATAGAATAATTTTTCTTCTGAGCAGTCTGTAGATAAAATTCTTTTAGCTGGGTCAACATTTTCTGACAGAGTGCTTTTCCACTAAAAATGTATTTAATGAAAATATAAATTTAGTATCACTTCATTCGTTTTTCAGTTTTTCTTTGATGTGAAAAGGTTAAAAGGTTTTGGTGGTGTTACAGCATTTCATTTTAACTTTTTTTTAAGGTAATACTTCAGCTGTTGGTGTTTCTTTTTATCAGCTCTGTTGCTGCCTCTTTTTTCCTTAGACTTTGAGTGATTATATTATTCCTTTTCTTTTTTCAAGCTTTTGAACCACCAAGGGAGAAATTTGCAAAAGAGAAAAGCTTTATGTGGAAATAGTCATTCAGTGCTCCATTTCAGTTTATGAGGACAAAATTTGACGTGGAAGGGTTTTGCATGAACTAGTAACTGCGGATCCTGCAAGCAGCTCCTCTTAGTGCACCCCTCTGTGTTTTTTAGCCCCTGATGCTGAGAATTGCAGTTTTTGGGAGCAGGAATGAGCTGTTGCACTGACTGCACCGTCTCTGCCCTGCGGAGAAGCCGGTCAGTGCTCACAGCCAGGAGGAGCCAGGCTGGCCACTAAAGCTCCCCGGTGACTTGGGAGTCATCTTGTCCCCACTGTGGCCTTGATTGAGCAGGACAGAGCTGTGTGCTGCTGAGAGCCCAGGGCTGCAGTCCTTGGTGGCACAGACATTCACAGCCAGACCCTTCCCACAGCCTGGTGGCACGGACAGACAGACATTCACAGACAGACCCTTCCCACAGCCTGGTGGCACAGACAGACAGACATTGACAGACAGACCCTTCCCACAGCCTGGTGGCATGGACAGACAGACATTGACAGACAGACCCTTCCCACAGCCTAGTGGCATGGACAGACAGATATGCACAGACAGACCCTTCCCACGGCCTGGGCTCAGGCAGGGCTGGGATGGTGAGGCCAGGCTCCAGAGGGTCCTGCAGGTGTTTTGAGCTGCTCTGGGGAAGCAGGGTGTAACCCCAGGAGCAGCTGGGATGCAGCTCAAAACCAAGTGTGACAAGCATGAGCCAACACTCAGCTGCCTTGGGGCTGGAGAATGCACCAAGCCCCAGTTTCAAGTGTTTTTTTTTTTTTAAATAACTTTTCACTCCATGCTATCTTTGTCATCCTTAGAGTTTTAAGCATTAGAGCGAAAAAAACTGCTCACCCCAATAGTTAGTTTTTTGTGCAAGTATCTGATTTTTTGGTGCTTGTTGGCAAAAGCCTGTTGCAAGGAAGAACTGAGGTAAATCTCTGAGGTCACCTTTCTCCATCCCCCAAGAGGTTAAAAACCCCAGTTAAATCAAATGTAACTTTTCACTCTGTGTATTGTTTTGAGGATAGATGAGTGAATACATTTCAGAAGTGAAACTTTTAACTTTTTAATCTGGCAGAATAAAGTTATCAATTGAAAAAAATATTATGGTTTCATTGTATTTCACTTAAGCAGTTAGACACTTTTGGTACCAGTAAATTATTTTAAATTACTAAAATATGGCTCCTCAGCTGCTCAAATCCCTTGTAAAGTTTCACTTGCAGAAGCTGTCAGTTACAAGAGTGGCTACTTGCACTGAGCTTCTCATCAATAGTCATCACAAATGGTGTTGGAGAAATCCAAAGGAAATAACTGCCAGCTACAAAAGAAAATTGTGGCTTCTGTTTCTGGGTACTTTGTGATCAGGAGAAAGATCATGTTTTCCAAATCACACATATAATACAAATATTTGTTTCAAGTTTAAATCCCCACCATTAATATAAAGGCAGAGAATAAGTTGTTCTAATTGTAAGTGTAAAATGGTGACATTCTCTGACATTTTCTGCATTTTCTGAATGGTGTGTTGGGTAACAGTGATTTATTTGATGATTGTGCTGTGTGATTTGTGCTTTTCATTCAGGGTACCTGTTAAATTTTGGGAGCTTATTTGGTTTTTCTTGGTTGCTCACAACATCTTTTGTTTAGGCAGAGATTTTGTCATCCTGCTGGTGCTGTTTCAAGGCAAATTCCCTGCTCTTACAGTTACAGCCTGCAGCGAGTAGAATAATTTGTAATTATTTCAGGGGAAAAAAAATCAGGTGTGAAAATAGTCATACAGGTGTGGAAAGGGAGTCTGGTGTAGAGTCTGCAGACTTTTTCCCTTTTTGCATGCTGAGAATAACAGGAAGACCATCCTGGGGAAGGCAAGGGCCTTTTGGTTCCAGCAGAAGGTGAGGTGTGGGCTCTAGGACAGGTTGGCTGGAGCTGCTATGCAGATCCAGGCTGGAATGGGGAGCTGGAGCTGTGTAAGGAAAGCCAACCCCTCTAGGAGGACAGTGTTACCTTCCTTAGGGCAAACACTCTGTTTTGTTGGACTGATTGTAGACCCAGGTGATCCAAAAGCTGTGTGTAAAATGGGAAACCACCTGAGGCAATGTGGGCCAGGGTCTGATGGCTGCAGTGTTGGCAGCAGGCAGGAATTACTGCCCCTGCTGTTGATTTTGGATGTGCTGTTAATTTTTTGCTAGCAGTGTACTCTATTCTCAGTAATGCTCTGTAATTAAGAACTGCTTGGAGAAATACAGTGAAATATTGGCTGTCATTTGTGATCGTTTTTCTAGGTGCCTTGGATATGGATGTAAATTTTAGGTCTACAGACATTCTTGTTATTATTATTATTCAGCTTTAATTTGTATTTCCATTAATTCTGCTGCCTAAATAGTACCTCCCTGTGTGCCTTTGAGTTGTATTTAGTTAAGATTTGGGGAAATTTCTTGGCGCTTTCCCTTTTCGCCCCTTTTTTTTCTTTTTTTTCCTGTTCCCCATGCCTACATTAATATGCAAACTCTGTTCTTGATTTGGACTACATATATTGACTCAAAATGAAAATGGGATAAACATGAGTTATTGGAAATGTGGAAAACATTGTATATTAAAAGGTGAAGAGGTATTTAAATACTGTGAAATAGAAATTGTGTTTTGGGAAAGCAACTGATAGACTTTTTATTATTCAAGCAATTGTATTATACAGTGCTTTTCATTAACTGGGAGATGCAATACTGTCTGTAGAGACCTGACATTGTGCTCTTTTGGAGCATGAGTCCTCCCTTTGGTGCCTTGTGAGGCTTCCTAGGATAGAGGCTGGACAGAGTTAAAGGAATAAAGTAGAGATTTATCAAAAGGCCTCACCTTGGGCAGTACAGGAGCCTGGCCGAGGGTACACCCAAGATGGACTCTGAGTCACGAGTTTTTGCACTTTTATAAGTTTTGGTCCATTTCCATATTGGGGTTCATTGTCCAATTCCAGCTCCAGGTTGTGCAGCCCCATCCTCCCAGTTTGCTCTTCCCAGTTCCCAGCTGTTTGCACTTTTTGGGCCTGAAGCTGCAGCGGTATCCTTGGTCTGGGCTAGAAAAGGATTGTTTTGTGTGACTGAGCTGTGAGGAGAGCTGCTAACACTTCATATGAAGTTCAGAATGCAGAACACAATCTGGATAATATGAAAGCTAAAACTTAAGGCATCACCTTCAGTCCTGGATAATCTTTAGCCATTGGCATCAGGGTGATCCAAACAAAAATGTGGCTTAATATTAAGTTAAGGGAAACCCCTACCTTTACTATGATTCCATCCTGACTAATTAAGAGCTGTTTAATTGGAGCAGTTTGTGTGCTGTGTTAGGAAAGCTGTAACAGAGCATCCTCTACTCTGGCTGGCCAGCTAAGGAAGGGCCACAGTGTTTGTGAAGCTGCTCCCTGGAGACAAGGTGCAAACATATCTGATGGTGAAAATCCAATTTGTGCTGGGAAACTTGATCTGGAATGTGTCTAGTTTGAGGTAATTAAATGAAGGAAGGGCAGCATGCCCTTTGTGGAAGTGAGCTGAGTGGAACCAAGGAGCTGCTTTCTGTCCCCTGTTGGTGTGGGCTTTGGTCAGCCTGGCTCACCGAATGTCTCCAGCCAGGCTGCCTGGGGTGAGCCTGGTGTTTGTGGGGTTTATCTGCAATAATGCAAGGCCAAACAGGCTTTGTCTCAGTTGGTGCAAACACATAAAGAGATGCTGACCTTTCCAAATGTAACAGAGAAAAGGGAAGGACTGGATCTGGCTGCCAAGTGTCGGTTTGGCCCGCAGGCAGAGAGGATGGGCTGCCCTGACTCAGCCTCTGTGCTTCAAATCCAGAGTGACTGAGCATCCATCACTCTCTTTCCTAGGTAATACAGGAGCTCATGTTTCTGCTCATTGGCCGCACAACTGAAATGTTCACCCTGAAGGATCATTTTTACAGTACCTAATAGTCACTACAGATGTTATTCTGTGGGACTGCAAAGTACAGAGCAAAAAGGCTGAACTCGAAGAGGAAGTGGGAAGTGCAAGCAAAGAGGGACACAGAGGCCCTGGGAATTTTATGGGCTTTTTTGTCAATGTTCATCTGCTTTATGAGGACATAAACTTGCTGCTTTAGAAGCAGGAACTGTTGCAAGCAAAAGAATAATTAAAGCAAGTGGGCGCAGATGAGAAGCTACAGGGACACCAGACTCGTGATGGCTGTAAGTGACTTCAGGGCATATGAGCTGCCTGGCTGGGGGTATAAAAATAGAAATAAGGATGGGTTCTAGTCTGTCCAAAGGCAACATGGTTAGGTTTGCTTTATTGTAGTTGTATATACCTGATAAGATACTAAAAGGAGATTGTTCTTCCATGCAGAGGTTTTTCTGGCAGTGAACTTGTTTCTATACCAAGACTTCCACCTACAGGTGCCGTGCAACCTTTGCTTCCTGAGAAAGCTTTATCCTTTATATGCTGTCCACCTCTTGGCCTTTATTTTATTTATGAATTTTGTTATTAAAATTCATCTTGTTCAATTTAAAGATATTTTACTGTGTATGTGACTATATATTTGAATTATTCAGTGATCAGCACATTACATAATTTTTTCTCTCTGCAGTAGTTGGCTTTTTTGGTAAGATACTCCTTAAAATAGGCTTAATACCTGTACTGGTGTATTTGAGGCTTAGGTTTGGCTCCATTTTGTACCCAGCTCTTACCACCTGGCACAATGAGTATGAATTTATGGAATGCTACATACCTTTTTTTTTTTTTTTTGTGCTGTCATTTAGTTTCTTGATATGGCTCATGTAAATTTTACTGGACTATAGCAGGATACCAGGTTATGTTCAGAAGGTATTTATTGTGTAGCAGAGGTGCAGTCCCCCCCTTCTCCCACATATTCCTAAACACAGATGGGAGTGTGGCTTAGTGGAGTCTGCAGGCTTGGACAAAGTCAGGGAAGGTTATGCCACTGCTGAAGTTTTTAAGAAGGGGTAGCAAAGTTACACATCTTGTAGGAAGATAATGTAGTGACTTTCAAGAAATCCTCTGTCTTCTTGCTTCAGGGGAGTGTAAGCACAGCTGTACCTGTACCTGTACCTGAGAGCTCTGCTGCATTACAGTTCAGAAATTAACTAAATGTAGCCAGGCATTATTGGTTTGGAGTCCTTATCACCTGATACAATGTGGAGGGAAAGGGCTGTGGTTCTCTCCTGGAACTACTTTCATCACCTGAATGATTCCCATGCAGGAGGCACTGGCTTCCCAGTGGCATTTTGGAGACAGGGAAAATAACACAATGTGCCTTTCTTCCATCAGGATACACTCATAAATCCCGGATGTGCAGCTTGCTCAGACCAGGAATCCAGGCTGCTTTCTCCTTCTTGACCTACAAAGCTTAATACTCTTTTGGAGTAATTTAAGGAGAAATCTAGCAATTAAATCTGTACTGTAGATTGTCTACTGGCCAGTCACTACCAACCTGAGGTGACTTTGGAATGTGGTGGCCAAAGGGTTAGTCTGTAGTGGCAGGCAAAGGCAAGGAAACTGAAAGTATTGGTATGAACTGAGCCAACATTTGACATTTAATGGCCCAGTGAATTTGGACTTGCATAATATAACTGTGAATCCCAAGTGCAGAAAGAAATAGTTCTTTTCAGTGCAGAAATAGTGCCTTTATTTTTCTTCTATAATTTCTTTTTCAAAGACTGTCCTAGAGATTTCTGCCAACCATGGGCATTTGGGACTGGGGGCAGTTGGCAGTGCCAGTCTGGGTATGTTGTGAAGAGCAATTTTCATAAAAACACACCTGGCTTTGCAGATGGTTTGAAGTCCAAGACCATGGCTTAAGCTCAACTCATGAAGCTGTCATTAATTTTTTTCTCTCCTCTGCCCAGCTGTGGCAGGGGAGGGTGAGTGGCTATTGTGGGTGCCTGGTGTTTGGCCAGTGTCAAACCCCAACAACGAAGCAGTGCTGCAGCAAAACACAAGGCAGCACCAGTTCATGGTGGAATCACAGTGAAACCTGTGCCAAGCCATTGTCTGCAGGGGATGCTCAGAGCCCTCTGCCCTATGGCTGGCAGCTCTGCCAGCACACTGGAATGGTCTGGGTTGGAAAGAACCTTAACAATCACCTCATGCCCCATGGGCAGGGACACCTCCCACCAGACCTGGTTGTTCAGAGCTCCATCCAGCCTGGCCTTGAACACTGCCGGGGTGGGGCAGCCACAGCTTCTCTGAGTATCCTGTTCCAGGATCCATTTCTTTTTAACATCTAATCTAAGTCTACCATCTTTCATGATTTTCAGGAATATTTATCTAATAATTTTTACCGCTTCCTCATGGAAATTCCACAACCCACTAGGCTGTCCAATCTAGTAAGTTGCTGCCCTTATACACAGAATACATTTCCTGGCATCTAACTTGAAATTCCCCCTGGCTATAAGTTAAGAGATGTTTTTTTCTTCTCTTTTCCACATATGACTGCTATCAAGTCTCCCTACAGTCTTTTTCTCTAGGCTGAACAACCACAAGTCTTTTACTCAAATAGTTGGAGTTTTTTTTTACTTCTGAATGTTTTTGTTTTTCTAATGGTCTGTAAGGAAAATATGTGCCAATTAACTGTGTGGTGCCCTCAGAAATATATTCTCAGATTTATCCTTTGGAATGGTACAACACATCAGTACCAAAGCAGAGCTTAATGTCACCTTTCTGCTTGAACAAGCTTGTATTTAGTGTTGCTGATTATTCTATGCACAGTGTAGCTTGGTACTGTGGAGCAATGCTGCAAATTGAAGTGTTGGGACTGGGCTCAATAGGAGACAGTTTAGGTGAAAGACAATAAAAGCAAAGGCTACAGAGATCTGTACTGTGATCCGATATTCTGCCAGTCAAAATGAGAAAGCCAAAGAGAAATAATTCTTGTACAAGTATGATGCTCTTTATAACAATTCCTTCACGGTTGTTCAAATTTGATGCATGGTGTTACTGCACAGGTAAATCTATGCCTGAAGACCTCTGGAGAAAATTAAAATGAGGGTTTCCTCAGGTAGAGTTTTGGGGAAGAAATATTGTAAAATCCCCTTTTCCCACACAGTAAACAGATAGAGATGCTGGAGCACTATTCATTTTCCTTCACACAAAAGAACAAAAAAAAAAAAAGGAAGACACCTAGAGAGCCCCTGTGATACTCAGGCCAGTATATGAATACAGAAAGAACTGTGGTGGCAAAATGAATAATAAAATATGTGGTCAAATAGGGGAAGTGAAGCCTGGATACTTCTGAGTCAACAGAAGTGTTCCAGCTGACTTCAGCACAGCCAGGATTTAGCCCTGTAATCTTTTGCTGAGTGCAGTTCTGCTAAGGACTCATAATTTTGGTATTGTGGCTTCTTGGATAATAAATACCTTCTTTTCCTTTTCCTCAGTTTCTCTGCCTTTATTAGGCATTGTTTTTAGGTAGTGAATTAGTTCTCTTTGTCTAGTCTGACTGAAGGAGGATTCCTTCATGGCAAGGACATGGACCTGTTGGAGTGAGTCCAGAGGAGAAACACCAAAGTTGATTACAGGGATGGAGCAGCTCTGCTGTGAGGAAAGCAGGGAGAATTGGAATTGTTCAGCCTGGAGAAGGGAAGGCTTTGGGGTGACCTCATGGTGGCCTTCCAGTGCCTGAAGAGAGCCTACAAGAAAGGTGGAGAGAGACTATTTACAAGGGCCTGGACTGACAGGACAAGGGGAATGGCTTCACACTGACAGAGAGTGGGTTTGGATGGGATATTAGGAAAAAAATCTTTACCATGAGGGAGGGGAGGCATTGAAACAGAAGTTCTGCATATCCCATCCCTGGGATATGGGATTCCACCATTTAAGAATGGGGCTCTGAGCAGCCTGGTCTCCTGGAAAGTGTCCCTGCCCATGGCAGGGGCTTGGAACTCGATAATCTTTAAGGTCCTTTCCAACCCAAACTATTCTCTGATTCTATGTTACTTTCTTAAAATACAATCAGATACTACCATGGTCAGGTGTGCATTTACACCAGATTGTTGTTATGGTGCCAAGGTAGTCCCTATGTTTTGTGAATTTCATGTCGAATATCTGTTTGTTTGAGAATGGACCCTCTGAGAGATAAGGAAGTTGTAAGGAAAAAAACCTATCTAGTGAAAATTAGCAATGTTGGTTTCTCTCTAAAGTTTGATATGTGCTCCCACTGAGCACTTGTAAGGCTGTGTACTTTGCTGAAGCCTGCTGTGAAGCCTACAAAATAAATATGTGAAGCCTACAAAATAAATAACATTTCCTAGTAGACCAGAAACTTGCTTTTTGTGCTTTCAAAGGGTCTTTGTTCATCAGAGGTGAAAAAACGTAGAGGCAAAGTTAGAAAGTGTTCAGCATGGGTCTACTCCAATGTAAATTAGATCCTTCTTGCTTCATTATTAGCATTTTGATCCTGCAAGGAACTCCTCATTCACAGTAATTAGCTATGCAAGATATAACACCTGGTTTTATTCTTTTAAATATAAGCTTTTGGCCCTTTTCCCATTTTTCCTGTTCCCTTTTTCCTCTAAAGTTTGATATGCCAGTTACCTCCATGCAATATTACTCTTGCTAACCATATAAACTTGATTTTCACACTCATTTGGTTTGTAAAATGCATGTTAATAACTATGTCCCTGCTATATTTTCTTTCCCCTTCCTGTGAGCACTGCTGGCTCTCTGCTTTATGGAACACTGCACTTCATTCGCTCTGCCAGCTCTTGTTGAGGGTAATATTTGCCCAGGGTAAGGTGACCTGAGATGCCAGCTCGACGTGGCAGGGACCTCAGTGTGATGGCTGGTACCCACTCTGGACTGGTGGTGCTGAGGGGAGCTGCAGTGCAGGGCATCTGATGGAACAGCTCTGTCAAGTCATTTAACACACAGATATTTACAGATATGTGAGCTTGCAAAAATGCTACCTTTTTTATTCAGCAGAGCTGCTTCTTTTCATATCTCACTTAGCTCATCAGTGGGAAGATAAAACTAAGTTTTCATTCCTTCAGAGCATCTCCAGCTGCAGAAAAGCAGGTTGGGCTCTAAGTTGCCCTGCTCCTAAATAGTGTCACCAGCTGAATTGGGTTTTTGTCATACATTTGTCAAGGGCAAATGTTCTACATGACTCTGCTACCCTTACTTCTCCATGGAGATAACAATGCAAAAGACAGATCAAAATCAAACCTGATTTGCCAAGAGACCTCACTGAGGTCTTGATTACAGAAGTTCTCCTAATAGACACTTGGTCTTTAAATCTGCAAGAGCAAAACTCTGGCCTGTCAGATGGATCTTTCCATGCCTGAGCTGAACTTGGAGCTGGTGTCTGACTGAGAGGGGGTAATATTGTAGAACAACAGTAAATACACCTTTTGTTGATAGCAACAGGTATTTCAGTAATACAGAAGTAAGATGAACTAGTATGTACATTCTCCTAAAGGTATATTTGTGGTTAATTCTGTTATAGGTAAGAGGGTGAGAGGAAATTGGTATTTTTTTTCAAAACTCTCTCATTCCAGTGTACTTTTGTGCTGGCTTTTGTCAAGGACACCTGCTACCCTCAGTATTCCTTTGGATCAGTGTCCCCTTCTCTGGTGGAGAACGATGACAGCTCCCGGGTCTGCTGCTTCAGTTCTTTATCCTGCTTTTCTCACCACACTTTTGTCTCTGCACTCCCTCCTAGGTAGCCCCCAGGTTTCCCCACCTACTGCTGCTATTCCTCAGTCTTCATCAGTGTGTCTTTCTAGCTGGCCTTCTACTCACAGTTAGGAGATCAGTTGACTCCCCAGCAGTGCTTTCTGGGCTGCTGTCTGCAGTCTCTGCAGCTTAGCACAGACCTCAGAGACAGAGTCACTGCAGGGATGCAGGCAAGGAGCACAGACTCCATTTTGCTCCTGTTTCCCAGAGTGTAGCACTTCTGGCACCTCTGTTTTTTATCCTGCTGTGGGCATAGGAATCCTGCACAAAGACAGACAGCCCCCTTCCATGGAGGTACTACTCCATTAGTCCAATACCAGAGTAATCTGCACACCTAGAGTGAAATTCAAAGGGTTCTAGAAAAGAACCTATTTTCCTGGTTAGTTTCTGAACTGTAAAATTATTTGCTCATCACTGGTGTAGGCAGGAGCTGCAGTTGCTTTGCTGCTGCCTATTCTTTTGTTGTCTAGATGGCTTTTTTTTCTCCCTGTAGTAACACTGAAATACTGTTCTCATGTTATTCTGATAGCTCTGTTGTGGCTTTGAAGGTATAGGAACACAGATAAAACAACCATTGTCTGGAGAGGTAGTATTTTTTAATAAAAGCAAGGTGCTTTTATAAAAAATATATGCTTGTCTCTTGCAGGGTACTCCTTCTCTGCAGATCCTAGGAGACAGGTTTCACTTCTCTTCTGTGGTTGGGGTAGCAAGCAGTTGCCCGAGGGATGAGCAGAATCTGAGTTTGCTTACTCTGCAGGTTCACTGGTGACACAGAGCTGGGAGGAGATCCCCAGCCCTTCAGAAGGACCTCAACAGGCTGGAGGGATGGGCAGGGAACAACTGTCTAAAATTCAACAAAGGCAAATGCAGGCTCCTGCACCTGGGGAGGAGCAGCACCAGCACAGGCTAGGGATGGCCTGCTGGAGAGCAGCTCTGCAGAGAAGGACCTGGGGTCCTGGTGGACCAAAGGCTGTCCAGGAGGAGGACAGGCAATGGAGGAGAAGAAAGGCAATGGTGTCCTGGGGTGCATTGGGAAGAGCAGTGCCAGCAGGTCAGGGAGTGATTCTGCTCAGCCCTGGTGAGGGTCTCCTCAGTGCTGTGTCCAGCTCTGGGCTCCTCTGGACAGGAGAGACATGGTGCTCCTGGAGGGCAACAAAGATGATTTAGGGACTGGAGTATCTCTCTGATGAGGAAAGGCTGAGGGAGCTGGGGCTGTCCAGCCTCGAGAGGAGCCCCAGCTGAGAGGGGCCCTCAGGCCTGGGTGTCCCTGTGTGCAGGGAGGGCTCCGAGCAGGGCCCAGGCTCTGCTCCGGGGGCCCAGCAATGGCACCGGAGGAACGGGCAGGGACTGATCCCAGGAGGTTCCACCTGAATGTAAGAACTTCCTCACAACCTGCAGTGACCAGGACTGTCCAGGGAGGCTGTGGAGCCCCTTCAGTGCTGATATCCCAGAACCATTGGGACACCACCCTGTGCCATGGGCTCTGGCATGGTCCTGCTTGAGCAAGGAGGTGGGACCAGGTGACCACTGAAGGGATTCCTTCTTCAGCCAGGCTGTGAATCTGTAACCTGGAGCAGAACTCCAGTGGAATTAGGTTATACAGTGGGCATTATAGGTTTGATTTGTCATATCTGAAGGAAAAAGTGCACAGTTCTTTGAGGTTTTAAGTACCTGTATGAGGATTTGGGTATGTTCTGTATTTGCCTGATCTAAGCCACAGCTGCTTCTAGTCTTATCCAGTAAAATTTAGTGGTGAAAGGACCTGAGATGGTAAAGAGTGTGGTGGAGTCACAGCCCTGCAGGAGTCCAAGAAACAGCTGGATGTGACACTCAGTACCCTGGGTTAGTTGACAAGCTTGTGATGGCTCAAAGGTTGCACTTGATGACCTTGGAGGTCTTTTCCATCCTAAATTATTGTGCTATTATGTTTTCCTTTGCTCCCTCCATGTGTTTCTTTGTGCTGTTTTGAGCTTTTCAGATCACAGAAATACCCTGGTTGCATTCTCAATCAGCATGTTGTGATGACATTTGTCTGTGGAATTTTCAAGTCAGTTTGATGTTATTTTAATGCTCTACAGAGCAAGGTTTTGGAACCCTGGAAAATTATTTTGTTAAATATCTCCTTAGCGGGTCAGGTGGGGTTCATTTTTGAAATCACCTTAAAACTTGAATAAATATGGAAAGCGTTAAGTTGTGCAGGATTCCTGAGTTGGCAGCAATCCAAGTCAGTCACTTCATAGCCCTTTTCCCTGTAAATTTAGGAAGTTTCTTCCATCTTCTGGCAAATATGTTAATACCCTGTTGTGCTTTCAAAGAAGTTAAGTAAAGTACAGTTTGCAAAAATGTGCAAGATACATGTTTGGCTTTGATAAGTAGCCTTTCCACCAGAATTCATGGTCTTTCAAAAAGCATTTTCTCTGAAATTATGCTTTCAGAGTCTTCTTCCTTCCACTAACATATGCCTAACTACCGCTTAATTTGCAGTGCACTCCAAATTCCTGTCAGAGTAAATTTAAAAACTGCAGGTTTTACTTTAAAATTTGTCTTTTGATTGCCATGTCTTTGTTTCACCTTCAGTGGATGTCTAGCTACTTATTCGAGGGATAAAAAAGCTGTCTCTGCAAAAATGATGAGCTGAGTGAAAATTATTTTTTACTTTGCTGGTGTGTTAAGAGCAATTTACGCTGTACTTTGATATTCTTCCCACTCTTTTGGGACTTGCAGTCATTTCATTTGGATGGAGGAGGGAAACACTGATTTGAGGGAAGTAACAGAAAATAAAGCAGATGCAGTTGAGGCTGTGTTGCAGCCTGTAGGTTCTCTGGGGTTTGGAATTCTGTGCTTAGAGTGCCATGAAAAGGCTGCTGGGAGATCATATCCCAGGCCAAATCCTGGAAAGCCATGAACAATCAAAACAGAAATTAAATATACCACACATCTGGATTGTAGTCAGAATGCTGAGAAATGCTAGCCTAAATTATCCTCCATTTGAAATTCATACATAGACTATCTCAAATTTAAAATTCACTGTAGAAATTACAGATTTTTATGGAGAAAATAAGTTTAATTTCTATCCTCATAGCTGCTTGGGCTGTTAATTGAATGACTGAGCTTTACTCTTGTGCTTTAGGTTCTTTAAGGCACCGCTGTGGCTGTGAAAATGGATATAAATTACAACAGTGTTTAGAGAAAATGAATTCAGGGTTGCCCAATCAGCTGTGTAGGCTATTACCTCATCTGCTGGGTCAGCAGTGAGCACTTGCTCTTCTCATATATTTATTACAAAATCATGGCAGTATTTATTTCATTCATGTTTGGAGTTTGTTGTTTTCTCTGTTTATTGCTGTTATGGTCTCTTAATTGCATTTTTGTTGCTGTAGCCTCCCTTTGTAGATGTATGTTTGTGATGCATAGGAATATACCATTACATCATTCAGCACTTTGGAAGTAACTGAAAATATTCTATCTACCAAGGAAATCTCTGTTGAAAACACTCCCATGTCAGGGCTTGATATTTCTTCATACGAACACATGCTTCATGTTAGGAACTACAGGGGAGTTTTATCTGACTATGGTATGAGTTTTTGCCTTACATGTCTGTCCTTCTGGACAGACCTGTTCTGTCACAGACAGACCAAAAAAAACCCCTTTCTTTTGTCTGTCGGCCTGTGTGCCTTCATTTTTGGAATAGGTTGCGTGTGGCAGCTGGGAGAAAGGGAGAAGTGCTGAGTGCTGGCTGCCTGGAACCTTGCATCCTCCTATTCAATGCTCTTGGAAAGGGGATTTTTTTCACCTTTTACTCACCCAATATACAAAGCTGAGGAGCTGTTCCCTGGACCGCACCCTGGGATGAGCAGCATTCACAGTATGTGGGGCTGGAGAGGGAAATTCCTGAGGGAATGTTTAATTTCCACCCTTGGCGGACTGACAGAGTGGAGCTCCTGCTCTGACACACGTGGGGTTTGTGCTTGTTCTGTGTGGAGTCCTGGTACATGTGAATTACTGCAAGTTCAGTGGAGCTCTTGCATTTCTTTGATGTATTGAGTTTGAATGTCTGAATTTTAAGTAGGAGTGGGAGGAGTGATTTAAACAAAACCGTGTAGCCTGTGACCCACCACTTTGCCAAACTCGTTGTGAAAGACTTGCCCGTTTTGAATTCTGATGTAGAATCATTGCTAATTTATCTTTAGCAAAGTGCTGTAAAACAACCTCCTCTTCACTGGAATATTTGGAGTGCAGAGTCTGCCAGTCAGTTGTATCTACAAGTGTCCTCCTCAGGCTTAATGAAACCTTGAAAATTCTCACTGCTTGAGTGGAAGCTTTGCTACTAAACTATTTCATGAATGAAAAAGTCAGGCCATTGACTTATTAATATCCATAAACTTTTCAGTTGAATCTTGATTTGATTTATGAAAGATTACAAACTTCACAGGCCTCCAAGATTTTCCTACAAAAGCTCAATGAAACTCAGAAGTTCTGGTAAGGTTTCTCTTTGGGATTTAACTCTGACATGAAACACCCAAATGTGCCATTGCTTTGCTGACAAAAGGGAGAAGCTGAATGATAAAGAAGAGGATATGTAGGCTCTGGCAGTCCAAGACAGAGTCCCATTTGTTTGTGGTGAAAAGAGTACAGAGCTATGTTGAAAGGTATGAAAATGTAAGTAAGACTACAAGAGGGGGTGCTGTTAAAAGGAATCTGTTTAATCTGCTTGTTCTCTGCGTATTCTAGAGTCACTAAAATCTTATTTACTGGGGAAAAAAGAGCACCATATTGTTGCTAACTTGGTTGTTAGCAGTGGGATGATCTAATATCTGCTGTTTCTAGGCATCATGAATGGCATTGTCAGAGGACCAAGACAAAAATGGAAGGCCTAGGTAGTCCACTTGTGTAGTATCTTTACTACTGATACAAAAAAAGAGAAAAGAACCAAATCTGACTTTCTAATCACAGGTCGTATTATAAGAGATTCTTGCCTAGGGGAAAAAACATTTTCTCTAAGTGTGATTTTTTTTTTTTTTTTTTGGCTGGAGAAAGAATATTGAGAAAGAATATATTGTACAACAGTCAAAAAGTCATTCTGCAATCATTTTTGCCTGCCCTTTAAAGGCTATCTAGACGTGTGGAGAGCAGCAACACTTGAATATCTCTCTGTAATTGACTTAGAGAGCTCTAAAAAAAAAAACCCTAGTGATCCTTTGGGAAGATGTAACCCAGAGGCACAGTTGCATGTAGGGACAGGACAGGAGGGAATGGCTTCCAACTAACATAGTAGGTTTACATTGGCTACTAGGAAGAAAGTCTTCACTCTGAGGGGGGTGAGGCCCTGGCAGAGGGTGCCCAGAGAAGGGGTGGATGCCCCATCCCTGGAAGAGTTCAAAGCCAGGTTGGATGGGGCTCTGAGTAACCTGGGCTAGTGAAAGGTATTGAAACAAGATGACTTCTAAGGTCTCTTTCAGCCCAGGCCATTCTATGATTTTATATATCTCTTATCAAAAGCCAACAACCAACCTGTGCTGTCTTCCATGAGATCCAACATGTGAATAAAGAAAGCTAAAGGAAAATTTAGAAGCGTAATTTTGGGGAGTATCAAAATCAGACAACTCAGTTTTCAAAAGGTGAAAGGTTATGACAATTCTTATATGACATATCTTGGTAAAAGGATGAAAAGTAAAGCAGCAGAGTGAGTATAAGAGGCAGAATGGAGTAATTTTCTCAGCCAGAGAAACAGGTCTGGCCTAAGGATATCTTTGGAAATGCTGCATGGAAACTGCAGCCATCATGTTTGAGTGTTAGTGTTACATGTTAGCAAGTACTGAGAGTGGGTTCAGCATGAGCCTAATTAATGACTTCTCATCCCTGCTGGGGACTCAGCTATTCCCTGCTGGTACACTCCAAGCTGTTTGCTCTTTTACCCCATCCTCTTCCCGGTCACAAGGCTCAATGTTTGCTGATAGGAAGCTGTCCCTCCTCAGCCTGGCCATTAAACTGGGGCTGAAGTAGGCCCCAAAAACAAAGTGGAGGGAAAGGCTCTAGGCTCAAGGAGCTTGCTGTTGTGTAGTGCTTATTACTCAGGGAGTATTCAATCCATTCCCATCGTGTTAACAGCTTCCTGCTGCTCTGGATTTTCATTAGTTTGCCCTGGATTTGCAGCAGGTTTGGGAATTGCTTTAAGTGAAAAATAAAATTGGTTTTAGCTTGATAGGAAGCACAAAACCTACTTGCTGGGTCTGACAATACCTTAAAAATAACAAAATAATATGGTGTCCTAGCAGCTACTGTGATTTCACTGAACCATGGAATCATTAAGGTTGGAAAAGACTTCCAAGGTCATCAAGTCCAACCTTTGACCAATCACCACCTTATCAATTCAAGCATAGCACTGAGTAATTTCTTGAACACCTCCAGGGATGGTGACTCCACCACCTACCTCCCTGGGCAGTCCATTCCAGTGCTTAACCACCTTTCTGTGGAGAAATTCAATCTGGAACTTTATTTCCATGGCTGTTTGTTCAGCTGGCAGAAGAGAGTTGCAGTTTATTGAAACTTTTCCTTGTCTTCTCCAAATTGCAGCCTCGAGCAGAGGGTGGCACAGCATTTGTGTTAGGCTCTTTCCTCCGGGGATGTAGCTACACCTGGCGGGGAGAGCCGGGCCCCAGAGGATCCCAGAGCTGTCCAGGGTCCTGACACGTAACAAACAGCACCCAGGGAGTGACCAGGTGGCCCTGGCTGGAGCAGGAGGTGCGCTGGGTCATGTGAATTCCCTGGTGCTGAAAGCAAGGGAAGCGCCGAGTCAGTGAGGAAAGGCTTTTGTGTCAAGTCAGATTTCAGATCCTAAAGCGCAGTTGTGCAGTCTTGGTCTTGGGTTGGGTCCCTCAGGCCTGCACTGGTTGGCTGCACTCTCAGTAGGGGATTGGGCCCCAAAAGTACTGTCACAGAATCACAGGATTGTTTAGATTGGAAAATACCTCCCGGAGCATGGATCCCAATCTTTGAATGATTTCCACTTTGTCAGCTAGACCAGAGTACTGAGTGCCACATCCAGGTGTTTCTTGGACACACTTTAAGGATGGTGATTCCCCCACCTGCCTGGGCAGCCCATTCTAGTGCCTGGCAAACCCTTCAGTGAAGAAATTCATCCTGATGCCCAACCTGAACCTTCCCTGGCACAGCTTGAGGCCATTTCCTCTTGTCCTGTTGCTTATTACCTGGAGCAAAGCCTGACCCCCACCTGGCTGCATCCTCCTTTCAGGTACTTGGGAAGAATCAGAAGGCTCCCCCTGAGCCTCCCTTCTCCAGGCTAAGCACCCCCAGCTCCCTCAGCTGCTCCTCACAGGACTTGTATTCCAGACCCTTCTCCAACTCTATTGCTCTTCTCTGGACAAGGCTTCGTGTAAGCTTGCAAAAAAATGACATTTTCAGATTGCTTCTTAGGGAAGCTATATCCTTATATAATGAAATGGCACTTTTCCCCATTTAATCTTATGTTGCTAAGTGTTTTATTATTGATGTAGAAGTGACTGCTGTTCATTCAAATCAGTCATGATAAGTTATTCATTAATTATTCTCGTGCCACTATGTGAAAATACATTTTAAGGCATTTTGTTTTCATTACCAGAAAAATAAATAGCTAATGGAAACTTCATTGGTTCTGTAATTGCAGTAGTTATTCCCCCATACCTCCTTAGCCTTCTAAACTTCTGTTTTCATAACCTTTAGACATGACATTGCATGGCACTGCACTTCCCTCTAATTGCTTCCTTATTTGGTAAGCATGGCTTTTAAAACGCGTTGGTAGTCACTCATTATGTGCAAATCCTTTGATGCTGCTGACCTCCTTTCTGACTTTCCAGCAAGGGCTTTTAACCTTGGCTCTACTTCTCTGCAGAAAGACTGCCCTGAAGAAAGTGTTCTAAATGCAGACCTGTACCATTGCCTGATGTCCAGTCCTTGAAAGTCTTTGTGGTGTTCTCTTGGTGTACTGTTATTTGCTTTTCAAGTCTTGTGTGTCAGCTTTTCATGTCTTGTAAGTTGCATCAGCCAGATCATGTGCCATACCGTTTTCTGCGTGAAGGACAGATTAAAGGTGTAAGATGCAGGTTGATACATTGTTAAATAACCTCAGTATCTGTTATAAAACTTGGAGTTTTCAAAGTTTGAAATTTGTTTTAGAAGTTATGTTTTGCCTCCTTGTCTATAAGGTAAGTGAAACTTTCTTAAAGGCTTAATTTTTCTCATTAATAGAGGAGAAAAAAATAGAAGTGTGCAAGTATTAACATAAGCAGTCTTTCTGTGCTCCTGAGAAACCAATCTCAGTGTTTAAACTCTGCTCAAACTCTAATTGAAAATTTCCTGGACAGCTCAATCCTTGCTACTTGTCTTTGATGTCCTTTTAACCAGTGAATCTCAAAAGATGTCAGTGATTCATCTGAACTATTCAGAGGTAACAGAAAGGCAAAGATCACTTGCTGATAAGAGGATCTTTTCCTTGCAGAGGTTCATTGTCTGAGGTACTGTCAAAATGGAAGTGTGTTGCTCCTTTGATACCTCCCATGATAACTAAATCTGTATTGTGATGCCTAAATAAGTTGATCAATTACCTCTGCTGTACCTGCTTATTCATATCAATGGGATCAGGAATTCAGAGATCCATTCCTTTCTCTAAGTGTTATTGTCCTTTCTGCAAGTAGGATTGAAAGCCCTTTTTATTTTTTATGAGCTGAAACTACCCCTATTTATTGCATATTCTGTGTCTTGCTAATAAGATTTTGAGGAACATGAAATTATTGATAAACCTTTTGTAAAACTGGGAAAAGTAAACAGTACCCCTTCCTGAGCAATAGTTGGTCTTGCAAAATCTCCAGATATCTTCCTTGCTGACTGTGTTGTCCCACACTGCCACAAGAGAACAGTTCAACATTCTTTGCTCATTCCTGCACCAGACATAAGTAAGCAGATACCCTGCAATTTTCCCTATTCTCTTTTGGTTTCTGCTTGCCACTCAAACTGTGCATCTGGAAATCACTGGGAGAGAAAGTACAGGCAAAAGTTGGAGGATTTTGTCATTTGGCACTCATATTATTTGGTTTTGTCTTCGTTTCTCTACCAGGAATGTAAAAGTTATTTACTTTAAACAAAGGTTTTTGTGCATGAGAGTTGCTGTGTGCCTGCAGAGAGCAACTTGCTCAGCCAGGATATTGTGCACTGCAAGGCAGGAGATTAACTGCCTTGAAATTTATACTGCATTTTCCCAGACCTGCAAGAAAAGTCGTTAAACTATCATAAGATAACTGCTTGTGTTGTTTAATAGATTTGCATGACATTAAAAATGTAGTTTTCCACCCAGAAGTGATGACTTGTGTTCATCCTTGTTTCCATGCAACACACAGTCACAACTTGAAAAGGTTTTGGTGCACTTTTTTTGGCTTAAGCTTGGAGCATTTTATGAAAGCAACCCCGGTGTTCAGAGGTCGATACACAGCTTTTTCTTTTCTGCTCAGACTTGGAGCAGATTGAGAAACAGGGAAGTAAGTGCTGGAATACCTGCTGTGTTCCGACGTGTTTTTCTGCCACCTGGTGCCAATGATCTGGGAGGCTGTGTAAAGGCTGGACAGTGCCTGCATTTAACCTGAGCCAGCTGCAGTGAGAGGGAGGCTCCTGTGCCCCTGCCTCCAAAGGTGCTGGCAGGGCAGGGCTGGCAATCCCACCCAGGGGATTGGTGTCCTCCTCGTGGCATCTGGTGCTGTTAGGAGTTCAGGGAAAAGGGAGGATTGGCTGACTGTTCCTGTGGATGCTGGTAGAGTTCAGTGCTTTCCCTCTGACTCAAGGTTTAGCCTTATCATGCAGGATTTAAACAGGAAATCAGAGGAATCACTCAAGAGTATGAGAAGGGGGTAAGGGAAACCAACAGAGGCAGTTGTTTATGGATTCTGGTCATGCTGTTCCTGAAGAAATTTGTACACTATTTTTCTATTTCATACCATTTACATGGGACTGGGTGACTCCACAGAAGATTTAAATGCAGCTATTTAGGAGGCAACATAAGTTCTGCTTGAGGCTTCCCAGTTGTGGAAATATTTGAAACAGTAGCATCTCTTGGAATAAGAGAAACCCTCCTCACCCCCACAGTATCACCAGATGATATTTTCTTTTTATAATTTTTAATCCAAAATTTGGGGTCCTAATGCATTGCAGGTCATAAAGTTTGGATCCAGAAATCTTGCAGATTTTTGGAATTTCTCACCTATTTATTCTTTTAGTCCTGTCAGGGAGAATACCCTTGACATTGCCAGAGCAGTCATTGTTTAAAATACTGTCTATGATATTCAGTCAATAGTCTGTTCCAATCTACAAATGTGCTTTTTTTTGGTTTATTTTTTTTTCCATAATCCCCACACTGTGCTGTCCTGGCTGTATGGAGGCTGACTCTATTGAATTAAATGTCACATCAGCTATTTGAAATGTTCTTTTAATTCCAGGCAAGTGCTCCCTTGCAGTGACATCATGCTGGGTAGAAAGCTGTTAAAGATCACACCATTTTGAAGTTCCTACTTAAAGTACAGCTGGAACTAAAAGTGACTGCCAGCTTAGTCACTGCTGCTCCTGGTTTACGTGAATAATGTTAAAGTGTTCTCTCTTTAGCATGTGGCTTCTCTGCAGTTCATGGATCCTTTTGGCTAGCAGAGCTTTTCCTGCAGCAGCACAGCAATGCGTTTAGTCTTCCAAGTGGTCTTTTGTAGCCCGTGTTCCTGTGTAGGTAGTTCCTGAGGCTCTAATCTTGTGAAAAACAATACTGCCTAAAGCATGTATTTGTGGAGAGCACAAAGTTTGCATAAGCTTGAATGTGAATTCCACCTCAGGGCTGAATAAAGACATCGCTGTCATGGCTGAGACATGGGGACCTACAGAGGAGCTTGTCCCACCTGGACAACTTCTCTTTGGTACAAACACTCAGCTTCAGGTTTTAACATGTTCCAGCCAGCAGTGCCAAAATCAACTGGAGAAGGTAGCTGGAGATCCAGTGTGGGATCTCTTCTTTATCTTCTTTCATAGTCACTGCCACCATTTCTTCTTGTAATAATCACATTTTAATCAGAGTCCCACCTGTTCCAGTGAGAGAGCGTAGGTTTAGACTAGATATGTGGAGTTTGAGAAGTATTTCTGTGAGGGTGGTGATGCAGTGGAACAGGCTGCCCAGAGAAGTTGTGGGTGCCCCATCCCTGGAAACGTTCAAGGCCAGGTAGGTTTGGATGGGGCTCTTAACACCTTGGTCTAGTGGAAGGTGTCCCTGCCCAGAGGTGTTTGAACAGGATGATCTCTGAGGTCCCTCCCAGGCCAAACCATTCTGTGATCCTGTGCCTGTTACCTTGCTACCCCTGGGTCACTCCTTGCTCTGGGCTCCTGCGCCTGGTTAGGATGGAATTGGCAGCTGGCTGGAGAGGACCAAAGGAAATGGGAAGAACCAGAGCCCCCCCCATTTCCCTGTTGGGACATGCCTTCCCTGGCACTGCTGGGTTTTTGTGGCCGAGCTGTCATGTCTCACAGCTCTGCAGGCAGCACAAAGGGCTGTCAGACCAAACGTGACCTGCAAACAATGGAGAAGGAGCCACTGCCACCCTGCAGTGTCTGGCAGTGAGAAAAGGCACCGGCACTCTCGGGGTCTAGCTGGCTCCTTAGGAATTTCACCACAACCTCACCCTTCTCATCAGGATGCTGCCTTCTCAAAAGGGACAGCAAAATTACAGCATCTCTTTCAAATTCAAAAGGCTTGTTAAAAGATAAATGATTCTAATTTATGTTCTCAGCGTTTTCAATGATTTTTGGATCTTCAGCATTAAAGCAGAGGCTGAATACTGGAGTTTCCCCTGTTTTTCCAGTAAGACCTTGGTTTCTGATTAAAGTCTTTGGCAGCGAGTGGGCAAAAAATTAGTGCATTAACAACCTAACAATGGAATCAAAGTGATTTAGAGTAGCATTAGCTAAAATCATTTTTGTTAGTATGTGTAATGTTCTTTTAACTGATGACAGTGATTTATTTCTACTTAGATGAATGATGAAACTTAATCAGTGCATTGCTTGAGAGATGCTGTGTTAAATTAGTCCCATATTCAATTGGGAGTTTTAATCTATTGCTCTGTATGGTTATTTGTCATTGAATTTGCAGGGGGATGTGCAGGTTCTTCTTTTGTTTACATGAATATGAACTGGAATGCCTTCACTGATTGTCAGTAGAGTTTCATGGTTTAAAAGGGGGAAAATGAGACAATGGGGCCTTCCTGTCTCTGTTTTTTTTGGGAGATACCTTTTTAAAAAATGCCTTATGCAATTCATTTAATAAATTACTTATGTTTACAAGGGAATTCATCCTGCTTATTTCCAATATGTAAGGTATGCTATTTAAAAGTATTTGTAAATTCTATGGTAATATATTACTCAATAATGGGGATAAGTTGGTGGTTTTCTGGTACACTTTTTCTATCAGACTAAATAAACTGAGGCTGTTTTTTTTCCAGTCCACCCACGAGACTCTGGCCATTCATAAAAATTTTATGAATGAAGGAAATAACGTATGTGGTGTTGACAATAACTGAGTTTCAGGAAGCTAATATTAGTGGAAATGCTTTTGTTACAACTATCCTGCCTAAAGCCAGCATTTATTAGGCTAGCTTTGAATTCTAAGGAGAAAAACAGCTGAGCTTTTTGTGATAATTTAGTATAAATGACAGCTGGGCCCTTTAATGTGAGAATTTACACACTGTCAACTATGAACTGATAATTTGCCTAGCAAAGTGTTGTGATGTGGAATGTAAAGAAGGAAAGCAATAGAAGGTTTTGTGGAGAGAGGGAAAAAAAAGCCATATATTTCATAGTTGCTTATGGGTAACACTTGAGTCTAGGACTTGTATCAGTCTTGTGTGACCAGACAGTTTTGTGTTTATTTGGACAAAGAGCTCCTGGAATGTCCCTGCAGTCTCAGCAAGAACACAGATCTGTGAACTGAACTTCTGAAACAAAGTCATGTGCAAGATAACAAATGCAGGGTTCTCTCAGTTCATCCTAAGTGATTGCTCTTCTTTAAGCTCAAAGCACCTGAAATGCCACCAAGCAACAGAGACAGTTAATTCTTTGGACTTTGCATCCCCTCTACATGCTGGTAATGGCATTGGAACGTTGCCTTTTGCTTAATGCCTGTAAAGTTTAAAAGTGTGGTCTTCTGGAAAACAGGCCACTGAACATTTTAAGCTAAAGGGTGGTGTGTGGACTCTGTCTGTGCCATGTCCTGACTGTTCAGGACTTTGCTGGGGGAGGTAAAAGTGTCTGTGGGCACGGTGGCTTTCCACCAAGAGCTGTGTTCAGCCTGATTTTCTTTCTGTGTGCATAGAGCAAGTGGATCTTCACAGGTTAGGCAGAGGGACAACCACCATGATGATACAATCTGCCCCTTCTGCTTTCCTTTGGCTTTGTCACATCACCCTGTCAGCCCTGGTCTTGTTCTTTTGCTTCTTAGACTCTCTGAAGTGATACCTAGTCCAAGATGTGATCCAAACTTGGGAATTATTTTGTTGTTAATCAGTAGCTATACTTTGGGAGGTGTGATTGAGTAGTTGCATTGTGAAAGTTGTGGAAATTTATAGGCTTGGCTAATCCTTTCTTTTAAGGGAAAGGGAGTGCTATTCTGAAATGAAAAGCCTGTTTGGGCAAGAGCCACCAGCAGTGAAGTTAACAGGACTAAGCAGTAAATGGGAGGAAGAAGAATTAGAATGGTAAGCAAGAGATATAGGTAGTAAATAAGGGTTTGATTAATGAAAAAATAGTGTGATTTGGAACCTATGTATGTTGATGCCATTGTTTGTTAAAATGTAGAAATTGTCTATTTACACAAAGTGTGGGTTCCCACTGTGCTTCCTACTTTGTACAAAGTAAAATAAAAAATAAACTACCTCACGTTGGTGTGAGAATTTTCTGTACACACCAGGTAGCAAGCCTGTGTTCAGGATAATAGAAGGACAAGAGTTACAAAACTTCATCAGCTTTTGGAAACCAAAGTGCACATGCAAATGAGAACTGGTATTATCATCTCTGACCAGAACAGGAAATAATCCTCCCTTGAAGCACAGCAAGTCATCTCAAACAATATTAAAAGCTGTTTGCAACTGACAGAATTTGGAAGCATTTAACAACTCCTAAATGTCTGTTTGGGGGGTCTAAAGGCACAGAATTTATGTGACAGTGCCCACTACTCTTAAAAGCAAGAGTTAATGTCTGCCACCTTTGCGGTTTGGCACAGCCTTGTATAACCAGCTGTCTTGGAGGGAGCTTTGATGTGTCTTTAGGAAAGGTACTGTTATTTATAGAACACATCTAGTCTGCATTTCCTCTGCTTCCCACCCCCATGCCTTTACAGAGAATGTGAGTTCTCACTAGATCAGGGTCATCTCAGAGATGGCATGTCCTTTGAATCTCAAGATATGCTCCTGGTTCAGTAAGTGTAAGTTAAAAAATCTTCTTGAGAAGGCAGATACAGGACAAGAATGCAGCTGCATATTCAGTATTGCTCTGCTGTGCTATCAGTACATTCCTACCCATGGCTGGCTCTCAGGACACTAAAATTTACTTTTCTGCTTAAGCCTATCTTAATCCAGAGTTAGTTTTTTCATTAAAAAGCAGGTTGTGACTTTATGCTAGCTGAATGGAGTCTATTTTGCAGAGAAAGGTAGACAAAGCAAGTAAATCTAGGAAGAAGAGAAATAAGACAGCAGGAATAAGTTCTAAAAATGCACAGTCTGTGCTGGAATCCTGGCTCTGCTTTCTGGACCATGTCCTGTATAGCAATGCCTGGTGAATATATATATATATATATGATGCAATGGCAGATGTTGCTCTGTACATGCAAGCGAGGCCACCCAGAGAGAATTGTTCTGTGCTGCATCCTCTCTCCCTGGCATCCCTGTGCTCTGAGGCCTGTGCAGTAACTCCTGTCTCTGCTGCAAAGTCAGGCTTTGACAGGTTGACAGGTTTGATAAATAAAAATCTTGGAATTTTTTAATTTTTTTTTTTTTTTTTTTTTTTTGCTTGAGGAGAATATTAACTCTTGTATTTTAGACAAATCACATTCTGTAACTAAATCACACTGCTTTAAATTCACATGTCTCTTCACCACCTTTTGTTTCATATCCTGGGCTACTATGAAGTGCTGCTTACACGACTGCCCCAAGCTCACAAGAGACTTGGGGCTAACAGGAACATATCCTGTCCATATTTTGAGATCCTCTGGAATGAGGACTATGCAGATCTAATCTGTTCCTGTGTTTGGTGCACAGGATCCCATGACCATTTGACTTGCACTTTCATGCCCTGTTGAGCAGCTACAAGAGCTCCTCAGCTAAAATAGTCCCATTTTAATTTATGCTAATACTAATTTGTAATGTGTCTGGGCAACTGGCTGTTTAAGGAGCTGCTGTCAAGCTCTGAATATCTTTGCCTACGGCTCTGGATTGACCTGTCCCAGCAACACAACCATGGAGAGAAGCCAGGGTGACTCCAGATTGTCAGTACACTTCTGTCATCACAGCATTCCCTGTTCCTTCCTTTCTTCCTTCCTCAGAGGTGTCTTTTGTATATCAGCTCAGGAAGATCACTCTCAAGGATTATGTTTTCCCTGTTTTCCTGGTTGTCTTGTTTTCCCTGTGTCCTTGCAGCTTGCCTGTGAACTGCCTGACTTTGGCCAGTTCTGCATCAGGACCAGGCAGTTTTGGTTTTGCAGAAAATCATCTTCTGTATCACGTTTGTTGCATCCTGGTTTGGGGAGTGGGGATCAGCCTGGTTCTACATGCACTTACCAGCTAATTTCTGTACTTTTTTTTTTTTCTTTCTCTTCTAATTCTCCTTTTTTCTTTCTGTCACTTTGAGCCCTAACACCTCCCTGGGTTCTCCAGGAGTGGCTGCTACAAAGATGTTTGTGTTCTCCTCTGTAAAACTGGTCTTGTTTTGTGTTGCTAGGCTACTCCCTTCCAGCTGCCACTGAAGAAATGTTCCGTGGTGGGAAACGGTGGGATCCTGAAAAAGAGTGGCTGCGGCAAACAAATAGATCGAGCAGATTTTGTCATGCGGTAAGACAGAAACCTTAATGACACATTATCCCCCCCTTCCACCTGCTAAGCCTCAGCTTTTCAAAGCTGTTCAGTTGGCATTAATCAACGATCATTTGCCTTGTTGCCCTGCCTTTGCAGGATGCTTTACACAAGCAGTTTGGCTCAAAGTGTGAGGAGAGGCAAAACAGGAGTTTTGGCTTGGTTCTGCAAGGGGATATGGGGTGAGGGGACAGCGTGCTGGTCAGTAAAGTTGTGAGGCCTTGGGCAGTGTCTCAGGGAGGTGCTAAGGAGCTGCTTTTCTCATTATTTATGCAGTGGTAGCCAGGGTGCTTCATCCTGCTCTGTGCTCTGTCCTCTGAAACTAAATGCCATCTGTGCAACCCATGGAACTCAGAACAAGTATGGGCTGACTGATGGGACAAGGCTTGAGTTGCTATAAGCCAAAGTCTTCCTTTGTTTTTCTTCCCTCAAGACTGAATTGTGGCTGTCTGAGGAAAGGCCAGGCTTCTTCCCTTGATGTGAGGTTTTTGTGATTCTTCACATTTCCTTTCCCTCCAGCCTTCCTTAATTTACAAGAACCTGTCAAGAGGGATGTTGAACCAGCTACTGCTTTTGTGATTAAATTTGGCACTTTCTAGGTCTGCGATCCTTAAGGAAGAAAGACAGAAATTAGTTCCTCCCTGATAAACATGAACAAGAGAAACATTGTGGGGGAGAAACTGGAGGAATGCTTCAAAAGAGAAGAGAATTGGAGTTTCTTTGGATTTCTGATGGGTGCATAATGAACACCCACTGTAACAAGTCTCCTCATTCGATCCTGATGGCTTATTATAAAACTATACAAATTTGCTCTAAACCATTCCTGTAATTTCTGGTTTGCAAAGACCAAAAATGCCTTCATTATTAAATGCCTGTTATTGCAAAGAAACAGAATAACTAAAAGGCAAAGGGAAATGTATACTTGGAGCACTTACAGAAGAGAAGATGTAAAGCACAGGGGGAGAGCAGCACTCTGATTGTCATTACTGCAAAACTCCTTAGGTGTTCCATAGACTAAATACAAGAAACTGCAGCATGTATGCAGTTTCTTGATTCTACATTTTCTAGAAATTAAAATGCGGTAGGAGCAACCAGTTACAAAAACAGAAGTTGAAAAAAAAAAAAAAACCACAACAAAACAGCAGCTATTTTAGCTTGATCATAAAACCCTATTTCTCTGCGGAGAGGGTAAAGTATATACAGACCTTGCTTTGATTTAGAAATAAGCAATAGGGAGAATCCTGCTGGAATCCCGGCCACTGTCTGCAGGTTCTGTTGTATTAGTGATATGAAATAATTTTTATGGAAAACTTAGTTGATCTTTCCTAAGTCTCATATCTATAATCTGAGAGAGAAAGAGTGCAATGGTGATTTCGATAACTCTTTTCATTTTTTTGAAAAGAAATTTGTGTAATATCTTCAAAGTATTTCTGCAGTGTGAAATGTCCTGCCAGGTTTTGCTCTTCTTTGTTAATTCCCTTTGTCATGTGAGAGAAGATGGCTGCAGTCAAATGTTGTAATTGCTAAGGTTATTTATTGTGTTTAAACTCATCTGGTTGCTGAGCATCATCTACAAACACAGTTGTTCCAACACAGAGATGAAAAGAGCAGCAGTTTTCAGCCCCTAAGGCACAGCAAGCTGCATATGCAATGAGAAAGGTGCATATGGTCTACATGTTTAGGTATTGTGGTTGTAATGGGCTCTTCTTCTGATTTTCAAGTTTCTAATTCTTATTCCTAAGGGAAAAAAAAAAGTTTTTCCCCCCCTGTTCCCTACCTGCTAATGCTTATTTTGAGAGAAGTGTTGGGTAGTAGTCCTAAGCCACGTCTTTAACTCTATTTTTCATGTACTTACTTCTCAGTACCAGATATAACAGTAAGAGAATTAAAAAATAAGTTTCTTAGTATGAGTCTTGTGCTTCAGTGTGTTCCTCACCTGCAGAACACTCAGCACTCTGCTGACCAATCCAAGAAAATAGTTGTGAAGGTCAAGTAACAGATTTCCTGCAGTTTCCTGTGGATACTCAGGCCATTGCTTAATGTTTCCTGCACTGTAAGGTGGGAATCAGATTTACTGATGATGTATTTAAATAATGCATCTGTGACTGGCTATGAAAGAATTGTCATTATCTAGATGCTGAGATGATAAAAACTAGGTTGAGGTCTTAGTCCTTCAGAGTGCTTTCAAATCAACTTGAACCAAAAATGTTTTTTTAAAAGCATGCCCTATGAGCTTGTGTTTATTCAAAGCAGAGAGCATTAAATTGTCATCTGTCAGAGATATTATGCCACCTCTCTACCCTAGGGCAAATCAGCTATAAATCTTCCTTCACAAATACTACTTTATTTTAAGGAATTTTTTCTTGTTAAGATTTCATAATTTGTTATGTCTGAGAATTAAAATTTTCCTATGCTTCTGGCCTTTCCCTTTCCCCTTCCTATCAATGATTGCAGTTTCTGAAACCTCTTCATTTGATTATTTTTTCTGTCTTCTTTTGAATTTATCTAGCTTCTCTTAATTTGTGGTAGAGTGAATTAGAAGCTGTTTCCTGACTGAAAGCTCAATACATTGTACACAACTCATGAGAAAATGTTCCTGGAAATTTTGTATTTCTTGGTGAATGTGATTTAATTCATCTATGTTCCATGTAGTTAGGACATTGCTGTCCTTTTCCTTGGCATTTCTACATGAGAACTTAAGATTTTGAGAGCTGGTATTTATATGAAGATAGAGGCTGATATAACACCACTGTGGTTTTGGTTGGGGTTTTTTTTTTGGTTGTTTTGTTGTTAGTTGGTTTTGGGTTGGTTGGTTTGTTCGACTTAAAAACTGCAGAGAGAAAACCCCAAACCCCAACAACATAAACACCTAAAAGCCTTTCTCTGAAAAAAATTCCAAATTCTGCTTATCTTTGAGAATCATGGTTTCGTTTTTGCCTTTTAAGCATTCCAAATACTCTTCATGTCATGTTTTAAAGGAGAAATTTGAAATTAATAGTGTTTGGAAATGAGTTTTTAGTGTAATTTTTATATATTGAGTAGATTTCTCCTGACTAATTTTTGGGGCAGTGCACAGGCTTGGATACTGTTTGAATGTATCTCCTGCATCTTCCTCCTTCTCCTAGGTCTTTACAAAGAAGCTTTTAGGACTGTTCACTCTGTGGATGTTTCCCTCTACTTCTGATTTATTGAGTCTTGATTCTCTGCTTCCCAAAGTAAACTTGCTCAATTGCTTTGGCTTTATTCCATCAACACCCTGCCCACCAGAACAAGATTGTGAGCAGAACTGAGACACACGTATCTAAAAACCCACCTGATTTTTTTCTCTCTGTGTTTCCTCAGTAATTTCTATAGGATGATGGTACCTCACAGTGTAATATTAAAAATGCCAGTTATAATGCCTGTAATACCACAGAGTGGTATTATCCCTCTGAAGCCTGATACTCGTAAACAAGACAAAACAGAGTGAAAACCAGAACTTTTAAAGAGTTCGGGTTTTTAAAAAAAGTTCTTCTGTAGGTAGTAACAGCCTCTTCCACAGCCTTTCAGCCTGTCAGAAATGTCAATGCTTGTCTGGTTTTCCTTAGCAGTTATACTGATCTCATCTCTGCAAAAGGTTTTATTTCTCTATTTCCCCACAATCTGGTACAAAAATGCTTATAGCTGTGGTACAGTAGGGAGCAATTGTAGTCTGGTCCAGTAATACATTGTTTTTACATTTTCTGAAGCCTATCAGTCCTGAATGTCATCTAAAATCTTGACTGTCTTTGTGTGCAGGTGCAACCTTCCTCCTCTATCCAGTGAATACAGCAAGGACGTTGGATCCAAAACCCAACTGGTGACTGCAAATCCCAGTATAATTCAAAAAAGGTAGAGAGCAGATTTTTCCTTTTCTGGTTGGGGGCAGACAAAAAGAAAAATGCTTCATCTGTGTTATAGAAATTCGTGCATCAGAGTTGTGTTCCTAATTATCTGATCCTGGAGGGGGATCTGGAAAGGGTGCCATAGGCAATGGTTTGGTGTTAGGTGAAATAATTAAAGGCTAAACCTCTGATCCTTTCAGTGTAAGCAGGAGAGCTAAGGGAGGCACATGTTGATGGGTGCCCCAGACTACTCTGCTGGTCAGGCCAGCTGGCTGCTGCATCCCACAGATAATGAAGATGCTGATTTGGGTTTCTCTTTGTTTTAGCACAGAAAACCTCTGAGTCCTCACTGCCTTTGCATTATTTGTTTGATACTGAGTTAGAGAGTATAAAAGGGGTTAGGATGGAACTGCTTGGCAGGGTGTGATCATACAAGCTTTGCGTTCTTAGGAAACTGGGACAGATTTGTGTTGTTTATTAGAGTTGGTGGAAATTTTCCAAATGTCAGTTGCTGATCAGAGTGGGGAAAAGAAATGTCAGTGCTATCTCTCTGATTTTGTCTTCCTGAATTTTAATTGCCATGTTCTTTGTTTATCCTCTGGAATGAGGTAGGTAGTTCTCAGGTAGAACAAAATCTGGTAGTAACCTGCCATGTTCAGTGGAAAACACAAGAGAAAAAACATGAACCAGGAAATTATTAGGCATAAAGAAATGTATAATATGAGTACTGGCAGGTGAAGGATTGTGAAAGGAAGCAAAGCAGGGAAATAAATGCATGGTAGAAAGCCAGGTGCTTTAAAAAGAAAGGCACTGGCTTAGAAATGGATGTTTGATGGTATTTAAATGTAATATTTTTCCTCTCTTTCAGGCATTGAGGGGTTCTGTAGTTTAGTGTGTGGAAGAGATGACAGTCTGACAGAGTAGAACAGAGAGGACAAGCAAGAGGGAAATGGAGTAATAATAATAAGGAGCTTCAAGAGCTGATTGCAGGCAGAGAGTGCTTGAGTAGGGGAAGGCACAGAAATGCCTGTGGGATGAGATCAAAGCAAACCAAGCAGAACTGGCAGGGGATGGCACCAGGTGCCAGGCAAAACCAGGGAGTTACTCAGGGCAGTGGATCTGAAGACAGGGAATCTGAAAATCCTGTGGTACATAGATGGCTACTTGATTTAAGAAGTGGAATGAAATGGCCAGAACATCCCATCAAGGAAAGATCAGTTTGGCCATGGCATTTGGGCTGAAATGAAGAGAGGCAGTGTGAAACACAACCTTTCAGAGGGTTTTACAGTTTTTAAGAGAGAGGATTATTATAACTCAGGCATGTTTGTTTTGCACCCTCCCCTCCATCATGGTCTGGAGTAGAAAGCTGACTGTAGTTACTATTTTTGAACAGAAAAGGGAGGGAGTTTTAGTGATGCTTGGAGGAGACTGTGGAGCCACACTGGAGTCTCCAGCAAGAGGGGAAGGATGGAATGAGGAGATGGTTGAAGAAGGAGATGGAGAGAGCAAGGTGCTACTTTGTGAGGGGTGGATATCTCAAGGAGGAGTGGGGGGGTGGGAAATGGGAAAAAAGAGAAAAAGGAAACAATATGGTGATTAATGTCAGTTTTCAAAGTGAGTGGACAGTTACTGTGATGCAAGGCCTTGGATGAGAGAGTATTGTGGAATGTATGTGCATGTGTATTGATTAGGGGGAGATACACAGCCAGTAACTGAGAATGACACAGGGAACAAATTCATAGCACTGAAAACTGGCAGAAGCCTCCTTTGGGGCTTTGCTTCCTCTGCCTGGTCAGGAAGAAATGTTTTAATTTTTTTTAAATAATTGACTGATGTTTCCTGTGTGCTGCCCAAAGTAATTATTTTATCTCCTGTGTGTTAAGTTAGAGTGGGGAAATAAAGGTTATGTCTTGAAAGTTAAAACTGAAAAAAAAATACTACAACTCTGTCATCACTCCTATGGAAAGAAGCTTTTTAGGAATTAAGGTTACTTATACATCCAGACTTTGATGAAATTCAAAGACATTCATATTTGTGACTGATGTATTTTTTCTAAGCTGTGAGTTATCTAGCATCACATAATGGGATTATTCATTGCCATTCTTCCACTCTCCTCTTGTCCTTACTTGAAGCATGTTGATATTGATGAGGCTTGACACCTCAATTATCTCTCAAGTGTCTTCTGGCAGGTTTAGTGACTTGGTCCTGCAACACCATTCATGGTTTCTAAAAGATTTACCCTTACCAGATAATTTATGGTGATGTTGAGTAGGGTAAAGTTTTCATACCAGGGACATGAAAGCAATTTTCTGTGTGGTTCTAAAACCAGAAGTAGTGCCTTGGAAAAATAAAATTGCAGACATACTTCCATTTCCCTATCGATTTAGCACCTTAGGATGGAAGAGTCACAGTTTTAATCTAGGAGTACCTTGACTATAAAAATACATTCTAAACATTGCTTTTTGCAAAACTTAGAGATCAAGTTTCTTCCCTGTTTTCAGCAGGAAATGAGACTGTGAAGGTAATGTAGGCACAGGGTTTGTGGTGACTGGAGTGGGGCTGTGGCCCAGCCTCATCCCTGATTGGCTCCAGCTGTGCAGGACAGGTGAGCAGCATTGAAGGGAAGAGCCATGGAGTGCCCAGGTGCACTGACCAACCCCAGAGGGAACAGAGGGCACACAGGTGCAGTGCAGCAACACCAGGGGTATAAAAGGCTGGCCTGAAGGATAACGAAGAGGTGCAGATGCTTGAAGCCTTCTTCAATGTCAGTCATGGCTCCACTGTTCTGATCAGTAGTACAGTTTTCACTTGTGAAATACTTTGCTCTGTTCTCATTTGGGCTTGAATGTCCTACCCTTTGAATGTCCTGCTCATTTGGCTTTCTATATAATAAAATATAGATAATAGCTGTAATAAAATAATAACTTCAGTTAGTTTAATACAGGAGAACTGACAACAGAAGTACTGAGGTAGAAATTTTCCAGTGTAAGAGGATATGTTTTGACTGTCCCAGTTTCTTTTTTTGTCTAAAACTTTTCACAGATGTCTCTCTTCAGTTAATATTGGAACTCACTGTCCTTCACTCCTGTGTGAAACTCCTTTTTCCACTTTGCATTCAAAACATAACTTTTCTGTCAAGGTTGCACTTGGGATTGAAATGTTGCATAAAGCTGCTCCTGGGGCCAAAGTGACCTCTCCCATCCTCTAACCCTGAGTATTGTTGTGGGACTGCAGTCCTACATCTTTGATGTTTCCAGTTCATTCCCCTACCACCCTGCTCAGCTTGGCTTCATCTGCAGGGATCTGCTTTGTAGGCAGAAGATTATTTTATATTTGTCTGGGTTTTATTTTCTTTCCAAGTCTAGCTGCTCAATGTCCCTCCTAGGAAAGAGGAAGTGCAGTAGCAATACCTGTGGTGTGCCTACAGCCATTCGTAAGACTCTGGGAAAAATCAGCAAGGTTATGTCACTTACAGAGGTTGTTTCCATATTGTGAACCCTTGTCTACAGCTGTGGAGAGGGATGAGCCAGTGGACATAAAAATGCTTAAGAGACAGCGCTGATTTGTCACCAATGGTATAAGATTTTTAACTAGGAAATACAAAGAATTTGTGGATGTGGATTATCTGTTTCTAAAGCCACTGGATCTGGGCTGTTTAGGAGAAGCCAGCTTTATGAATTTCTTATCTTCAACAACTCTTGCAAATGTCATTCAACAACAATTTGTATAAGCTTCTAATTAAATCTGTAAACCGATGCTGTCTGCAGCAGTCAGTGTTCCTTTCTAATGCCACATCTGCTGATCTAACCTATGCACACTTACATTGTCAAACACATGGATATAATACTCCAAATAGATGTTTCCAAGCATTCAGGGAGTTTCAGACCAGCTGATGTTTTTTGGGGAGTATTTTATCCATGAGCTGTGTGTCCATGGCCTGTGTGGAAGTAGGAACTTCATCACTGAATGGGAACATTTTCCTTTCAGTAAATTAATTCACCTTTTTGATCTCTGTGATATTTGACAAGTTTTTGCTGCATCCAGTGTCTTGCACTAAACCATGATGAAGAAATGAGACTAAAGACTAACAAATGCAATGATTCTGCTTCTCAGCTGGGAAATGCCAGTTAAATATCACTGCTGTTTATTAGGTTCCCATGGATTTTGAGTGGGCTTAAATTTGCTTTCCAGTGTCCCTTACATTTTAGAGGCAGCTAATATTCCTGGATTCAGTCCTGAAGACATCTCTGAATCCAACTGACTTAGACTACTAGGAATAAAAAGATGGAATTGAAGGAATGACTTAACTTGATAAAGCTTCCTTCATCTTTGATCAAACAAATGTACAGTATTATGCCTGTTGCTTACACTCATGAAAATTCCTCTTCAGTGTGTCTCCATGTAAAAACAACATAGTCTGTTCCTAGGTAGTTACATTGTTTTTTGGTAATTGCAAAAGATCAGAAAAAGAAAGGCAGAAACCACCCATAAAATACATTCTTGAAGGAAAACCCTTTGTGCTTATCTTGTCCTTTCTGTACAAGTCAAGTGATGGGAAGATCTTTCCCTGTAAAGTCAATTAGTCAACAGATTTTAAACACTTCATATAGAGGTTCCTTTTTCATTCCTGGTATCTAAATATATTTCAGATTATTTAATTGATAAGAAGTCCAAATTGATAAGAATAATTCTTCTAATTCACATTTTATGTTCTTCTACAAGAGTCTCTGAACATCTGTGCCAACAGCAAGGGGATAATATTTCCGGGCAGTACTTCTTAGGAGGCAAGACTGTGATAAACTCTTCTGTATATGGAGGTTGCTTGAAGCCCCATTTGTTGGTAATCAATTTTTTCCCCTCCTCTAATACAAAGTTTCTTTAAAAACCTTTACATTTATAAATGTTGCCTTACTTTCTCTTTGTGTGGAGCATCTGTTTTTGTCCTTGTTTGAACAGAAAAGAAAGTAAAACTGTGGGGATGGAGAGGACTGGCCAAGTGCTACCACCAGGCCAAAGGCAGAGCCAGGAAAGAAAAAATCCAGAATTTCTGGTTTGCTTTTGTGTTATCTTAGCTGATGAACAGAAATACCTGGAGTTGGAAAAAAGTCCTGGTGTGATTGGAACGGTTTGTTGCTATTATAGCCATGCTTTGACCCCATTTAAATCAGGGGCTTTTACTCTCTTAACCACAAGATAGAGCAGTGAGCAGGAAGAAGGAGATCCAGGAACCCTCAGCCCTAAGGCAAGGACTGGTGGGTTTGGAGGTGTCTCCCAATGCACCATTGGCTCCAAAGAGAAAGTTCGGGTGCTGTTGCAATGGGGTGAAATTTTGGGTTAGGGAAATGGGAACTTGGAGGAAAAGTTATTTAATCTGGGAGAAGGAAAGACTGAGGAGAACAGTGAGAGTTTTCTGAGGGTACCCTTAGGGATGATACCGCATCAGTGAAAGCAAGTGCTAGATGTTAGGAAGAACTTCCCAGAAAACCTACAGAAGTCTCCATCTTACAGTAATTTAAAGGGCAAATTGATGTGGAAATGAAATGGGAAATTATAAAGGAGATCTCATGAAATCATGGTTTGATGTTTTTTCTTGAAAATAAACGTTTTATTAGTAGTTGTCATAAAGTAGAGATAGATGATACCAGGATTAAAATAATCCATTTGGATTTGTGATTGAAATATCCTCAAATTTCAATTCTGTGTGTTTATTGTAGGATTGGAGAGGAATAGGATGCATTACTTTACACATGCATTTGTAAGTTTCTTGTCTGGGATTTTGATGATTATCAACGTTATCTCCATTATGAATGACATTTTAATTGCAAAATCTTCACCTTACCAAAATCACCAGTACTTGCTCATCTGTGGGGATATTCATTAACACATTGTCTCACACATTTTCATTTTCTTGGCAAGCTATGGCAGGAAGACTGTTCCTTTTCATTCCTCCCCCCTTTCCCACCTTCTGGTGTTTTCTTCAGACCACTGTGTCCAAGAGTCTGCCAGCACTACCAAACAGAGACAACCAGATGTCTGATTTTCCATTATTAGGTCTGTGAAATGGAAAAGCTATATATGTCCCTGAGCAAATAATGCTTTTAATTAACGTGAGGATTTTTTCATCCTTCTATTCCTGCAGTAGGACTTGATATGAGAGCTTCTAAATCCAAATACCAATCTGTGGAATAGTTAATCAAGTGCCTTATATTCAAGTATGTGACTAGTATCTTCAAAGTTGTTGGAATGCTTTAGTGTCTTGTATGGATAACCCAGGTTTTTTCTGAGTAACTTTTCCAAAGGTTTTTAAATGCCTAATCCATGTTTAGTTAACCAGTCTTTCTTTACAGTCTTTAATGTTAACCTAGATGGCTTTAGCAGTATTGCAGCTCTTGCATATTTTCAGATACTGATTGGAAAACAAATATATATTTTTTTTTTCTTTTAAATGGAGATACAAAGCATCCTGCAATCTGAATGATTGCAGATAATGAGAACACAGCAAATAACTATTTCTCTGTAATCTGCCAGATTGTGACATTCCCACTTTTTCTTTTGTTCCTGTCTCTAAATAACTTCCACAGTTTGCAGCATCTGCAGCCCTGTCATCCCATAAATATCCAAGAAAACCTGCAAATTCAGGAGATGGGCACAGGAGTGTAGAAGTTATCCATATGAATAGTAGGCCAAAAGCTTTAGGTTAAAGCACAGATGTCAGAGTCAGAGGGATTAATGAGGGTCTGTTTTCTCATTAAACAGCTGGGGACTGCTGAGAATGAGATGAGCACCTGAGAAGGCTGAATTAATTTTAAGTAGCACTTGGAATAGATGCTGAAGGAAAGGATGAATGGAAAGAGAAATGCTCATGTGGAGTCCTTTAGGGGAATAGACTCTCCAGTGTAAATCACTGTAGTGCTTCACAGACTTCAGGGATTTTTAGGTAAACCAGAAGGTAGAGGGATCTTGAGAAAAGTTTTTTCAGGAGTTTATAAATAAATAGAGAAATATCAGAACCATGAAGGAAGAATTTTTGGGATGTTTTTCCACAGGTTCTTAAGAGATGGCAAAAAAAAAACCCAAAGCAATGCCTTAGGAGAGGTTTAAATTAGATACTAGGAAAGATTTTTTTTCACTGAAAGGGTTTTAAAACATTAGAACAGATAGCCATGAGGAGTCACCATCCCTGAAAGTGTTAAAAAATGTGTGGATATGGCACTTGAGGACATGGTTTAATAGTGAGAATGGTGGTGGTTGATGGCTGGATTTGATTGTCTGAGAGGACTTTTCAAACCTTAATGATTCTATGATTCTGTCAGGGTGTGGGGTAGGGGAATCCAGGGCAGAAGAAATCGGTTATTCTGACTTAGTTTAGTCCACAGAAAGAGAGTGGAAATGGTTAAACATTGAAGAAATATCTCCATGCTCAGAAGGCCCTTCCTAGGAGGTAACAAATGGCACCATCATTGAGGGAGAAGTATTGTCAGGGATTAAAACCTATTTTCAAAGCCAAGGTGTGCAAGATATGAAAGCCAAATTTCCAAGTCTGTCTCAGAAAGTTGTGAGTTGCTGATCCTGACTGATTTATGTTCCATAAGAATCCTTGTAAACAGCTTAGTTCTGACCATTCTAGAATGTGTTTTTCAACTTAGAGGCAGGCAAGTGGGAGAAGAAAGTGTTGAGCAGCTCTACCCACAGGCTCATTACTGCTCATTAAGAGGTCTCTGGAGGAAATGTTCTGGTTTTATTGTCTAGATGTCTGCTTCACTTTATGCAGGCTGACAGAATGAGCAATTAGGTAGCTATGTAAATGCAAAATGGGTAGCATATGTGTATGGGAGCCAACATTTCAACGTGACACAACAGGGAGAAAAAGACAAGCAAGTTTTGGAGGGTTTTTTACCCAAAATCTTTGCTTTTCTCTTCTGAGTTAGTTGAATTTCTGAAGGTGGTCTCTGAGCAGCCAAGACAGTGAGTTGTGTTTGCAGGGTGTTGCTCTAATGGTTTCCCTGGTGCTCAGGTGGGAATTTGTGCTGTAGAGAGATTCAAATAAACCTGCAGTGTGTGGTCTAAAGGGACATCAGTTCATCTGCATCTTCCTCCAGAGAGCTTAACAGTAGGAATTCCTCTGCAAGAGGGCAGGAGGACCTCAAAAGGTGGGTGGTGGTGTCAGGGGGGCCAGCTCAGTGAAGGAAGAAGTCCTGCTATCTGTGGTGCTCCTGGTGTGTCTCAGTTCTCCCAAATGTCAATGGAGAAAACACACAGCAGAGATGTGTGCATTTTAGGATGGGATGTGAGAGTTGTGATTATTTGTAAACAAGGAAGACTCTTATTTCAGTTTCTGGTTCTGTTTTCTGACTAAGAATAACCACAAAGGCTTCTCATGAATTCCACACAGGACATTCAAGGGATGGTGTGTTGATCTGAGCTTTTCCTGCTGTCAGTTTTGTCATCCCTGTGAGACTGAAAGTGCATTTACTTTTGTTAATTAAAGCCTGAATATCTGGGGAATAATAATAAAATAAGCTCAGGTTTCTACGAGTTTAAATTTGAAAAATTAGAAGACAAAGCCAGATCAGAGTGTGTGGACAGCTTGCAATGTTGATCTGTGTTATGAACAGCTAATAAAAGATGAAGCTGTAAAGTGGGAATAGAAAAGATCTCCAGTAGAGTAATTTTAACACTCTCCCTTGGTGTTTGGACATAGAGTTGCAAGATTTGGCATTGCTGATTTTGGCAGCTGTCTGTGCATTTGGATCACTTGTGCACTTCTCACTGAGGCAGGACGGGTGCTAAAATCAGACCCTTAAGGTTCTGACTCTTTTAAGTCAAATTGCACACTAAAGTTAAAGGTCTATTTCACATGAGTTTTGAAACAATACACAAGAGATTTCTCAAGTGTCTTAAAATAAGAAATTTTAGCTGCTTGATGAGATTTTTGTACAGGAAATCTTACTATTGTTTTTAACCTCATTAACTACACTTACTCTTGTTTTTAACTTGTGCTAGCCCCTATAACTGGCTTGCCTAAGGGGATATGGATACTTTGTATTTAGAAGGAAAAAGAAATTCATTTTTCAGACTAGAATGTTCCACTGTGACTTTCCTACCTTTTTTGCTTTTTCTACAAGGATAGCAAACAATGTGCAAAATGTCAGCCTGGTCTAGTGGAAGGTGTCCCTGCCCATTGCAGTGGGGTTGGAAACAGATAACCTTCAGGGTCCCTTCCAACCCAAACTATTCTGTGATTCTCTACAAATATGTGTATTATTACATTTCTAATTAATTTATTCTATTACACTGTGGGAGGGTGTTGATTCTTGTTTGGTAATTATTACTTCTGCTACTATTGGCAGGCCTTCCTTACAAACAAGAGTGTTTCTGCCTGGGTTTATGCCCAGAGCAGCATTTCTAATTAGTAGCAGTGCTGAATTTGTACTCAGAATACTCTTAGCTGAATTTTTCAGTGCCCTCCTGTTTCATACAGCAGGTTGGCACTGAGTAACACTGATATGAGGCACAGTATTAGAACAGAGACCTAAGCCTGTCACTGTTTCCATGGCAAAAGTTCATCCTGTGGTTTAAAAGATTGTGGCTCATTAAAACTTCTGTCAAGATTTCCTTCCTCATTCTGATCTCTTACCAACTTCAGTCTCTGCTCTCCTGCACTATCCAGTAATGAAGTGCTGTAAATCAGTAATGTAGACTTACACCAGATGGTTGTATTTACTATCCAAGTAAGAGGGACTCATCTAATGTTACCTTTTCCAGCCCAATTCCAGGCAGAGACTAGCTAAACACTGTAGGTAGACTTTTAAATCCCCACATCTAAGCATGTAATTTGTAACATTCATCTTACTCTCTGGAGATTTGCATTGCTGAGATGACTTATCCAAGTCTTGGCAGTGCTGCAAATACACCATGAAAGCAGCTGCCACCTTGGCAGGTTTGGGTTGAAATCTTTTTGTAAAGTTAAGCTTGAGGAGGATACCCAAAATCATGGAATGGCATAAATTGTGAGGGACCCTGGAGATGAGCCTCTGCTCAAGCAGGACCACCCAGTCCTGGCAGCCCATGTATTGTTTCAGCAGTTTTTAGAAAAAACTTGAAATCTGGTCTGTAGACATAGCACTTTTCTACTCGCTCCCAATGACAACAGTAAAGACTTTCAAAAAGAATAAAAGACAAAATAGAGTAATTGGATAAAATTATGAAACAGGACTCAATTACCTTTTTTTATAAAGGTTAGCTCAGTAAGTGAAAGATCTCCTTACACTCTGTGAGGTAAAGGGTGTGATCCTTAGATTCGTTGGGCTAATTAAATTTGCTCTTGATATGGCAGAGAGTGCTTTTCAGCTATTTCTGACCAGTCTGTCCTACCTTCTATTATGGTTATGCCAGACTAGTGTTGGGGGAAGAAGGCAATCCAAGAAGTAGCCAGATACAAGCTCATATATCCTGATAATGGGCTTGTTGAGCAGTAGCAGTGGGGAGAAAACAGTAAGTTAAGCTTAATTTTTTAAGACTGCAATTGACTTATAAAACAAATTTTAAAAAAGCCCTGCAACCAAACACACCGTTCTTTTATAGCAGTTGCAGTGATCACTTTTGTGAGACCTGGGCTTTGTAACACAAGACACAAATTGACTCAGATATATATCAGAGGTTGCCAGTTAAATACAGTGAAGACCTGGCATCGGTGCTGCAGTTATTTGTGAAAGATAGGAAGGATGAATAGCCAGGGGAAAGGCTTGTAAATCTGAGTCAAAGGTGGAGCTTCTGTGCTGATCAGAATATGAACATGCTGCATGTACAAATGCAAGTGCTTCATGGATGTAAAGCACAGCTGTGTTTGCCAGCAGAGCTCATTGCCTCTGAAGGGTTCATTCTAGGAGAGGCAGATTATCCTCTGCTCAGGCTCTTCCCATCAACCCTACAAGGATCAGGTAAGCTCAGTTTACTCTGGGGTGGCCCAGCTGGAACTTAGCAGGGTTGTGCCAAACAGATGGGTATCCCAGCAGTCCTGGTTGTGTTCTGTTCTCAGGTCATCCCTCTGTGGGATGCAGGCATGGACCAGCAGGTGCTTGGAGGTAGAACAGCTCTAAATCCAGGTGTTGATATTGGCACAAAGGGGCCTGGATACCGCTGAGGAAAACAGAGGCACTTCAGAAATGCAGCTCCTTCCCAGCTGTCTCCTGGCTGGAGTCCACTCCTGCCCTGTCCCAGTCAGCCTCCCAGGGAATGACCACTGAATCTCACCCTTCTGTGTCAGGCAGGAAGGAATCTTCAGAAAAGCTGTGGAGCTTTTGGGATGAAGGCATGTGTGACAGCAAGGGGCAAGGTTTGAGTTGGCCTTTGGGAAGGGCTGCTGGCTCTGTAATGGAGAGCAGGGACCAAAAGGTTTGTTTGTGGGGTGTGGTTTAAAAGATTTCATCTCCCACTTTAGGAGGTGCTTTTTTTGTAAGTTATGCTGCTGTTTACAGACTAGTGCAGGGAGACATTTGGGGAGGTGGACAAAATACCCCTGTCCCTCATTCTCAGACAGAACAACAGAAACATGAGGGAGCTGTCACAGTCCAGCAGTGAGCCAGTGAAGCCCAGAGCAGCATATCCCTGGTTTTTTGCTCAGTCTTTGATCAGAGACATTTGCTGACTTACCTCATACGAAGATTACTTCATGTTCTTGCCCACTCACACAGTTTCTTTCATGAGTATTCAATCTGCATAAAGAGATTAATGAGACTTGCCAGAAAATCTGTTTCTGTCCACAGAGTTGCTAATTGCTGTTCACACACTGTCAGGGTATTGCAGTGTTTGGCTCTCATCTCTGATGCTTTTTCCTCAGGTGCAGAAGTGCACATCAAGTGACAAACTTACTGTCCAAGGAATTTTCCTCTGGCATGGGGTGGCAGGACCCTGAGCATCCTAATTTCCTAGGAGCCAGTGATGCCCATCAGAGACATGGCATCAGGGACATGTCTCTTTCTGTTAGTTTTCTACAATCACTGAGGAGCCACAGCAGAGAAGCACCTTCAACATCCTCCTTTTATGTTTGTCAGTGTTCCTGGATGTTGCTGGGTCAGCTAAGTTCTGCAGTACTGTTTGCCCTTCCTCTCATTTTGCCCTTTGCAACCTTGCATGAAAATAGGTCTCTGTGATGTGAAGCCTTAAATAACCACCATTAGCAACAGTCCTGGGATCCCAAGGGAAAAAAAAAAAGGAAAATAATAGTGGTGGTGATTAATTATTTAAAATTATTTACTTGGAATAAAGTGGGTGTGAGTTATCAATGGGTTTTTTTATCCTGTGCATGCTTAGCAGTTGCAAAGGAAAATTTTGTCCTCTAGAGTGAACTGCCTTTTAAGGGACCGATTCCTTCTTCACACTAAGGGAATTCATGTTTGACATCTTCCAAATTGTGTTTTGTTGTCTTCAGGTGGCTTTACTGAGGCTCTGCTGGCAATGTTTAGATAATGTTTAGAGGTATAAGAACCCCTGAACCAGAATTTTCCATATTAATTTTATTTATCTTGCAGTATTCATAAAGGCTTCTCATTCCCTGGAGGACACTCAGTGTTAGTAGTGGCAGCAACATTCCAGTGGTCAAGGGCAGAAACTGGGAAGCGAGGTTTATGTTGTGTGCTAACTTTAAGATGTCAGCAAAGATCTTTTGCTTTTGATCATTTGTTTGAGAAATTGGCTGTAATGCTACTGACAAAGAAGGGGCCTGGTTCTTTGAGTAGGTGTGGTGCTCCTGATGACCTTGGTTAGAACACAAAGGATATTTTCTGCTTAGAACTGAAGTGAGACTGGTTTTGCCTTTGTAAACAGGGTGAAGTTCCTAAGTTGAGCTGGACTATTAAGTAATCCATTTCCCATTTTTTGGTTTATGCTTTATTCAACCATTTATTCTGCCTTTCAGTGTAAAGTAACATTGTCTGACTGAGGGTGTGCATGGGGGCTGAATCCAGCCTTTGGAAACCTTCTGTCCAGTCTCACTTTCAGTGGAGGAGGTGGGGAATAGCTGGTCCATCAGCAAAGTCTGAGTAGTCAAATATCTCCTTCCCAGCCCCAGAGAGTGAAAATTGCTGCTGCTGAAACCAGGAAGGAGTGGGGTGCATTGGCAGGAACAGACAAGGTGCAGGAAGAGCATGGGGTCAGGGGATGGGGGTGCTGGCAGATAAGAAAGATTTAAACCCCAGATCTGCCTCTCTTCTTTCTTGCATTGTGTTTTCCCCTTCCCTCACAGACATTGTAACTCCAGATCTGTGTGGAGGGAAGCCAAACTCCATCAGTGCTGCAGGACAGCTGGCCAGGATAATGTATGGGGCTGATGTGTGCCCTTTGGAAGGCACCTGTTCCCTCTGTACTGCTGACAGACCATGAGCACCCTCCTGCAGCCCCTTGGCAAGCATGTCAGGGAATGGCTCCTAAGGGACTTTGCCTTTTCCTCTAGTGCAGTTTACCAGAAGTTGTGAGCCATGCACAGTGACACAGGCTGCATGCATAGGCTGTGATCAGTAAATGCAAGCTGCTCTGGCAGCAGCAGCCTCGAGAAAGAGGACAGGACTTCAAGAAAGAGGACAGGATGGAGGGACAGCTTTTAGAAGGGTGGCTCACTAACAGAGCCAGCCATATGTTGATGCTGGTTTCCTGTGCTGAGGTTTTCCACTTGCTGAGAAAAGCAGGTTCCAACCTAGATCTTCCCTCCCTTTGTACACTAGCTCACAAGAGATAAGATTTCTTTTTAAAATATTTGCTGTAAATTTGCCCTGAATTTTAGGGTAAATAAAGGAGGTGGGGGGGAAAGGTGGCTGAATAAAGAATTTTAAAAGTAAACTGTTTATAAAGGTAGGAATTCATCAACTATCGCCCATCTTGCAGCAGCTGTGGACTTTGAATGAGGACAGCGTGAATACGGAGTGTTCAGTGCTCATAACAAACTGCTTTCAAATTGCACAACATGGGTCATTTCAACAATTAAAAAATTCCAATGACTTTTTGATGTGCACATGGATCACTCAGTGGGCTTTGGATCACTTAGTAGCCCTCCTATTAACTCTGATCTTGGTTTATTTGCTCTGCCATATTCACTTAGCTCTGAGTCATGAGTTGATGCAGAAATTGTCTATGAGTCTCTTCTTGATAAATGATATATTAAGCAGCATGCTTTATGCTATGTAAGCCTTGACTCAAAGATCTGGCTGGATTAGCCATGCAGGCACAGCTGGAGTTACAGATAATGGATAACATCCTCAGCTGCTGCATTACAGCCATATCATTCTAGGGAGCTACACTAATTCTCACCATCTGAACAGCTACAGTTCTGCAATTACTCTCTCTCAGCTGCCAAAGCTCAGTTTGTGCCTTTGTGCTTCCCCAGCAGAACTTAATGACATTCCTTGTGCCTGAGTGAGGCAGAGTGCCCTACAAACAACAGGCTTTGTTTGGAATCCACCAGTGGTAGTGTTGGGAGGTGCCTTTGCTCTTCCCCAAAACTGAGGCGTGTGCAGCATTTCTGGAGGACCAGATTTACCTCACTGGGGAGGTACTTGTATTTTTTACTGCACCCTTCATTTGTGATGGAGGTAGCACTGAAATAAGGCTGGTTATTTAAATTAGCAATTCATAAGTCCATTTCATACCATAGCCCTTAGAGACAGATTACCCATTTCCTTTACCATTTAAATTATCTGCACTTGTGTCTGCTTTCCAGCTGTCCACAGCCAATTATAGCCAAATACAAATTATTACAGAAATCTATTACATAAACAAGTCTGTACTGCTTAAAAATGCAGGTCGATAATTTCTGTGTATTTTTCAGAAAAATTGGTGTCATTGGGAAAATTTTTATTACAAAAATCCTACACTCCAGCATTATTTGTGTTTTTGGCCAAATGTATTAGAAGGAGTTGTTTGAACTGTCTTAGCCCTCCTCCAAAACCAATCCTCTCCAGTCTCTCAAAGACAGGAGAAGCTGCTTTACCTGGTGAACAATGTTTGCTAATTATATATATGCATCTCAAGATTTGGAATAGAAGGGCCCATGGAAAATGTTGCTAATTCCCATCAGTTAAAGTCAGCAAGCAGAAAAACCCTGAATCAAACTCTTAGACAAACTTTATTTTAAAGCATTTTATTCTCGTTGTAGTGTTCTATCTCCCAAATCAGTTACTCTGGATTTGCAATTATGTAATTAAAAGCAGAATTTGGGTTTGTTTTGTAGGAAAACTGAACTTATTAGGAACCAGAAGCTACTGGTTATTACCTGAAATTGTAATTTCTTGTTTTTATTCAATGATGAACTACAGAATGACTAAGACAGCCCTTCTGGCAATGATTAACATTGATACAAAACTTAGTGTTTCCAAAAGCCTCTCACTTGCTGTATATTTTCCAGTGCCAATGCCTTTGAATTCATGTGATTTCCTTAGAGAGTGTGATTGGATATTTTTATGGTGGCTAGCAGGGAAGGCTGCCTTGTATTTTGTAACCTTACATTATGGTGACTCCCCATAAACCAGCAGTGTGCTTTTGGCCACCAAAACACCAACATTCCTTTCTCAATGAATCAGCCAGTCAGTAACTTGTGTGGCAGCACAGTGTATTATAAAAAAAGGACTCTGTTATCCCATTTTTAATTTCCTGCTGCTTCATTTTGTCCTTGCCAGGGGACACTTGGAGCAGTCTGAGTATGAGGAAAAGCTCCTTTACCTTTCCTTGGATGTAAATGTCCAGCATGGGTGCAGTTTCACAGCTTCACTGTTAGTGAGAACAGCTTAAACTGGTCAAAATGTGAGGGGAAAAACACAAATCTTTTAGCTGAGCACTGAGAACTGAAAGTAGCACCTGGCAATTGTAGGCTCTGAGCCTACATGTGAAGCCCAAGAGCTGGTGGCTGAGCTGGACAGACAGACAGCTCAAGTGTGGCAGCGCTGCCAACCTCCTCTTTCACCCTGTTCTAGCAGAAGTGAAACAAGAATTTTTATCCTCCCTGTAGGACATTAGGAGACCCTAATCTCCACCAGCTGGTTGCTCAGTTCTACTCTGAAATAAGAGAATACTTTTTCCTGTTATAATTCTAATTATTTAAAACTGAGTTAGTGAGTAAGATTTTAAGTCTTTAACTTTTGATGTTTAAAAAAAATCTGATTAAAAGATAATCAACTAATTTAGGGGTGATTGATCATTTTCTCAGAAAAAGTATTTTTACACTAGTTGATGAAAATATCTCAGAATGATCATTCTTCAGGTAACCTTTGAATTTCTGGCCCCTTTCCACAGACACACTATGTCCTTATGCCTTACATGTGTATTTATTTACCCAGTGCTGTACATGGATTGAAGTGCCTCATTGCTGGCTGCTTGCTACTGATTTGAGGTGGAATTTGGTGCATGTTCCGTAGCTCAATTCATCTCCAAGTGTGGCTTTAGTTGCAGAGCTTTGGGTTGAACCAGCCTTTACAAGTTTCATTTTCCTGGTTTTCCTTGGAGTTTGTAACCCCTAGCATGAGGTGAGAACAAACACTTGGGAGAGCAGGTCATTGCATTTTGAATCATCTTAGAATGAATGTGAGTCAGAGCCTCTAGCAATTCTGAAAATCCCTCCAGCTGTCTCTGTTTAGCTTTCCACTGTGGCCTGTAACCTCTTTTAAAGAGACATCCTTTGGTCTTGTCCTCGCAGTCACACATCAGACCTGGGAGGGTTGTTCTTGTGGAGCTCTGAGTCTGTCACGTCTGCCAGCATCATAACCCCTGGGTTTTAAAAAGAATCACCCCTGAAGTGCATTTAAAAGTGAGAAGTCAGCAGTGATTTGTGGGGAAAAAAACCCATAGGTGCAGAGAATTTCGAGTTGTTCAGGGAGTGATGGAAGGACAGATGGATTAGGCCACACTGTGGTATCTGGAGGGAACATTACAGCCCACAGTTTTGAATGCTCCACAGAGAGGATAAGTTTTTCAGTCAAGTGGCATCAGCCTGTTTGCCTCAGCACTGCAGAAGCTTAGATGATCTTTCTAAAAGTTCCCTGGCATGGAACGAGGGAGAGCTTACAGTAAAGCTTTTTTTAAATCAGCAAGAGGGAGAAGTAGAAGTAGATCCCTGAATTACACAACAGCCATGCCAGCTAAAAATGGATAGGAAAAAGCTATTTTCAATATCAAGAGCTTTCTCTCCAGATAACCAAAAATGTTCTCTCATTCACAAAAAAAAAAGAAAAAGTAATTTTTTAAATTGCCCTGATAAGCTGGGACAAACACCTGGTTCATTGTGCTGCAGGACGGAAACACGGTTCAGGGTCCTTGTTTATCTCTTTTTCTGTTACAAACAGCCCTTTCTTCCTGCAGTCCTAGGCCAGAGTAAGAAGTCTGGTACATTTAGCAGAGTCACAAAGAAAGGGATGGTGTGTCTGCCTTGCTTCTGGTGTAGATGTATCTCCAGGAAAGAAATACTTCATGCAACAGTTCAATGATGGGGGTGAAAAGCATTAGAGCTGTTTGGCCTTTACATGCTGTGCAGTGTTCTGCACTCACTTCTCCTGGGTCTCAGTGCAAATTAAATGAAAGAAGGCCAATAAATGAGTGCTCAAGAGATCTGAGAGTGAAAGATGTGGTTCGAAATCCCAAAGATGATCAAAGCTTATTTCCTCACAGAGTCTGGACTCAGTTCCAACAGGAGGTTTTAGTTCCTGCCAGGCATTGCTTCCTGGGAAGCAAGGGTAGGAATACCCTTGGCTCCACAGGGAGCAGGGCAGCTCCTTGTTGTTCACTGAGGTCTTGTTTCCAGGCAGGCAGTATGCAAACCCTGGGCATGTTGCTGTGCATCATTTCTGTGGTAAAAGCCACCTGTGCATTACTCTACTGTGGAGGATGTCAAAAAATAAAAAAAGGAAGTCTTGGAAAATGGTCTTGTGGTGACATCTGAGAGTTCATGTGACAGCTGGGAAGTGAGGAAGAAAGGCAATAGGAGATTAAGAGGGAGGGAGATGGGGAGAAATGTGCAGTGTAGGCACTTGTGTTGTGGTTTGACACTGGCCCAAGGCCAGGCACCCACAGAAGTCGCTTGCTCACCCTCCCCTGCCACAGCTAGGCAGAGGAGAGAAAAACTTAACAAAGGGTCCTTCATGAGTTAAGGACCAGGAGAAAACACTCCAAGGGCAGAATAGGCTCAACTTAGAGATACAAAGGTGAATTTATTACTAACAAGTCAGAGGAGGATAATGAGAAGTAAAATAAGCCCCTAAAAACACCTTTTCGTCCCCCAACTCCTCCCTCCTTCCCACTGACAGCACAAGGGACAGGGTGTGGGGGTTTGGTCAGTTCATCACCCAAGCTCTTTGATTGCTCAGGGAGAGGAGAGGAAAAGGAGTCCTTGCCCTGTGAGGCCATGGGGTCCCTTCCCATGGAGACAGTTCTCCCTGAACTTCTCCAGACTGGCTCCACTCTCACGAGCAGCAGTGCTCCCAAAACTGCTGTGACGTGAGTCCCTCCCACGAACACACAGCCCTCCCAAAATTGCTGGGGGTGTGGGTGACTGCTCCATGGGGTGCAGTCCTCCAAGGACAGGCTGCTCCAGCCTGGAAGCAAGGGCCCAGAATCTCCAATGGGTCTCCCACTGGAGCACAGCCTCCTCTAGGCATCTACCTGCTCTGGTGTGGGCACCTCTGCCACGGGCTCTGGGTGGATCTCTGCATCCTTGTGGATCCCCAGGGGCTGTGGGTGGATCTCTGCATCCCCCATGGATCCTCAGGGGCTGTGGGTGGATCTCTGCATCCCTCGTGGATCTCTGCATCCCCAGGGGCTGTGGGAGGGTCTCTGCATCCCCTGTGGATCTGCAGGGGCACAGCTGCCCCAGCCTGGTCTCACCATGGCTGCAGAGGAATCTTGTCTCCAGCCCCTGGAGCACATCCTGCCCCTCCTTCTGCACTGACCTTGGTGTCTGCAGGTTGTTTCCCTCACATGTTCTCACCTCCTCCTCTTCTCTGGTGAGAAAAAAAACTGTGTCCCACTTCTTTTGATTTTCTTCTTAAATCCATTATCACAGAGGCGTTGCCATCATCCCTAACTGGCCCAGCCTTGGCCAGCAGCATGCCCATCCTCAGAGCCATCAGGGATTGGCTCTGCTGGATGTGGTGGAAGCTTCCAGCAGCTTCTCACAGAAGCCACTTCCATGGCCCTCCAAAACCAACACAACTTGCTACAAAATAATTTCTCAGGAAACATGATGAGATTTTTACTTTATGCTGTAAATCAATTGACAAGGGTCTTTTGGAGAGGTTTGTGGGGAAGGAAGCATGTTACTGAGCTGCCTCAGTTTAATTACTACTTTGCTAGTGTTCCCGTAAGCAGAATAAATGCTCTTGCTGTCATGGTTGCAACTTTCATTTACCACTGAATGAGATGTGAGAATTTAAATCAGAGTATGCATTTATGTATTTATAAATCCAAGTCTTGAAGAATTAGGCATCTGAGGTAATGGCTAGGCTTGCTTTTTCTTCCCCAGAGCTTTCCTCTGCAATGGATGTTCCAGAATTTTAAACCTCCACAAGCCCTATCATCTGTTTGAACATGGATGCAGGTGTGAGTTTCAGCACTCTGCAGATTAATCTAAAAGATTTGAAATGGGAAATGGGAGCAGCCTGTGTGGCTGAAACTGAAACTTCTAGCAAACCACCAAAAATCAGTATGTCCTCATCAACCTAGCTACAAAGATGTTGTCCTCACCAGCCTAATGCCAGAGGATGTCCTGAGCCTGCCTGGCCTTTGCTGAGGGAAAGCCCTTGCAGTTGGTCACAGTGAAGGTGTTGCAAGGTTTTGTGCTGTGGAGAGAGAGTGGCTGGACCAAAGGGGTGATGAATTGTTACTATGCCATTAAAACTGTTCAGGAAGGCTCTGCAGGATGGACCTGATGGGAGATTCTCTCTCTCTCAAGTTTTGGTTTGCTTCTCCAGTGTGAGGGGGCAGGTCAGGCAGATACTCTGCACTTGCAGCTGTAGCTGCTCCCACTGATGGGGCAGAGGGACTTCAGGTCCTCCAAAGGACGTTTTCACTCCTTGCTAAACTCTGCTCTTAGCAGGAACCCTGTGGTTCCGGGGAGAGCAGCATGGATGTTGGGTGACAGAGTGTGTCTACATGGCACTGAGTCCCACTCATTGCCTATAAGAAACAGACTGATTTTTTTTTTCCTTGTTTCTGCCCTTCAAATGATTTAACCACAATGCAATAAGCCTGCAAGCTCTGCTGCTCCTGTTGTTTGCTATTCCAATTGCCTTGTTCTTGTCTTTGGTGATGGCCTGTCAGTCACTCATTACCTGTTCCTGGTTAATCTCCTTTTCCACGTGCAGTGTTTAAACACAGTGCCCTTCCTCAGAGGCTTCATTGCCTGCATTTCCTTTGGCATCTCTTCCTTGTGACTGTATGGGCCCCTCCTCTGGGGAGCTGAGCACATCCCACAACAAGCCATACATTTCCTTCCTCCTCACCTGTCTTTTTTCTTCTGACCATCCAGGCAGCAATTTCCAAGAGATGAATGGGAGCAGAGAGTGTATAAAAACACAGGCTGGGCCAGGTCCCCATCTGTGATCATTAAACCACATTATCACAGCATGTACACAAACACAGCAGATCCACACCTGGGCTAGAACTGTCCTGCTACACACCTGGCCTGTTGGAGAAGCTCTAGTATGAAAAGTTCTTTGCAAAGTCTCCTAAAAATGTGGTTTTTCACATATCTCTGCAGTTGCAGAATTTTATAGTGTTTAGAGTTAGCCACGCCTTTGGCTTTTGTTTTTGCTAGGTCATAAAAGAGCATAAAAACAACTGAGCTGCCTCATATTCTCTGAGGCTTTAGTTAAGAAAAGAGAGAAAAGATTTTGCTAACAGATGTTAGCAAAGCATGAAAACCCTGTTCCTTCGGGGAGGAATCATAGCATGGAGAAGGGAACGGAGAGATTTTTGAAAGGTGTTTATATTTCCATATAAGCCTGGGTCACTTCAGGTCACCTTTGTCCTTCTTGCCCTCTCATAAACTGAACTCAATCTGTGTCTCCCCTGTGGTTTGCACATTGCTAGCTTTAAACATTTCTTTCCACAGAATTGTCTTTAAATGTTTTATTGGGAGTTTCCTCCCTCTGCTTTCATGCTGCACTTCTCAAAGCATCCTTCTGTGACTTTGACCTCAGCCTGTTCCTGGGTGATCTACATAGCCTTTGCATCATTTTTGTGTCTGCCTTTTGTTTGTCTTATTATCTTGCAACCCCAGCTTTGCAACGAGGGCATGATGAACAGTGTGAACAGTTAGCATCTGCTGGCTGATGGAAGTCCATGCAGCCACCTCATTTCAGAACTTTCTAAAAGTATTTCAAGGTAAAGATGATTTTGCACAGTGCAATTTTCTTGGAGAGGGAGGGAAGTTAAACAGCTCAAGAAATGTGTTAACTATGAAAGGCAAAAGGCTGGGCCATCTGCTAGGCAAGACATTGCCTTGGGGAGTTAAAAAATGGTCAGACACTCTTATACCTGGTCTTTGGCCACCTGCACTTGTGCTGTACAAGCAGATTTTCAGGCTGTGCTGATGGGGCTTTGTTTTTATCCACATTGCAGCTGCAGTGTTTTCTCTGAACTGTGGGGAAATTGTTTTCATCATTCCATTTTCTTCCTTCATGACAGACATCTCCACACGTGTCCTTTCATTATTTATTTATGGGCAGCAGCATTTAAAGGCCAAGGAAGTTTTTTGAGTGGTCATCCTCAGGGACTGTGGCTCGTTTCTTGTGCAGGGTTTAGCTGAGGCTGCTGGACTGTTGTTGACTCCAAAAGGCTTGAAAAATGTCCCTCTTCCTTTCCTTTACTCCTTCCCCTGAGAGTGTGCGTTTCAAAATGCTGCTGCTGGGGTAATTGGCAATTGTGCCCTAATTGAGGAAAGTCCTGGAGTGACTCCACTGGAGTCAGACATGACATCAGCAGCGTTGCCCAGGCAGCAGTTTCCATCCATTGTTCCTGTGCCACACACACTTCCCCAGTCCCAGATGGGGTGTGTAACCACATCCAGTGATCACCATCCTTCAGCAGGAGGTGCAGCCTCAGCACTTCAGGGATTTGGATGTGGTCAGTGTTTGCACTTGCAGAAACAAAGCAGACTTCTTTGTTATCAATGATTTTGTTGTCTAAGCAGCGCGTTCAGTGTAAGATCCTGGCATTAGAGAAGGGATTATTCCTTGCTTGTAAGCAGATTACTTGTCATAACATGTTCAGGGTGCACTGCTGGTGCCTAATAGACCCATCTGTCATCCCTTGAATTTACAAGGATAAATGCAATGCCTCGGGCTAAGGTGATATATATCATCTCAAAAGAGCATCTGGGATCTATATCAGGGTGATGCTGAGTTAATCTTTGTTAGATTTAGATAACTTCATCCCGGTGAGTTTCTTGCTATGATAATGATGCAGCTGGATTGTAAGTCCTCTTTCATCAAATAACAGCTTCCCTTGCAGAAAATTCATGTCCTGTTTGATTTGTGCTGTGTATTCCTGTATGCTGAAGTCAACAGGAGTTTCTTTAGGGGCTCTGTGTGGGATCAGACCCTTTTGTTTGAAAGAAGTCTCTTTTCTTTGATGGCATCTGTTTCTAGACTACATTGGCATTTTCCACGTTTCACCATCTCTGAGCTGTTTATTTCTACTTGCATTTTCATGACTGCTTCTGGCTGTTTTCCCTTGCTCTCATTAGAGCTTTTTTGGATCTCCAGTTGAGCTGATGAGACATGGAGTTGAGGCAGTGTTTTTTCACTCGGTTTCATTGAAAATACAACATACTTGGGAGGATGTCTCTGTGTGTGCCCTGTCAGAGTCAGCATGGATGGGCTTCCATCTGGGTTCAGCAGTTCAAGGGTTACCAGGACTGTTTGCTCATTAACGTTCCCTGTTTATACACTGATCATCACAGATGTGTGTGTGGTTTGCCCCAGTATTAATACAAAACCCACTTTTAAAGGTGTTCTGAGTTTTGGGATACATTTTTCAGAATAATAATTTATTCATTGAAAAATTTACAATGTCTGTTTTTCAAAAGCAATTTACAGGTTCTTCTCAGAATAGTGTTTTTTGCAATTGAAAAAATTAGTTGATTTTTACTTTTTCTAAATGGTCTGCAGTGGTGATAACTGAAAGTCTAGAAGCAAATATAAAATAGATCTAAGTAAAAACACAAAAATAAGTGTGTCAGTCAGATCCCAGGTCAGCAAATGATTTTTTTTATTGCAGATCATGATAAGAGCCCTCCCTGAGATGGAGTTTTTGGTGAAAAGTTGAATGATTTAAATTAGTTTTGGCTGGTTTATTTGGGTATCATAATAAATGGCACAGATGGCTTCCTATTAATTTTAACCACTCTCTTTTTGAGGCAGTTTGTTTTAATCAGTTTTTCATGGCAGTTTTCTGCCATCAGGTCTGGAACATACTACAGGCAATAACTTCTATAGAATTAGTTAATTAAATTATAAATATGCCACATTCATACTTTATTTCTACTTCCTGTCTCCTTCCTTTTTTTTGTGGGGGGGGTGGGTTGCCTCTGGCAATGATGCTTTTTCAGTTCCTGATTTGAAAGAGTAAGTGTAGAAAGGACAGTGGTTTTCAAGATATGAGGAGCAATTTGGTAGGTTAAAGCTGATCCATTGGAATTCTTCATCTTGGTTTAATCCTTTTCCCAAAATAGCTTGTTTATTGGAAGAGGAAACAGAAACCTGCCAAAAGCTGTCATTGTGCTGAAAGAGAGCAAAATGGTACTGCTGAAAGATAAAGCAGGGTGGGGCAAACCAAGCTGTCAGGATGTACAGTGCAGTTCAGCAGGGCAGAGAATAACATGGCTCTCGTGGCAGAAAAATTGCCCCAGAATGAATAAAAACTAGGACCTGAATCTCTGAGTCTTCTTTTAGAGACAATTAAAAAAATACAACTGTTTCAAGGAACTTTGAGAATAGATGAAGATGGAAAAATAGTTTGGAGAGATTTTATTTACTTCTGTAGCCAATTCCTGACATGTGAATCATGCGGAGAATTTTCCTAGGAGAAGAACCTTTAGCAAAATTCTCTCTTGATTTTTTTTCGTTGAAGTGTACTTCACTAAGGACAGTCACTAATCTTTCATCAAACATGCAAACAGCAGTGCAGATGCTTAAAAGTTTCATGGCACTGAAATAGGAGGATTTGGAAGGAAAATGAGGAAGTAACTTCTTCCATTATGCTTGTAATAAGCTATTCTTACATACTGGATTTCTTGTTAAGTTACAGCTTAGCTGTGAATGCTCAGGGATAATGTTAAAGAAATGTAAATAGGGAGCTTTTTATTGCAAATTGTTTTTTAAGTTATTTGGGAGCTTTTTTGAAAATATTGCTGTATATTTAGAAATGTTGAACTAGTAACATAACTTTTTTGAATGTGGGTTTGAATATTGTGATCCCAGAACTTTATTCTTCATCATCATTGGTTTTCAAACATGGCAATGATGGTTTTTTATGAGGTATTTATGTGGAGGGGATGGACTGCTAATTATATCTGAAAATATAACATGCTCTCAAATGTCAGAATGCTGCAGAAGAAAGTTGAGGGCTTTTTTCCCAATTCAGGACAGTAAATCAGAAGATGGCTACTTGAATCTTGGAGCTTTCCCAAAGGAAATAAAACTCAGGAGGATGACAAGCAGGATATTTTAAGTGGGAACTTGTACACATGTGGAAATTGAAAGCATGTGAAAGCCTACAGCACTATAGTCAGCATAAATGTAAAAATAAAGTAGAAAACTGTGCACGGTGCACAGATTGTGCTGTAAAGGTATTATACGAGACTCCGTTCCCTCCTGTGAGTGTGAGGAATACATTGTTGTGACCCTTCAAAGGGAGGCACTGAGCTCCTGTCCTTCCTTGGGTCCTCCCTCCCTGAGCTGACAGCTCAGCCCTGCTCTGCTCCGACCCAGCCTGGGCTGGCCTTGCCCTGGCTCTTTTCCTGCAGCCAGTATCTGGAGCCACTGGGAATCCAGCCCTTCTGCTGGCTTCGAGGTCCTTCTGAAAGGGAAGGGGACAGTCAGTTTCTCACAGTATCACAGAACTGTGTCCCTAGCTGTTACACGGGAAGGCTGTCCAAAACCGTTGTCCTGAAAATGGGAACTTGCACAAGTTCTTGCTGTTCTCTCAGGAAGAATTTTTAGCACAAGGTTCAGAGTGAAGATGGTGTGGCTGCACTCAGTTGTCTGTTCATTTGACTTTGTAAGAAAAATGCTCTCTGCCTCTGGGCTGAGCAAGAAGTTTTTCTCCATGTCAAGAGTGTGAATTGTGAATATACTCATACATTTTGCAGTATAGCCAGGGATAGCTGCTTAAGATCATCTGTGAGCTTTTTATATAACAAATATCATCATAGTTTAGAGGCAAGAGGACACTGGTGATATCCCTGATTTCTTCCTCTCATTTTATTTTTTTTCAGCGTCTGACAGTCTAGCATTTGATTTTTTTTATCCCAGATTTTGTGGTAGTTACACAATGTGTGTACATTAATGTGGACATTACGAAACATTTCAGGACTGCTGGAAGCTCATTAAGAGCCTTCTGAAGTCAGCATCTCTTAAAGCGCTGACAGTGCAGGATTTCCAAGGAGCTTTTTGCATCTTCTCTGTTCCTCCTTGGGTTCCCTTGCAGCTTCTCAGCTCTGCCAGAACATCTGTCCTTGACCCAGCCCTAGCAGAAGCCCTAAGTCCAGGTGATCCTTTGTTCCCTGACTCTTGGGGAAATCTGTAGGTGGTGCTACCTGCAAACGACCTGCTCCCAAACAATTGGAGTTAGATTGTGCTGGAAAAGCTCCAGCTGCTGGGCTTACCCAGGGGACCTCGGGTTTGTACAACTGAACTAGGTCACCACCTGCCCCTTCGTACCTGCTGCTCCAGCACCTGGGAGTGCAGAGGTGGCATTGGGAAAATCCAGCCAGGAGCAAGATGGTTTGTACGGGCTGAAGTGCTTCTGCAGACTGGCTTTTGGAAAGGAAATCCCTTAGGCACACTAGCATGCTCTCGTGCAAATTGTTTTGCTTTCCACTGCGTGCTCCTAGGCCCATTAAGCTGGAAATGGGACTTGGAATGGCTTCTGGAACGCAGCACACAGGACTGATTTTGCCAGAGCATCAGTGCTCTGTTTATTTTTCTCACTTCATGCTCCAGCACAGTGGCTGCCATCCCTCATTTTCCCCGGTACATTAGACCTGGTTCAGGAATGCAAATGATTATGCTGGATGAATCATCTCCATAGCCTTGTGCATCCAGATGATGTCATTGTCTTTACTTGTATGTTCACAGTGTGCTTCTTGAATAATGCAGCATGCTGCTGGTCCCTGGAACTTTCAGTATCTGGCATTTGATATCATCAAGACTGAGCTATATCCCAATTTGATGAAAGCTGGTGTAAATCCATGGATACTGGGGGAATTGTGGCAATTTAAAGACTCCAGACAGGATCTTTATGATTGCATTTTTACTCCATGTCAAAGTATATTCAAAGTAAAGGATTTGTCATACTTGACAGCGCTCCTTATGGTGGTCATTTTTAACATAAAAATGCAGATGTGGGGGAAAGTAGAAAAAATGGTCTGATTTTTAGAACAAGTAAGATTAGTCTAAAGAGTAGTTGGTATTGCAAGCAAAGTGCTGGATTTACTGGAGTGTGTAAGGTTACTGCTTAGCCTGGTGAAGCAGAGCAGCACTGTGCACTGGGGCTTGGTCTGCTGGAGCAGCAGACTAAGGAAGGGAAATTCTGGCCCTGAGACAAATTCAGATAAAGATATGTCACTTGTTAAAAACTGTATTTGTTTTCCATATCATTATCTGGGTAAAGCTTGTGGATGTAAACCTCAGCAAGAGCTTCCCAGTGTTGCACATCACCAGACAAATTATTCTGGCCCTGGTGTGTGAAAACATGGAGCTGGATTTCACCACTTGTGCTGTTTGAGTTGCTGCTTTAGGAAGATGTGTGCTGAGCTGCTGGGGATACAAAGGTCTGTAATGATCATTCCAGTGTCTGGAATTATTCTGGTAGTGTGACTAATTCCTCAAAGGGCAGTTTATGGCTGTGACTGTTCCACTGATTCATGGCCAACCTCAGGTTCTTTGGAGCTGCTGACAGATAGCTGCTGACATTTTTAGCTACTTTCCAATCTACAATTTGGAATTGTCTGAAAAATACTTTGGCCTTCTCTAGCAGGTGCCCTTAAGGTATTCTCTTTTCCTGTGTCCTGTGCTGTAGACCCCAGGCCATACCTCCCTCCTCCCTCAAAAATACCCTTAGCTGGCTTTTAGGTCCACATCCACATTTTTTTTTTAGGTAATATGTTACTGCTGCTTCAGGGAGCCAAGGCACTAATGGTAGCTTTTGTTTCTGTTTGATTAGTCAGTAATACTTCAAAACAGTGGCTTAATCTGTGTTTGTATCTTTGGTGTTTATTGTAATCACATAAGGCATGTGGCACTTATTTAGTATTAATGTGATTCTCAGAAGCCCTTTGATAGAATTTCTACTGTAATTCGGGATTAAATGTCCTGAGCATTAAAGAAAAGGAGCTTATTTTTGTGCTGCCTGAATCTGAAGGAAGTGCCAAGGGTGTCTTCTGGAGTCAAGCTCCATCCAGTTCTGACAATTCCTTGGGATTGACCATTCCCGGAGGTAGAGAGCAAAAGGGAGAAAGGTATTTTTGCATGGTATTTCAGATTGTGAAGGAGGTGGGGCCACATCTGAGTTATGGCACATTATATAAAAAAGAAGAGGCATAGCATCTTTAGATGTGTGATAGGGGAAATCACCAACCACAATTATCAAGTTGCTCCTAAATAATATGAATATCTCTGCCATTGAATCTTCACTGGCATTTGGAAACTAAGAGAAATAGGGAATTAAATGTTCTGTTCCACTTTACTCAGGCAATGCATAGAGGGCTCTGAAGTACTCAATGGCTTTCAAAAGCATCATTTTGTCCTAGCAAATAGCAGTTCTTTCTGCTACCTTAGGAAAAAAGTTTGCTTTTTACTTCTTTTACACTTTGTCTCCTTTAAATGAAGTTAGTGAAGGGTAAAAAGGTGTAGGAACTAGAACTTGCACAGATATCAAAATAGTTGAAGATATTAGAAAAAGCTCCAGCATATTTCAGCTATCTGTACTTTGATTCTATTCTATTATTTTGGTCAAGATTGTTGTAGCTACAGCAATCAAAATTGAGTACAGGCTGCTGTAAGAGTTATGGGGAAACCTTGGCAGTTTGATTGTGTTGAAAAGAAGTTTTAAGTAGCATTTGCAGCCTTAAGCACCAAGAAGCATCTTAGAAAATGCATCTGGATGATCTACCCAAAATAATGGACTCTCCTAAGGGTATCATATGGGACAAAGTTCCAGAAGCATCTGTTAAGCCTCAAGAAAAGGTAGCAGAAAGTTCTAAAAGACATCACTAAAGGACAGAGAAAAAGGATATCAATGGAAGCAGAGAAACATCCTACCAAAAGCTGGAGCTGTTTCCAAAGGAAATTGAATCTATAATAAACTCTGGCTGATGAAATATTTTATCTATGTGGCAGGTAGAAAAAGCTTCCAAGAACAACTAATCAGAGAGATGAAACCTAGTGGTACAGCCTCTTTCCAGCAACCACACAAGCAAGAAAGAAGCAGAAAACGCCCACCCCCACCTGCTGTGTGTGTGTGTGGTTAGTTGATGGCCAGCTATAGAAAACAGGTATAAAAGGGAGGCTGTATGAATTATTTGCATCTTTGCTCACTGTGGAAGACACTGATACCATCCCCTGTGCCCATGGGGAGGCTCATCAGGCTAAGACTGAGATAATTTTAAGAGAATTTAAGGTATAGATACAGGATGGATGTGGATTTGTAGGCAGAACTGGGCTCACCCATGAAAGAAGAACAGTGTGTGTACTTCCTCACTGAAAACTGCCTTGGTACTTGAAGACTGGAGGGTGTTAGAAATGGGATCAGTGCTTAAAAACAGTCCAAATTAAAAATAGCTCAAGTGTATCTGCAAACCTGACATCTCTTCCAGCTGATTTGGCAGAGACTACAGTAAAAGGTAGTATTAGTGAAAACCTGGATAAATGTATGTGTTCTTGCAAAACTTTGGGGGTTCTTTGAATAGGTGCATGTGGAGAGCCAGTAGATAGAGTATATTTGAATTTTTAAAAGGCTTTGGACAAAGGCATTGAGGCAATCATGAAGTAAGAGGGAAAGTATTGGTAAAATAATTGGTTAGGAGGATGCAGAAGATAACAGATTAGGCAAGTATTTTGAAGTAAGATTCAGTAGGGTTACTTCATTGACAAACTACACCGGTATCAGGAAATCTGAGCTGAAAATACTTGGATGTGCAGTTGAAAATATACTGGTTTTGTTTCTAGTCTTCCTTAAGGGTCTGTGTGTGAGTTGCAGAAGGGAAAGAAGGCTCTTTCAAAGATCCAGTGTACAGCAGTCAACACACCTTGGACCCTGCTGGAAGCCTTGAGGAGCATCTAATGCTTCCAGGCCTGACTACAGCACCAGGATGGCTGGTGTTAGATGGCAGGAAAACCTTTTGTTCTGAAGGTCTACAGCTGCAGTCCTTGGGCTGGTTTGAATTCCCCAGGCTTATTTCCAGGAATTTTACAAATGGTCTGAACTTTTGTGTGCCAAGGACTGGAAGGGACTTCCTTGTCTGTCAGATAGCTGTTTGTTTCTCTCTTTTTTCTAGAATTTCAGCCTTGTGTTTGGATCCAGAGCAATTTGTCACCTCCTCTGTTTACTCTAAGGTGGCCACTAGTTCATTGCTCAGTTGCAGTGCTTGTCCCTTTAGGAGTGCAGGGGAGGTTGCCCAGTGGGAGCAGCTAACAGAAAAAACACAGAGATCTTTTTATGTATTTTAGACTTGTGTGAATTTATTTTACCCCATTTAAAATATTTTAGACTCACCACATATTCCTATGGGCTCCGAACTTCTGATTTTCTTACCAAGCTTCTAGTTGACAGTTCTTAAGAGGGATTTGTCCTGCAGCTGTGGCATGGTCTCAGAGAGCACCAGTGATTCATGTACTAAAGTTTAAAAAGGGTGCTTACATACTGAAAAGAGAGCACATCCTAGTTACAGTTCTTGCCATAATCCCTGTTGAAGCATTTACTGTTTAAAATAATTTCCTTCAGTCTATAACTTCCATAGCAGAGAGCACCTCTAAAAAGAATACACATTCAAACATCGCTGTTTTCCTCTCTTTCCTTTTTTTTTTTTTTTATTTTTTTTGGAGAGGGCTCCAAGAGTCTGAAGAGAGGATGTAGTTGAATGTCACCTTCACTGATATTTGCAAATTATTAATGTTTGAAGGATGTCATGACGTTAAAGAAAGAACTCAAAGACTCAGCAAAAGCGTTTTCAGCTATGAATAGGTCTTTCATAACTGCAGTCACTTGGTAGATTTTGTTTGGGTGACAAAGCACAGGAGGCCAGCACAATCAGGAAGGTCTAATGTTATTAGCCTTGTGTTTCTGCAGTGCTCCTGTGGGCAGTGATCCACAGGGACCTATGTCTGGAATGTATTTGAGTGAAAGATCCAGGAGATGATTCTCTGTTTTGTTGCTGTCCCAAAGACACAGCAGTCTTAGGGACACAGTCTTAATCCAAAGCAAATCTCCTAAAGTCTCTATCTGGGCTTTGCTGTGATTCTTTTTCCATTAAAACCTGAGGAAACGTGTCATCTGGTTATGTTTCTGCTCAGCTCTCTCTGGCATGCAGTCCAGTGAAATCCAATGCAACAGATAGCAGACTTAGTTCTGTGTTTGGGGTTTTTCCTAGCTGATTTCGTTGCTTCTCCTTGCCCATCTTCCTCACTTCCAGCTGCAAGAGTTTGGAAGTATTCAGAAGACTTAGAAACACCAGGCAGCAATTTTAACAATACAGGTAATTTACATCCATGCTGTTCTGCCTGTCCTTTTTTATTATTTCCACCTGTGTGTGACTACAGCAGCCACAATTTTCAGAGTCAGACTAAGATGAGCAGCTCATCTTCTGAAAGCTAAGATCCAAACTGTCAGATAACAGAAAGGATTGATGTTTACCTCTGCTGGTTTTGGAAAGAGTAGCTATTTAAAGCACATTTTCATTTGAGTTGGCAGAATAAGGATCACACACAATCCCAAAATACCAGTGAACACTGATTTTAATGTTTCATTGTTTTCCTGTACAGGATAGCTGGCTCTGTGTTCCATTGAAAAAGTCAGTTTTCCCTTGGCACTGTATCTAGTATTTCCAGGGCCACAGAGGAATGGGTGGAGGCTTTTAAAAAGCTCTAATTAATGTTTAATTTAGTCAGAAAAGGAGCCTACTTATTCATGGGGATTAAAACATAACTCTGCCATGTCTCACTGGACCTTCTGAATGCATCAAATTATTGTGAAGGTCATGTGCTAAGGACAGTGCCTCATAAAGAAACAGATTAGCCCAGAAGTCACTGGAAAGAGTTTTCCCCTGCTTTTGGCTATTTAAAGATGATGGTGGAAGTATCTAGAATCCCTGTATTGGAAAACACCATTCTAAAGGTTTATGAAAAGGAGAATGAGGCAAATTTGTCTTTAATTATTGGTATCAGAGAGGACAGGGAGAAGAACAGGACTCTAGAAGCCCCTGTCCATCAGACGAAGCAGTGTGGGGTCTCAGCAGGCTGCAGGATGCATGGAAGGGATGAGCTGGAGTGAGTTTGGGAGTCAGTCACCCCTGAAAGGAGCAAGCATCTGGTCCATAAAGAGCCAACAGGGAAGAAGGGCAAAGGGGAAGGAAAATATGGGAACAGCATCACCCCACCCATGCCACGAGCTCTCAGCTGGGAGACTGTGGTGCCTGTGGAGGGACCCAGAGTGAGGGCAGGAGAGAATTCCTCCTGCTGAGAGTGTTTGAAATGAGGTCAGACAGAACACTGGGGATCTGAGTTGGTTTTGCCATTGACTTTAGTGGGATTAAAATTGATTCTTAAGTCAGGTAGCTGTCCTTCAGGTGAGTAAACAGTGCCTTGTTGGGAAAGCTGGGATAAAATAAGAAATGGGGGCCATCTACAGTGCTTTAAGCGCTCAATTCTGGCTCCCTGTGTGGACAAGCAGAAAGTCTACCTTGCACCTAAAGCATGCTAGAAGTGCCCACATGTGGAATGAGCACATGGAAACAATTTGTTAATTGGGATACAGCCTGTGTGTCAGTAAGATTGTCTGCACAAGCCCCAGAGGGGCACATCATCAAGAGGAGCTGGATATGAGTGAGAGCACAGGGCACAAAGGAGGGCATTGCTGTTTGAAAAGCACTCTGAGAAATAAGTGCAGTACAACCCCTCTGTCACAGCAGAGGAGGCTCAGATGTGTGTTTGCAAGCTGACTTCTTGTGACCCCAACTGTAAGCAGAGTCCAACAGCTGCAGCAAATTGCTAAATCATTCTTGGCTAATGCTGACATCAAATTATCTAAATAATTTTTGTGAGGTTATTGTTTGTCATAGGGACATAACAAACATAAGTCTTTATACCTTCTGCTCTATTCCCTTGAGCTCTGTCATAATTTTTAAATAATACACTATTTCTTTGGCATCTGAGCTGTTCCACTCATTATGTAATTTTATTTTTCCCCTCTGATAAGTCAACTCCCAAGTAATCCAGAATGCTGAACCTGTGACTTTGCAGATGCCAACAGAGTCTGTGCCTGAGATATCGTCACAGGCATGAGATAGCGACTCTCTGGGGAGATCAAAAAGAAACCAAGATGCAAGGGAATGCTGCCATAATTATCTGCAAGAAGGTTAGCTCAATGTCACTGCAGCAAATTCCTTGTGGTTACTGAGAACTGTCTCTCAGTACCAGAGAGCAGCCCAGTCCTGAATATCTGCTAAAGAACATCAATAGGAACATTAAAAACAGATTAAAACCAAAACCCAAAACACTTAATGTTCTTAAGTCTTTGGTTGTTCTCTTATGACAATGTGTCATGGCAGTTTTCTCTGGGATTAATATTTCTCTCTGGAAAAGTAGAGCAGAGCATTTGAGGGAATTCTCCAGCTGCTAGCAAGGAAATTATTACTCTGATATCTGTGCAGCTCTGCCTCCACATGCTGCTGAAAGTTGCTGGGTGTAAGTTGATCCTTCCTAGGAACCTGACAGAAGAATGTGGTGCTGATGATCTGAGTTGTTCACTGTCCTCTGATGAGTGCAGTGGAAATGGAAGTGTCTGGGCTGGACCTGCTGTGATCTGTTTTCACCAGGGTTCACAGTCTCTCGTGCCTCTCTGGGAGCTACTGGAACACACATTGTAGATTCCCAAGCTGCTTGTGGAGTCTCCAGGTGCTGCTCAGGGCTTGGAAGATTCCAGCTCCAGTTTTATCCAGATGCTAGCAACTCACCACATGTTTGTGTGAGCTTGACTGCAGAAGGGCAGGGCAGGACCCTGACAGCGGTTCAGCAGTTTCTTGCTCCAAGCTGCGCTGGGGAGATAACATCACCTGAGGTGCACTCTTGTGCAAAGCTCTAGATCATCTGATGCATTTCTTTGGAAGCTGTGTGTGTGGTGGAGCTGCACAGCTCCTGGGCTGTGCCACTGAGAGGACTGAATGCTCAGAAGAGGCCAGCACTAACCAGGAGCTCCTCATTCTGGGTGAGGATTGGCACAAGGGAAGGCATTTGTGCCCCTGTGGAGGCAAGAGCTGCACCAGGCTGGCGGTGCCTGTGCCAGGACATGCAGGAGACAAACACCTTTGTGCTCCTGTGGGCACTACAAAGCCTCAAGGGAAAAGCCTTCCTGGTCTCTCTGTCAAGCATGGAGTGGCCTTCTGGCTGCCTGCTGGGATGGGTGTGCTGTGGTACCTTCAAAGCCTGCAGGACTCTGTCTGGATTGGGAGCTAAAGAAAAACACACTTGAGCTTCCAGCACCAGCTCTAGAAACTTGCTTATGCACAGCATTTGTCCCCAAATTTCTCAGCTTCTGTCCAGCCTGTGAAGTGTCAGAATGCTGGAGAGTGCTCCCATTTTTACAAATAGGTAACAGAAATTTTCATTTGTTTCTTATATCTCCCCTCAGGAGGTGCTCAAGATGGGCAGCAGTTTTTTGGCTGTTGGACTGTCAGCCCAGCCATAATCAGCACATTTTATGTTTCTCCATGGGCTCCTGGCCACCTGTATAATGTTCACCTGCTGAACTGGGCAGGATGCCCACAGCACTGCCATCCAGACCACTGGAATGAGGCATGGGTTTTCAGGAGGTGATGATGTTCCTAAAGGACAGTTTGCAGCAGGGTGACAAATGCTGCTGTCCCTTCTGCATGGAGTCCCTCCCATGCACAGGTCTCATGGCAATGCTGTTTACTTCCTGTTACTTTAAGGCATCTGGGGGGATTTATCCAGAAGCATTGCAAACATTGTGGCAATGACAGCAAATGAATATTCAGAGACAGTCTCTGGCCCTCTGAGACTGAGGAGTTTTAATGTGTTCATCCTGAGCTGCATGGGGCTTTTCTAAGAATGGTAAATTTGCTAGAAAATGCAGCTTTAGAATAACCACAACTGTTTGCCCTCTGAAGTAAAATCTGTGGACTAGTTTTAAGTGGGAAAGGATGTGGTGCTTCAGGAATGACAGTGAATGTGCCTCTGGCCCCTCCTCAGCCAAGGTGCAAGGACCGTGCAACATCAAGGTGTTTGCTCAACACACCCTTACTGTGGAAGGAAGTTTGAGCCTGCAATGCCCAGTGACAGAATGGGGACTGAAAGCCTGCTCTTGGCCTTAGGACCTTTCAAAAGTGATATTAGAACAATGTTTGGGCACTGGGAGTCTGAGCACGTAGGTGAATATTGAAAGAATTAAGCTTGAAGTTTCTTTTTTGTTTTTTTTCCCCTTCCCCTTTTTCCCCTGTCCTGATGGAAACAAAATAAGCTTGGTAGGATGGAGCCAACTCATGTACCTGGTAATCTGCAGGTTGTCCTGCTACTCCTTGGGAAGAGAGGCTGGTAAAGCTAATTTTGGGGAGCAGTCATAGGTCTGATAGTGATGGAGGGAGAGGCCCACGTGAAGAGGTACAGGCAGACAATGAATTTCTGCCAAGGCACCTTGGTCTTGGCTGGCCTTCTACACTAAGCTGTGTCTTGGCTGGTTCTACAGAAAAGAATGCCAAATACAATAAGTTATGAATTATTGGGGGGTTTAATTGATGTCTTTCTTGGAAGCCAGTGGCTCTGTCTCCATTAGCAAATAGCACCATGCAGTAGGAGCAGAGCAGAGAAGCAGTGAAGAGCCAGACAGACTTCAGATTTCAAACTAAAAACAAACAGCTTCATTCTAATACCGTGTGCAGGAAGTTTTGCAAGAACCTTTACCTTTTAGCCAATCAAGAGACCAAATATTAATATTAAAAATGTCTAAAACCTTTCAATTTATCAAGAACATTTCAAGGGTTTTTTTGTTTGTTTGTTTGTTTTTGTTTGTTTGGTTTGGTTTTTTTTTGGGTTTTTTGTTTGTTTGTTTTGTTTTGGTTTTTTTTTTTTGTTTTGGTTTTTTTTTGGGTTGGTGGGTTGGTTGTGGGGTTTTTTTATTTTTGTTTTGAGGTTTTGTTTGTTTGTTTTGTTTGTTTGTTTGTTTTATTGCCAAAACAAAGACTACAAAAAGACCTGGCATATATCATGAGACACTCTAGTGCTGTTGAAGCTGTTTGGGGCTTTTTTTGTTTCCAATCATTTCAGCTGAAATTTTGTTTAATACTTCTTGAGGTCATCTGGCATTCGATTTAAACCTGTTTGTGTCATTCTTGTTATAGTTTCAAAGAGGTTTATGCATAAAATTGACCTCTTTATATAACCATTTAAAAACATATTATTATCCCTATTTCTGCCTGCACAACAGAACGGAAAAAAAATCCAGTGCTCTGACTTAACTTTCTTGTTCTGACTCTTCTGGTGTGTGACTAGGGAATTAGTCATGACACGTCTGCCTTGGCTGCAGGAAATGGGGAGACAAGGCAGCAACATGGGCATTTGGGAGCTGAGGAAAAAAATGAGGGATCACATTCAGGGGAGCAGCCTAGCTGCAACGAAAGGGCAAAAGTGGTTTTTAGTGTAGTGAGCTTCGCACTCTGAAGGCTTTGGACATTGTCAAGTGATAAAGGTGGGGAGGAAACCCCACCTCTGGGGTATGGCAAGGAAAGTTTATAGCCCATGAGACTGGTTGTGGAGCAGTTTGTCAGTCAAACATCAGGAATAAACAAGCCATCAGCAAATAGCTATTGACAATTAAATTGTAATGTGCTGTTTTGATATCAAAGAAATAATCTGTACATATACCTTGCTCTCCTAATCTAACTTGGGTTCTTATTTTAGTCTGCCTTTAAGAACAAGAACAGATTTGAAAATTTCTTTTATAGATTCCCATACCTGAAAAATCTAAGTTTGTTTTTGGACAGATGAAAAATACTGCTAAAAAGGATTGAGTCTTATGGAATGTTGTCAGTGTTCATTTGTTTTTTTTAAAGAAGATGAAATCTGAAAGGTTTTGGAGTTAGCAGGATACCAGATAGTTTTGAACTATCTATTCAGGTGTCTGTTTTCAAAAGACAGGCAGTGTTAGACAGCCAGAAGCTTGTCTGGACTTTCTCTGGGCTCGGAAAAAATGTGCAGTGAATTTTAAATATGGGTATGAGGAGCAGCCCTTAGGTGGATTATGAAACATCTGGGAAAACCCACGTGTGACCAGCTCATTTTCCCTTGTGATTTTCCAGGTTCCAGAATCTGCTGTGGTCCCGAAAAGCCTTTGTGGACAGCGTGAAGGTCTACAACCACAGCTACATCTACATGCCAGCCTTCTCCATGAAAACGGGGACAGGACCCTCCCTGCGCGTCTACTACACCCTGGAGGATTTTGGTGCCAAGCAGACAGTCCTCTTTGCCAACCCCAACTTCCTGCGGGACATCGGCAAGTTCTGGAAGAGCAAAGGTATCCACGCCAAACGCCTTTCCACGGGACTCTTCCTGGTCAGCGCTGCCCTCGGGCTGTGTGAGGAAGTGACAATTTACGGCTTCTGGCCCTTCTCGGTGGACCTGCACGGGAAGTTTATCAGCCATCACTACTATGACAATGTCCTGCCTGACTCGGGGTTCCACGCCATGCCGGAGGAGTTTCTACAGCTCTGGTTCCTTCACAAAAGCGGTGTACTGAGAATGCAGCTAGAACCATGTGAGGACCCTCTAACCCAGCCTTCAGCCTGAGGATCATATGAGTCAGTTTGGGAGATCAATAGTTTTTAATTTCCACACTCTCCAACAGAGAGCTCTGTTTTATGTTGGTTGTTTTTAAAGGGATCTGCATGGACCATAAAAATGCTACTTGAAGGCCAAATGGAATATGTCCTTATTGTTTAGTGCTCTATGGAACTGGGAGAGGATGAAATGTATCTCTCCATCAAGTCCATTCAGCAGCGGTGGGGAAAAAAATGTCAGAAGCAGCACAGCTGAACTTTCCAGGGATGTTTTTAAGTGACAAGTGTAAAAAGGGCATTAAGGCTCAGAGAGTCACCAGGCCACTCATAAGCTTTTGCTGACAGTGCCAAATATGACTATCTCTTCCAAATTCCATTTCATTCCAGATCAGTACCCTGTAGAACTTTCCTTTTTCCTTGCTTTTTTTCCCTCTGTTTGGGTGTGTGTGTGTGTAGGACAGCATGTGTGTGTCATTGACTCTTTGTTTCTTTTATTCCTTTTATTTTTGATGTGTCACCCCCTCCACCGAGAAAGGAAAGGGAAGGGCTTAAAAGTCCAAGGAGCTGAGTACCATCAGCTCCTCTGAAGACTCTTGGGAGAGTGAAGGTGCTAAGAATCTGGTTAGAATGTCATAGGAATGCCTTGCTACTGGGGATGGATAGACCTGTGTGTTGTAGGTATTATCAGGATGGTTCAGGTCATTGCACTTACAGCTATGCCAGTGCTGTACTGCAGGCAAGAGCTGGTTAAGGCAAATTGGTCTGAAAAGAAAACATGTTACAAAACCAGCAGTGAAGTGCAGCCTGATTTCAGTGACCCGCTGCAAGATTTCCACAGTGACTTTCGTAGCAGGGATGGTTCCTGACCTGTTTTTCTGTCCAGCCTTAGGGATTAATTCTGTATTCATTTGGACTCCAGATGTTCATGGACTGTTGAGGGTATTTGAGGGGTTCAGTAGAATGTAGAATGAGGTTCTTCATCTGCTTACAGCAGGAAAATTGCAGAAATGAATGTAAGTGTCATTTAAAATTAGTCAAAGCTTTGAAAATCATTTCTCTGCGTGCGACTTGCTCTTCTGCTTGGATTGTAACGTTAGCCTTAAAGACTTGTACTTCTCACATGAGATTGTCTCTGCTTAAAGAGAGTCTGGGAAATAAAACAGCCTTTGGGAGCACCGAAAAGCTGCACAGCCAGCAAGAAAAAGGAAAAAAGAGAAGGGCATGCCTGATGCAAGGCAGCCCTGCTCGCAGTGGTGAATCCTGTCAGTGTGCACAGTGCCTGAAGGACTGTTTTATTTTGGGTTATTACTTGGGCAGCAGATGGTCCTCTCACTGTGGAAATGAGAAATCATTTTGTTTGTTTGCTTTGGTTTAGCACTGGAGGACAAGAGGAGAATCCCAGCTCAGTCTGCAGCGCAATTTAAGCTGCAAGATGTTACCACCATTAACTTGAAAAATCCAGATCAGTGTTCTCTTTCTTATTATCTTATTACTGAAAATCTAGTCAAGGTGGAACAACAAAACTGTCATCAACTTTCCACAACAACTTCCTGTGCTGTTCTAACTCCAAAGTTCGAGTATTTTGGGGGATGTGTCTTCTCAAGTGTTGATAAGGTCTCTCCTTGTAGACTACCAGCTGCAAGTTCTATAGATATAAATAATTTTTTAAAAAAAGTGAAATTCATGGCTCTTCTTTAAATATGAATCGTTCAACTCTCTGTGTAGGAAACTGGGGAAAAAATAGTCATGTTTTTCTTTTCAAACCTATGTTTCATAATAAAAATATTCTTTTGGAATATGGATATTCCAAGCATAAAGTGGGCACTGTTTTGTAGGATTACAGGGCAATGCTAAAGGGTAATGTGGAGATTTTGGAGTGTTCTAGCTATTGTTCTGATAGAATCTGAATGTACCTCATAGCCCATGTTATCTTTGTCCATGTTTTCATTAAAAGTACAGTCAGCACACTGATGGAATATCACTGATAATTCAGTTTCATTAGTGCATTATCTATGATGTGGGAACTCAGTGAGGAAAGATTTGAAAGTAAAATATTTTCCTTGCTGCTTGTTACGGCAGAATTTGACTGAGCTGCCTTTCTTGGAGACTAAGAGGTGCCTGTATGGTTTTTATTGGGTGCATCAAGTTTGCGCTTTTTAGTGCTTTATAGATTACATTATCTGTGAAAACAACAGTTGAAATATGATGGCATATCAGCAGGATGCCAGCATTGCCTTGAGGGCGGGAGGGAACAAGGGCAGTAAGGGGGAACTGCCTCTTTGCTGGTCACCTTTTGGTGTTTTTACTTAGGAATTCACTTCTGAACCTCTTGTACAGCTCTCCAACCCCTTGGTAATTGTTTGTTCTGCGTGTTGGGAAAATAATTGGATTAGAAGAACAAGTGTTTTTGTAGGAAAACTCTGTCCAGTGTTTCTTAATGTCTGGCTTGTTCAGCTGGTGCCCTGGATATCTGGAGGTGTTGTATTCCCCTCCTCTGTAGGACTGAACCTGAGGCCTTTGTGAGTCCCTTCTGGTGTCTGCAGTGCTGATGTTTGCTAGGAGATAGCTTCCAAGGAATTATGGAGTCGGGAGGGACCCAGGCTGTGTGTGATGTGTGGCTGATACTGGAGAAATCTATAGTTCTGCCTCCGTTCACACCAACGTACAGTGAGTATAACTGGCACACACAGTACAAAGGCAGCCACATCTGATGAGGAAGTAATGGCTTCAAGGGTAAACAATTTTCTATAACTTCTAGAAAACTGGCAGTTGAAAAAAGGAGAGACAAAAAAAAAAAATAAATGCCACCTTTGAGAGGCAAAATCTGGTTTAGCTTGTCAGTCTGTGGAAACGCTGGCCAGCAGTCAGCCTTTTGCCCAGCAGGTGAAAAGGGATGCAGGAGAGCACTGCAAGTCTTTCATGGCAAGAGCAGTCAAAAAGACAAAACCAAGGAATATAAGAGTGGCTGTTACTGAGAAAATGTTGGAGTGAAAGCTCTCCATCCACGTGGAGTGTGGAGCTTGTGGATGTCTCAGAGGAGGGCAATCCACGTGTAGGATTACTGATATCAAATACGGCATGGCATGGAGGGCCTGAGAATTTATCCATCTTCAGGAGGGAAGTCATTGCTTGTGTTGCTGTATTTTTAGTGAAGTCTTTTGAAATCTTTATATTTGTTCGTGAAATTCCCTCTTGCAGCACGTCTGCTTCCACTGCCAGTCCCTGAGTTTCCCTGATAGTGTAGCTAAAGCCACACAAATCTGCCAGGTTGAAAGCTGCTACAGTTCATCTTCAATAAAAACTGGTTCAAGCTGGCCAAATGATTTGTTAATATTCATAGTTATTAATTTTATCACAGAACTGACAAGGGACAGAAGTGCTGGAATGTTGCTCTGCCTGCTAGGAATCATTGTCCCATGTTTGTAAGGAGAATAAATTAAATACCTTTACAAGAAAAGTATGCACTAAAATCCCTCTTGATACAATCTTTTTGGGGCTGTGTATGTTCTTGATGAAATCAAGACCAATTTTTGAACTTGTGACACAACTATGTAAAACTTTCCCTCCTTGTTGATTGGGAAGCCTCTTGGAGCTCTTTCTAGATCAGAGAAGCAAAACAGAAACCAGCAAAGCAAAATCCTAGAGAAGGGAGTGGGAGGTGTGCTCATGAGAATAAAAACATCTCTAATTTTGACACAGACTTTGTTACAGCGCTAAGAACTCTTGCTCATGAATGTCGTATTTTTCTATTTTTACTGGAATGAAGATAACAAGTTCGGTGTGAGGCAGCTACTAAAGTCAGAGGTCTAAGCCTCTGTTACAGCTGAAGTTTTACAGAATATGGAAATATTGGCTGTTTTTTTGACTTGACTACTTTCATCTTTTTGTTATTTTTCTCCAAATTCATGTTGTTTTCTAGGCAGTTGAGTTAGCACCTCTGTGAGAGCTGAAACTAAGCAAAGTATCTGCTTTTTGAAACTTAATGTCCTGAAATGTGGCAGTTATAAAAAACCACTCCTGGAAACAGCTTCATGAATACTAACCTAGTATTGGGCTCACCTTTGCCTGTAATTAAGGTGTAAGGGAACTTTTTATCTAGAAGTGAGGAAAATTAAGGAGGTGACAGCAATCTCACCATTTGCTGCCTCTCTAACTCTTCTTCAGCTTAATAGATTGGTAAGTATTGGGAGAAGTCCAGGTTATAGGAAGGACAGGCTGTTCTTTCCTGCCACTCCCATCAAAACACAGATATAAAATGGACTAACCAGCTGCTGTCGTGAATCACGGCCTCCTTCAAAAGCTCACATGGTGGAGTTTCCATTAGCTGATTCTTCCAAGTAAGTAAAATTCATCAGGCTTTGTCCAGAAATGCCTATTCCCCATCTCCATGATTGTTTGAGGGGTGTTCTGGGTACTGTAGCTGTCCTAGTGTGCAGTGACCTCCTCTTAATGTGGACTTCTATTTCTGCCCCAAACCATCATCCTAAAGGATCTCTCTTCCCTATCCTTCCAGATGACCATTCCCTTTGGGGATAGAAGTGTGATTTTTAAAAACCCTGCCATAAGGCAGCTAATATGTTTTGTAGTTTGAACAAGCTTTTCTTTTAAGCTCTTGACATATCCAGCAAGAGCTCAAAGTAACTCCAAGTAAAAAATACAGCTTCGACCAGGTGTTGGTAGTTCCCTCGCTGGAGAACAGAAAGAGGATAGAAGGATGTGTTTTTCAAGGCAATTGTTGTAAAATAATATCTGTTCCCTTGAATGCACATATTTTATCTCTTGGAATCTATCATATGTTTGACTTTTTTGTAATTTCTGAACAGAACAATTAGTAAAAGACTTTAGAGTTCTTTTTGTTAAATATTAACAAGCTCGTTTCCATAAGTGGAATGCAAGGAGCCAACAGGAGGCTTAACCTATCCTCCCTGGCTAATATTTTTTGGCAGCAGTGAGAACTTAAACAGCTACTCATTCCTCTCTGATTATTAATCTTCATCAGTTTTTATTGCAGCAGGCTGAGCCCTGGTGTATTCAGCCTCTCCAGCTTAATGCATGTGCTTTAGAATGAATTTCACTCTGCTTTTCAGCTGTTATTGTGGGGGGGAAAAATGTGTTGCTAATTGGAAATGCTTGGTTTGATGCAGCCAGGAGAGAGGCACTGCCAGATTCAGGCTTCTTCTGGCCATTCTGAGTTCTCGGCAGGACTGTGAAAACACTCCAGCTGTGGCTGTGAGGCCCAGCTGTGCAGGACAGAGCAGGAGCTGGAGCTTTTCCCCTGGTGGAAAAGGCTGATTGTTCCCTCTAGCCACTACTGTGGCTTTGCCCAGTGCCCAGCAATGCCCCCATGCCTGGGCTCAGTTCCAGGGGATGCAGCTCCATGACCAGCTCATGACCCCAGGTCATTACCCATGGCATGGTAAGCCCTGTCCTGCTTCACAGGCAGGAGTGCTGGGCTTGCTGGAAATGGTGGTAGCTCATCCCTTTGGAGACCAGCCTGCTCCTAGCAGCACTTGAAATTCCCTGGCAAGTCTCAGGAAGGCCTAATAAGGCTGCATCTTTAATTATTGACTGTGTACTCCCTCTGCTGTGGAGCGGGTCAGCTTTCTGCTGAGCTGACTATTTATCCTGTCTGGGACCCTCTAAAGCAAGGGAACCTTTAGCACTTCGACCATGTGGAATTTACTGTGTTATTTGATGCCTTCATCTTCCAAGTTAAACCCTTTTTTCCCCCTTTTATCCTGGATTTAACTCCTGTGAGTGAATCCAGAGTGAGTTTAAGAAAGCAGAGCCACTAGTAACTGTTCTCTGGGTTTATGAAAAAGATGGTGTTCAAAAAAAAAAAAAAAAAAACCACTGGAGTACCTTTTGGACAGTTCCTTCTGATTTCTAATTGTATATTCAATTAATTGTTTCAGTCAGATGGGACCCATAGCAGAGATGAGTTGTATCATTTTCTGTTAATTGGAAGGAAACAACTACAGAACTGTATTTCAAGCTGAATTCTTACAAACAACTTAAGGAATCTTCCTTCTGCAGGAAGCTTTCTTTTTGGGTGATTATCTTGATAGTAAATGAAAATTCTTCACTGAAAATAAATAGATAATCTGGAGTACTGAGACACCAATTTGAGTCTTTACTCAGATATCTCCAACAAAGATTTTGGTGTTCTGCAAAATTGTCATAATCACAATTTATTTTTTATTCTGTGCCTGTGTTCTTATAGGAAATGTTTGAATATATTTTTTTTTTTTTTATAAACCCTCCATGTGCTGAAAATAAACCCTCCTTTGTCAGGAACACAAGTTTCTGTTTGGGTACCCATCATATAGAGAGTAAAACTGCCAGAAGATGTCCAGTTTTCAGGCAAATGCTGGTTTGGAGTAGGCTGGCAGGACTCCTTTGAGCACCTGAGTTGACTGCTGCCTCTTGAGCTGTAGAGTTTGGGCAGATGTTACAGAGTGTGCTGCACTGACCGGGAAAAAAAAAAAAAAGATATTTTAGTCACAGCTCTGCCTGCTTGATGTCTCCCACTGTGGAGTGATATTTCTTCATTCTGTGAGGGCCCTGCAAGAACTCTGATCCTACAGATCAATCACGTGTTGACTGTGTTTAAAGGCCTGGGCTTTGTACTGAAAGTACAAGGAGCATGGAAATACCTGGGAATTATGTCCTTTAGTGTTTTATCATTTGGTCACTGCAGGGTTTGGCCTGTTAAAAACCACACAGATAAAAATCATATTATCTGACTATCCAAAAGCCATCTTACCTGAGTGTGAGACTTGCACATAGGAGGAGGTCACTGGAAGGTGACTGCCTTATGCTGCAGAGTGCAGAAACCACTGTGGTTTTAGTTCTATCAATAATGAAATCCCCATTGAGGTAATATTGGGCTAGGTCAGCTTTCAGTGCTCTTGAAACTCCCGTTCCCTAAGCATTTCCAATAACTGTTCCATGCAAAGGCAGAAACAGGAGATTTTTTTCTTGTTTGCTCATGTCACCTTGCATTGAAAATGGAACAAAAAGTCAATCAGGGCTCTTACCCTTTCCAGAGGTCTCTGGAGACTCCTTAAATAATAGATAGGCACACAGTTACATAAATATAAACAAAATAGCCTTGTTTATCTTGTTTATGAACAAGGCTTTTGAAGTTTATAGCTCAGATGCTGGTTACTATCTTGAATAATTACTTTCAAATCATTTAGAGGAAAACAAATTGCAAAAATTTTACATGTGAAAAATATCCCCATTTTTTTTTCTCCTAAAATGCACTAATAACTAAAGGAATTATGTTAAAAGATATGGGAGTTTTCCCATATCTGCTCTTACTCTGCTCTTATTCTGCTCTTCCAGCTTTGTATTCAAGTCTGTACTTCTGCAAAGCTTCCACTTCTAGATTGCCCCATGTCCACAGACTAAAGAAACCCCATAATTAAAAAAAAAAAAAAAAAAAAAAAAAACCAAAAAAAAAACACCACAAAACAACAAAAAAGTTATACTCCAAATGTAGTCAAAAAAAGAGCAAGCCCAGGACAGGTTCAGGTCTTCTGAAATCTGACTGTTTATGTGCTGCCATTTAGTAGTGGTGGCCAAAGAAGTAGGCAAAGATCAGAAAGGAGATGAATGCACAAAAGGACACAATATTTCTGGTAAAGATAAAGGGATGGAAGCATAGGTTTAAATGCTTGGAACCCAAAGTTGTTAATTGATGTTAGGTCTTTATTCTTTTGCTTCTCTTCCCCTCAGTTCTTCTTGTGCTGGGGTGAAACTTGCTCTGTTCACAAGCTGTTTAACATTTTCTCTGCACTATGCCCAACTTTCCTCTGGCCTTAAACCTAAAAAATTAACAGAGAGGCAAAAACCACTGGAGGTTTATCAATATTTGTATGCAGCATTTTACATCTTCCTAGTACTAATTACTCTATTAACTCACAATTACATGAAGTAGTGGAAACTACTACTTGTCCCAGAGTTTTGAAGTCTTTCTTCCTCTGGTGATTTCTCTGTTAGGTGAATGGAGATTACTTTTAGCTCAGATGTTGTGAGAATTAATTAACTCATGCTTGGGAATTAAAATGAAAAAAAACCCCAGAAATTTTATTAAGCTTATCTGTTTTGAACAATGAAAACAAGCAAATGAACTACCGTTTTTATCTGAGTGAATTTATGCTTTTGTGTTAAAATCCTTCACCATTGTTAGGAAGTGCAATAGGAATATTATGTTCAGAGAACACCTGGATTGCAGGAAAGGGAAAAGCTGTGCATGTATAAAGAGAAAAGAAGGTTTTCTCCTCTCAGCCCCACCCTTCAATTTATAAAGCAGATTCTCTGCTCTCTTTCACTGCTCTGACTCAATCAAATCAATAGAATTGCCTGAATTTTAACTAGTTGACTGTTCTCAAACCTGAGGGAATTCATCCTATGAAAATTTGAAATTATTTTAAAGCACTGTCAGATTATGATGCAGATTATGTCAAAGTATCATAATTCTGTAATCTATTCTGTAATCTACCAATTCTTTTTTCCCCCACAAATATAGACCTTGATCAGTTTACGCTGTTTATTGGTTTCTTTTGTGAGGCAAATATCTCACTGCATTTCAAACTTCTGCCGCACGAAGGCATCACAGATTGAAATCCACTCGTGATCTGTGTCATGTCCTTGTCTCATGGAAGTGATCCAGGAGCTGCTCCATTTGTCAAGTGCATTGGATGAGCCAAGTGAAAATGAAAAAGGATTTTTCTACACTGGGAAGCTTCACCATTCACTGGCTGTAACTGGGAATTAGATATCCTCAGGTAATTTATTATTCTTGACGGATCTGATGTCTGCAAGTGTTTCCACGCATCAAATACTTTTGTTAGATTTTTTTGATGGAATGGGATTATCTTTTCCCTCTGCTTTTCAACTGCAATTCTTCTTTTCTGATAGTGCTTGCAAGGAAGAAATACTTCTTTCTTCTCTCTTGTTTTTTAAAATGACAATTTATGTCTAAGGAATTATTCTAATGTCAAATGCTGGTTTTCTTAAAAAAGTTGGTCTTACACTTTTTTTTCTTTGTTGGGCACAATATTTTGTTTTCATAATAGTACTTTTGTTTTCAGTGATGAAATCTCAACAAATTATCTTCCTCTTTTCCTCTTTAAAAACTGAAAGATTTTTTTTTGGCTTTCATAAAACCCAGTTTATGAAACTGTCAAGTGTCTTTGAGTTTTATCCTAAATTGAACACAGTTACATTTTGAATCTTTGGTATATCTTATACACTCCTATTCAGTCAGGTGTCAATAAAATAGAAATTGATTTCTGAAATGGCTTTCAACTTCAGTTAAAAACAAGGAGTTTTCCCCTTAAGGGCCTGTAACTACCATGGTGATACTGATGCCTTAAAGAACCTAGAAAGAAAACACCGCACTTTGGAGATAATGTTAGTATAGGAGCTATTACAAAAGCTGGTCTTTATTGGATGCTTCCAGGGCCAGACATGGAAAATGCCAACACACATACACTCCACGGGCTGAATACAGTTTTATAAGTTTCGCAAATTAGCATAATTGAGAAAAATCACCAATTAGAGACATAAGTAGTGAGGCAATTTCCCTCAGTTCAACCCTCTCTGAATCCTGCCCCTCCCACCCCCTCTTAGATGGGAACTAAACTTTGTTTATAAAAATACATCTTGAAGAGCTGGTGCTCAGCCTTGCTTCCTAAGGAGAACCAAACTAGGATAGGGGCCTTGGGAGTGTTTTGTCTTTCTGCCCATCAGGGCAGGGAAATGTACTGGGGAAACTAGCTAGAATACAATAACAGGCTGCAGTACTACAAATGGAGAGAATACAGAGAATATAAATAATAACACAGAGAATATATATAAAAGGAAAAAGGCAAAAATCAATTTGGCATAATTTCCCCCCATTTTTTGAGACTAACAAGACTCTACTTTGTCTAGTCTCTACTCCATATTTAGCCAGACCCCTGTATCATACAGCCAGCTATTATTTAAAGAATAACTACAGCTATAAGTAGTATGAACAGTTCCTTTTATCCAGGCCCAGTTCCATAACTGTGAGGTGAGAATGTCAAAGATATATTCAAAGTTCAATGGGCCTTTTGAAAGCTACCTGGTGTAGAATTTGAGTTTGCTTTCAAATTTCAACCAAATCCTTAATAATTCTTTTATTCTGATCTACATAAGAACAACAAGCAGTGTTAATGATTTTGCAGCTAGTAGGAAATTGAGAGTCCCTTCTGTTTTGTAAAACTATACCAGACAAATCATGGACTTTTTCTTGTAAGGCCGAAATTGCGTCTGAAATTTGCTTTTCAATATGCTCAATCATCCTTACTGTGATCAAATATTATGTTTGGAATTACAGACCCATGGACACAGGCCTGATCTTTATCTAGAGGCAAAACTTACCAGGCCAAATTTTCACATATTCAATACCACCCTGACATGTTGTTCTTATGAAGAGCTTTTGGATGCATTTTGGACTAAAGCTACATGTAAATTTTGGGACTAAATCTGTGCCATGGTAAACAACTTTTGTGCATATAACAGGCACAAAAGAACCCTTAAATTACATAATCCTGATTTTTATCACTCTCTCTTTTCCAGTTGTTTCAGGAGAGCGGTCTCTTAACTTGGGAGCAGTGAATTCAGGGTTCCCTGCCAGCAACCCTGGCTTGAGTGAGAGTAGTCAGGACTTTGAATGGTCCTTTCCACTTAGCTTGCAAGGGTAACTGTCCCACCATTTAACACAGACCCAGTCTCCAGACTGGAGCAGGGCAGATGTGTCCAGTCCTGTTGGGCTGGGTAACATGAGGAATCTCTGGACCTTCTCTAAAGTAGAACTTAAAGCTAACCCTTACCCCAAATAATAAAAACATTTAGCACCAATCCAAGTATTTTTAATTTTATGTCTCGTGGAAGTTACAAGGACTTCTAAACTTTTTTGTTTCTTACACATAGCAGATACTTGGCTTTAACCTGTGTTAATGCTGTTTCCATCTGGCTATTTCTGAAAGCTCCAGAGAAAAGCAAGCAAACAAAGACACCAAGGAAATGAAAGGTGCCTTGCTGTGATGTTTTTCTAGAGCGGTACATTGCTCTGATAATGAACTGTGAAATGTAGCATGTGGATGATGATGAATGTAAAAACTTGCATGTCTTTTTATGTGAATGTTGTCTCCCTGAGATGGATTAGTAGTATGAGCTCTGTAGTGTAAAAATACTGAAAAGAGAAGTGGAAAGAAGATACTTCTAGCGGGTTTTGCAGTGAACCACATCCCCCTTTGACTGCTTTTCCTTCTCAGACTCAGATTTGGTAGCATGGCCCTTACCATTAGGATAGTAATAAACAAACTGCTCTGTTCCTGAGGTTAAATCTGCTTCTTTCCAGCACTGTGAGGGACACAGTTTGTATTTCCAGCACATCTGATTTGCTCACAGGGCTGCACTGGCTGGGAGATCAGTCAGGGTCACTGGTGATGCCACGCCACGTGTTTCCTGCCCACATCCCACATCCTGCATCCAACAGTCTGTGCCTGTGCCAGGAGATAAGTGACTGTGGTTTGTTATATTTTGCTGCTTATGGCTAGAAGCTGAAGTGCAAACTAAAACTCTGAGAATTCCCTTCCATTTCTTGTAGGCACAGCCACTTGAAAGGAACTTGGGGCAACTTGGGGAAGTTTTGTGCTTGACCAGAACAGAAATGGGCCGGACAAAGGTTTTTCAAAATTGTTACTTTTGCATTTACCTCATGGAGGTATTTATGAGAAGTCCGTGATTGCACAAGGCACCAATATTTGTTGGAGTTGCAGCCATCCTGAATATCTGCCCAGCCAGGGGACCAGGGAATATCACTGGAGTTATCCCAAGTCCCTAGTGTTTTACCCTGGGAACAGACTATGTTACCTGAAGGCAAGCAGCCCAGGAAGCACTGCTTGAAAGCTTCTCTTGGCTTCTCCCTGTAGTTGCAAAGTGCCTGGTGTCACCTTCCCTGAGCTACCATCTGCCCATCTCAGAGCTCCTGCTCTGTAGCTGACTCTGGCTGTGAGAAGGGGCAAGACTTCCCTGAGCAGTGGATCTGTGGTGCTGCCAAAACTTCAGCGGGTATTGGGAAGGGGCTCAGTGTTTGGATAAAACAAGCTGATTTGGGATCAGTCTGTGGTTTGCAGGACTGCTGTATGCAAAGCCCTGGCAGGACAGACACAGGGTTTCTCTTGGTTCTTTAGGGACTGGGCACAGTTGCCAGTTTTGCTCTCTCACACAATATTCCCAAAGGAGCCATGTGATGTGGGATGTCAATGTTAGCTGTTAAATTCTAGTATTTTTATTTGCATTCCTTCTTCTCTTGCCCAGTTTATTGAAAAAAATGTGGTGGTAATGTGGTAGTTCGATGTCTTGAGGTGATTTTAAAGTAGATAAGCAAACCCTTATGCCTCTGAGATTGCATAATTCCATTAATTTGTTTTGCCTCCAGTGCCCAGCATGTAATATTTATTGTCTTATTTCTGATGTGTAAGCTTTACAGGCTGAATATCGTGTCCAAATGACAGGAGCACTTGGGTGAACATCTCAAATCATTGGTTTTTTGGCATGCTCAGGGGCAAAGGTACTTGTGTGGAGTGTGTTAAACTTCCCAAAGTGTGGTATTGTTCTGAGTCTTGTGATTAGGGCTTCGATCTAATTCACTCCCCAATGTAGCAAATGTTTGCTGTCAGCCAACACTATTCAAGGACTAAGGGAATCTCTTTCTTTGCCCTGCAATAATGTATTTTCTATTATTATGTCAGTAGAATTTGTTCATTTTTCAAGTACTGTGCAGTGCTTCTTTGAAGAATGTCCCTTTTTCAGGTGGTTTCATGGTGACTGTACCCCAAAATGTCTAGATGTCTCTTAATAGCAAAAATTGCTTTGTTATTGAATGTATTATTTATTAACAGTATCTTGTCTTTTTCTAGTTGCATTTTACAAAATGTGCCACAAGCCTCTTCTGTGATTTTTATAAGGAAAGTCTTATTTATAATGTTTGTGCAAGTGGATGGAAACAAATAATGATTTTATAGTAGCCCATGCCTTTTTTCATAGCTGCAGAGTCTTAATGAGCATGATCAGAAGGGACAGGCTCATTGTTTCATTTAATTTTGATGAAGTTTTTCAGAGTCAACTATTATGTTATTAATTATTTGAAATTAATTATCTTAACAAATAAATATCACCATTTCAAGAAATGAAAAGAGTATTTGCAGGGCTTCTTTTTCTTCTGTGTTCCTTGCTCTCTAACCCTGTATGTCCAAACAATCACGGCAATCTCCTGTTCCTCTTTACATTTTAAACCTCCCCACCTTGGCCCCCTTTAAAAACAGCGAGGGTAAAGGGGCAGATGATCCTGGCCACTGCAGGGACAGCTGAAGCAAGATTCCTCAGCCTGGTAGGTATCAAAAAGCAAGTATCTCTGCTTTCATTTTATTGGAAGTATTATCCATAGCAAAGGTGGTCTCTGCTGAGGTAAGGGGAAGACAGACAGCTTTCCTTCAGCTGTGATGTTTCTTTTTCAAAAGCCTGTGTTTCAAGATGAGTTAGAGTCCATTTAACTTCCAGTTTACTCAGGTGTGGGCAGATATAAATTGCTGAAGCCAGTCAAGGATGATATCCCAGTGATTATATTTATGCTAGAAATCCTCAGATTATGCCTTAGCTTTCCTTGGCTCTGTCACACATTCATTTCCTTTCTCTAAATGCATGTTCCTACACAGTGATTAAATGAGAGATCCTCATTCTTCTCGGTTAATATTTCTTTTTTTTTTTTTTTTTTTTTTAATATACCATATCCATTAGGGTGATTCTCTAGATTACTTCCTCTTGCAAGGAGGGTCAGATGTCAGTGAAGGCTCAGAAAATGAGAACTCCCTGCCTCTGACAACTCCTGCCAGGGGAGCTCTCCATGGGGGGAAACTTCTGTGCAGGCTCTCTCTGTGGGTGCTTCCTTGTGGAGGCAAAATTGCCTTGGAATGTGGGAAAACCAGTCAAATATCCAAGTCCTTGAAGGTACATTGCACTTAGAGCTGGTGAAGTGATACTTGAAAGTGATGTCTTGCAGTTTTTCCTTCTGGAAAGGAATCCTTCCTTAGTTACACCACTGATTCCAGGTATTTTTGTTTAGCTGTGTGCCTCTTCTTCCTGACCCTTTAACCTTGGTACACTGATATTCATTCCTTGTGGAAGAATATTCTGTGAAAAGGTAAAATGTTGTCAGTATCAGGGCTTTAGAATTCCTTCTGTCTGGCTTTGACAGGAGATGCTTGAATGTCACAGGGAAGGACAAGAGAAGCACATCCAATGCAGAAAATTCTCTTGGTATCTCACTTTAAATCCTCTTCCATCCAGATTTCCAGCACACAAAGACGTACCCAACTTGGACAGCCTGGTGGGGCTGTTACTTTTTGGCTTTAAGTATCTGTTTCACTGATGTGCTTTTCCAGTTCATCCCTTTGTGGCATTTTAGCAGAAGTGCTGCACGTCCTCTATTGTTTGATCTGGGTGTCTGGTAGAAAATACACTCCTAAATGCAAAGGTCAGCTGGCAGAGACAGCTGCAGTGGTGTGGATGAGGATGAGTTACTGGAGATATTCCCATCTGGTGCAATTTTGCCTAACTCTGAGAGGTTTTGTGGAGGTGATGCATCAGGCACACCAGGATCTATTAGCTGGCTGTGGCATTTTGCTTGAGCCTGTTCAGCAACAATGAGATTTCAGCCTCCATCTGGCAGCACGTGCTGTCTTCCTAATGAGCACAGAAATCACATGTAACATGAGTAACAACTTCAAAAACATTTTCCAGAGAAGGCATGTGGGACTTGGGACAAAAACCTTAATTTGGGATTTTCTGCTGCAGATTTCCTCCTTACCCCAAACTGATCAACCACTTTATGTCAAGTTGGTGCTTTTTGTCGACAAGGATCAATTCTTTGCAGTCTCTCAGATATTAAGGTAAAATATTCTTAATGCACTTCAAAAATTGTGGCAAAGAGAATTGGAGACTCGAAAGAAACAAGCTGCCCTGCCCAGAAGTTCCTCCAGTTGAACACTGGTCCCGGGTCACCGTGACATTTTGTGTTGCCATATCTGCTTAGACAATATTTCAAGTGTGCCACAACCATGAGGTCTGCGTATGTCCATCTCGATTAAACTGCTACTTCATAAAATATCCTCCTGTATTGTCCAGTCAGCTGGGTAATTAGACTTCCCATCATGTAGTGTGGCTTTTCCTCCATCTATCAATACAAAGCCTTGTGTCTCCTCCAGACAGGACTCCCCGTTTACTCACTGCTTTTGATGAAAGCCATCCAGCAGCTGTGATTATTATCCCTGTTGCTCTTCGCTCTTCCCTGCGGTCTTTTCTGGTCCTCCTTCTTTCTTTTTGAGATAAAAGGCTTAGAATTCCATGGAATCTCAATTACAAGGTTTCTTTTCACTGTTTTCAGCGGTTGTCAAATCAGGCCTTACTCATCTCCAGCTTTTAGCCTCTTTCCTGAGAACCTCAGGGAAGGACTGCAAGTCTGGTGGGCTAAGCAGATGAAATTAAAATTTAAAAGTAGAACATTTTTGTATTTTCTTTAATCTAATTGTTCTATTTAATTTCTGTATACATATATATGTGTGTGTATATATACATACACATATATATCCTGGGGTTTGGTGAGAAGCCTTCAGATACCTGAAGTAGACTTCTTACTAAAGAGGGATTTAAATGCAACCCCTTTGGATATCTGGATATTTTTAAGAAAGAATGTTCAGACTCAGCTACTTTCCATGAAAAGGTCTGCACGGGCCCCTTTTGTAAAGAAGAAAAAGAACTCATTTAATTATCTCAAAAGATACTGGGAGGTGGAATCATTTACTCTGGTTCACTCTGCTACAGACTCCTTTTATTTTGTAGGTATTTAACAGCGGTAAGATTGTAACGTGGTTTAGACTCTGTCCTTGTTTCAAAAATTTTGATCCAGTTCTCAAGAAGATTACTGTACTATTTTCAATATTTTGATTTCAGTTCAATCACCTTGTATTTTTCCTACTTTATGTACCCATAACTCAGAAAAAAAAACAGGGTTTTTTAAACCAGTACCAGCAATGCATAGATCTTACAAAATGGCTTAAAAAAATCAAGTACCTGTATATACTGCCAAAGAAAAAGTCAATACCATTTAAAAAAAAAAGGATTCTAGATAATTTTCAGGCAGGATTTATGCATCAATTTCTTGGAGCTTTGTATTCACTCTTCAGAATTAGAAGTGGTGATACATGCAGATCTACCAGTTGAAATTAATCAATACTCATGTTGTTATGCAAAAATATTTCATAAGACATAGAGTACTTTCCCAAAAAAGGATTTTTTTTTTTACTGTGTTATGCAGGCTTACTACCAAAAAACATTATAGATGATTAGGAAAAGCAATTCAGAATCCCTGTTATAAAAATCATCTGCCATGATACTAAAAATAAAATACAACTGTGTATGCTGAATTACCATCAGGCTCTGTGTGGTGTTTAAATTTAAAAAGTATTCTAAAATAAAACAAAGTACTTGAAAATCAAGCGAGTGTGAGATTTTCCAGTCAGGAGATGAAACTGAAAATATGCATGTGAGAGAGAAGACAAAGTTCAAAATAGTTCAGTTGCATTGTCTTGTAACAACCCTGTGCCATAATGGAGTGTTTTTATGTTGACTTAATGTGTTTTGCAGAGTCCCTTTCAGAAAAGTCTCCTGGAAGTTGTTTCAGTCAAGTTATTACAATGAAGATTTCGTTTGAAGGCTTCAACAGTTCAAAAAAGCAATTTAACAAATTTATAACCCATCCATTCAATTTATAACCCATCTATGTAGATCAGGCGCTTTGCCTTGCTCACACTCCCCATCTCCAAATCCACCACTCATTGCCATTGGGACACCAGCTGGCTGCTAACAAATGCTAAGTGAGAGAAACCAGCTTTGGTCGCACACCAGACATGTCTGGGGGTGGGGAAAGTGTGACAAAAACATGACAACAAAAGTGTTGTAGGTTGGGTTGATTTAGTCAGAAGTTTTATTAATGTTAGTTAGGTTTGTTCCTTGTACTCTCCTATTTTTCCCCTCACAGTGGTTTGTACCAAGTTGTTTACCCCGAGAGTTCCCGCCACTCGGATCCCCAGTTACCTGTCAATCTCCTCACCTCTCCCTGTTTTCTCCTTATTTGGTCCCATCAGTCAGGGTTTGTTCACTCCCTGTTGGTTGTCAATCCTGTAACCACCCCCAGCTTCTTCATGAAAGTTCTGTATCAATCACCCCACCTTAGCCTTTCTATTTGTCCCAGGACTCTGTACCCACCTTTGTTATGTTACCATTGGTTGTTATAGTCGATGTCATTTCTCTATTGTTTGTCCCCATTGGGCGAGGCAGGTTTCCACCCCTGTCTGCCCACCCTCTACTTAACCTGTTGTCGTTCTTTGTTCTCTGGCATTTTGTTACTGCATCCGTCCAGAGAGCATTTTGTTCCGACCACGCGTGGGGAAATAAAACTCTTGGGCTCGCAAACAAGTCTCCTTCTCTCGTCTCTTCATCTCCTCTCAGCATGGAGCCACCAAAGCTGCGTAACCCACACCGCAGCACTCAGCACTACCAGGGTGGCAGACGCCGTTTCCCTGGAGTGCCCACCCACGTGGCGGCCGCCCGGCCTCACACGGGCAGTGCCAGCCGGCGCTTCTCGTCTGCTTGAGGTCGTGGCAGGTAGCTGCCGCACAAAAGGAGATTGTGAGTGACAGCACCATGGCCTTAGGTCCATTAAACTGCATGGCACTTTGGGCTTAGATTGCACGTGGGCTGTCAGTTGTGGTTTAGCTCTTGGAATTATCAGCTGTTGGGATGGATGATTGTTAGAGTTATCAGGTGTCCTCAGAGCTCATGTCTAATAGGAAAATGGCAGGAGCAATGGTGTTTATGACGGACAGTGCCTGTGGCAAGAGGGCTTGGGAGGGCAGCAAATTGGGTATCAAGCCAATAATGCAGACTTGCCATGGCCCATGGCCATGTGGTGTGGCCAGGAGGCTGAGACAGGGAATTTTCCCATGTAATTCAGTAATTGAATCAGCGTCTGGAAGGCTACATCGTGTAGGCACAGGGTTTGTGGTGACTGGAGTGGGGCTGTGGCCCAGCCTCATCCCTGATTGGCTCCAGCTGTGCAGGACAGGTGAGCAGCATTGAAGGGAAGAGCCATGGAGTGCCCAGGTGCACTGACCAACCCCAGAGGGAACAGAGGGCACACAGGTGCAGTGCAGCAACACCAGGGGTATAAAAGGCTGGGCTGAAGGACGAGAAGAGTTGATGCTTGAAGCCTTCTTTGGTGTCAGTTGTACCTCTGCCATCAACATCTGATGTTGGAGTTGGGCCAAATGGCTTTTACAGGTCCTTCCAATTGAAATGATTCTTCAAACTGCGAGTACTTCCTTTGATCCCTGACAGCTTGGCAACAAGTTCCATGGTGAGACTGCTGCTGTTTCTTCACTGGGGCTGTTCAATAGCCCAAGGATCTCACTGTTGGCTTTTCCAAGTACAAATGCTCTGACTGACATGGAGGAGGACAACCAGGCAGTGTTGAGGGTATGTGTGTTCTCAGCTGGTGGGACAGTGGGAGGGTGGCTGAAAATGGGAAGCTGGAGCATCTCCCTTCATGTTTCTGTGGGATTGGGTCACGATGGGTGAGGGCTGGTTTCCATTTGCCTTCCAGCCCCCACCCCCTCTGGCCAAGCCCTCTTGGAACTATCACCTTCCCCAATTTTTTGAGTACTTTGCATTTCTTCTTCTTTTCTTCTATTTCATCTCCTACCTTTTGCTCCTTTTCTAGTCCTCAGATTTCTACTTCCCTTTAGGGCCCTGCTGTTTGTGGTGTCCCCTGCCCACTCCCCCTAGTCTGAGACATCCTCTAAGCCCCAGACTTGTTCCCACTCAGATCTCTAGAGGCATTGCTAAAGCCGCCACTCCACATTAAAGACCTTTGACAGATTAAGGCAGATGCTGTAGGGGAAAAATCCACAAAAGTAGCCCGGAGGAAGCAAATACTTTTTCATCTGTGCATATTTGGATGGTCTGAACTTTAGAAAGCTCATGACAACCACATTGAATATAAAAGATGCATAAATAACTATTTATTCAGTGTAAAAAGAAGAGATTCCTGTCTGGCAAAAAAAAAAAAAAAAAAAAAAAAGTTCAAAAGAGGAAAAGGAGTACAGAAAGTCAATACTACTGAAAAAGTGTGTTTGAAGATGATGCCAATACCATCCTTCTGACAAATACTGGTATTCGTCCATAACTCAGATGGGTATTACCTACTGCCTAAGCTTGTTATGAAACTTAATTTTTATAAAAGCATGTGCAATTCTGAGTTCATAGATCCCCATGGCTTAATTCTGCAAATGCTGCTGGCACCAGGCAGGGCTCAGGACAGATGTACCTAGAAAATGGAAACAAATATTATGCAAACTCTTCCACAAATATCTGGCATAGGCTGGCCATGTTGAGGGTTTACTGATAGCAATGCAAACCTGTGGAGCAGGGTGGGATTGTTGTTTGGTATCACAAGCAATGTCTGTGACCTGTCAAAGATCATCTGGTCCTGTCTTTTTGGTAAAAGCACGGCCGAGACAAGATGGCCCAGCCCCTTGTCCTGATGAATCTTATACATGTTGTGTTGATGAATCCACCACGTCCCTGGGGACATAACTGCAATGGCTGATTTACCTAATTGTGAAAAAGTTTCCTCTTGTGACTAATAGGAATCTCCATACATGTAACTTGTCCTCATTGCCCCTCATCTTCTCCATGTGACTCCTTGTAAAAAGAGAGTTTCCACCTTCTTTGTAGCCATCCTTTAAATACTGGAATGTGGTCCTAAGGTCTCCCCTAAGCATTCTTCTCTCAAGGCTGTAGAAATCCATTTCTCTCAGCCTTTCCTCATGTAGCAGCTTCCCAACCTTTTGATCATCTTTGTGCCCTGCTCTGGACCCTCTCCAGACTGTCCACATCATTTTTGTGTAGTGGGAACCAAAACTGGACATGATATTCCAGGCATGGTCTGACAAACACTGAGTGGGACAGTGACTTCTATATCTCTGCTGGTCATGTCCTTGCTGATGCTACTTAGCATCCTGTTGGCTTTTTTTGCTTGTTTTCCACCAGGATCCAGTGTAAAATTGACAGTGGGATAGATTTGGTTAATAGGCAAAGTTTGGGAAGGTATCTGCACTACAGGGAATTAAGTCAGAGAGGTGTAAATAGAAAAGAGTTCTGCAAGTCTAGTAACTAGACTTTTGTATCCTTTTTTTTTTTTTTTTTTTTGGTCTCAGCTGGCTGGTTTTCTGGATTAGAATACTCTGTGTTTGGTTCAAGTTCAAACTAGGTAGAAGTTTCTTTTTCAGTTGTTGAACAACTGAGTAACCAGTGATGGGGCTTGCTTGGACAGGTTCATGTCACTGGTCCATTCCACAGAGCAAGAGCCTTGTGTGGACATTGCATCAGCAGTGCTCTGCCAGGAGGGAAACAGTTCAGGCAAGATCTTTAGATCCATGTTTCTTTTCTTCTTTTTGTTTTCTTTTTATCCTCTTTTAAAAAAAAATCTTATTATCTTATCAAACCTGCCTGCTATATGTGGACATGCACATATGTTTTTCCTTAATAATGCACTAATTAATATAGGGCTAACTATGTTGGTGGAAATGTTCCTCACATGAAGGAATAGGTTCCACTTTTTCCAGTTTGATTACAGAGCAGGGTGTTTACTATTTCATAACTTGCCAGAAAATATTTTCCCTTCTGCTTCTTATTAAGAAATTATTGTTGAAATCTGTCTCAAGATATAATGTGATTACAAGGAATGTGTTCATGTTTTAATCCGTTTTCAATAGTTCATAAGTCTTTTGCCATGCAATTAATGAAACAGAATATGAACCAGACTTTTATGATTTCAGATGGATGTGTAAGGGGAAAAGTTCAATTCTGTGTTAAAAAAACTTGTGGGCAGATGATCTGAATTTAAAGGGAAGAGTAGCAGGATTTCCAGAAAAATTACACAGCATTAATAAAAATGTAAGATGAGTTCAAGCTCAGTTCACTAAAAATCTCAAGCAGAAGGAATTAGAAACTCTATTTCAGTTTGACTTGAGAAGAGCAGAAATAAAACTGCCCAGAAATAAATATCAAAAAATCTTGCTAGTGGTGTACATTTCTGTTAAAGTTGTTGGGAATTAACAACATCCCTCCAAGCCTTTAAAATTCCTGTCAGACTCAGATCATTGTTCATAAAGGGTTAATGTATATTCCCCCATTCAAAGACAGACTTCCAGAGGAAGATTAAATTGTAGTCAAGTGCTACCAGAGCAGCATCGGAGAAGCACATCTGAAATAGAAATCCTTAGGAGAGTTTAGAGCTGGAAGTTACTGGATACTCTGTAGGCATCTCCTTTTTCAGATGTGAGAATCTGAATGCTAAATATCTAATCTTGACTTTTTGTTATGATAACCAAGGATTACAGTCTGGATTTTCAAATGCAACCAGTGGTAGTTTAGCTAAATTCTGGGGAGTCCCCAGATTCAGCCTGCGGCATTTCTGGGTCCTGGTTTGCAGCAGCTGTCTGCTTTACACCTTTTAAGAGCAGAGCTGCTCTTGGACAGGCTCTTAAACTTGCAAAAATTGATCCTTGCAAAGTTACCAAAAATTACAGCTGGCTCTGGAGATGACTCTTGTTTTGATTTCCTGAAAGAAGTAAATGTCCCGTGCCGAGCTCTCCTGTCGCTCTGCGGGAGCTGAGTTAACCAGCAAACACAGGGCCTAGGAGGGCAAATCCCGTGCAAGTGTTTAATGGAACCATCATTCATAGCTATTGACACTGGTGGACATCTGAATACTGATAGGATAGGGAGGAGTTTGTATAGCACTCAGGGGGCCATGCACAAAGCTTTTTGTCTAATCACCTGTGAGGCTGTTTTGTGTCTCATAATGACCTGATGGTAGCAGTAAGAGCATTCACTTCAGCAGGAGGAGATGGTCTGAGTGCATTGTAACACTCCTGGTGGTTTGGGCTGTCCTCTGTGGATTCCCATGCTGGAGAAGTGAGGATGAGTTATGATCCACAGTTTGTCACTGCCCGAGACATTATGGCTGCATCCCTTCCAGTAAACTCCTCAGTGCCTGGGCTGGCTCCCAGGCACAGAACCACAACCACTTACACGGGATGCTGTCAGCATGCTTCCCATGCCTGTGTCAGCTGGGGGTCTCCCAAATGTTTTCCAGGCACCGTTTAGAAGTTAGGATAATCCAGGGACCATTCCCAAAAGCACATTGCGTGCCAGGCTCTTTTTCTGGGCAAGAGTTTATATTAATTATGGATGTGGGCAAGACTGACTTAAGGGAATCACTGGGCATAATTTATTGGTATAGGTGTAGTCTCTGGGTCCTTCTGTTCAAAAAAGGTTTTGGAAATGGATAATACCTTTAGCTTTGCAAATCTCAAGAAACTTCTTGTCATTAGCTATGGTAGACAAAAGTGAACCAAAGGCATCTGCAAAGCTCTTATAGTCTTCTGGGTCTGGACTTGGGAACAGGGCCATTTATAAAATGAGGTGAAGTAGTTTTGGGTCTGGGTGGGAGGAAGAAGCAATAGATTGGTTGGAATTTTCTTATTTTTAGTTTCTAAGATTGACTTTTGACATCCCTGTGATAAGATGTGGAGCATCACAATTATCAGCCATGAGGGCTGACTCAGGATTTGCACAGGTGGCAACCCAGATTCTCAAGCATGGGCTTCTCATGGCTTGTGGGCTTTCTCTTTATAGAAGATGAAGAATATCTCTTTATATCTTCTACCTCAAATCAAAAAACCCATTGGTGCTATGGTCTGTGGTATATCATAGGATCATAGAATGATATTGGGTTGGAATGATATTGGGATGAAAAGATCATCTTGTTCCAAGCCCCTGACATGGGCAGGGACACCTTCCACCAGACCAGGTTGCTCAGAGCCCCATCCAGCCTGGCCTTGAACACTTCCAGGGATGGGGTATCCACAGCTTCTCTGGGCAACCTGTTCCAGTGACTCACCACCCTTACAAGGAAACATTTCCTCCTAATATCCAATCTAATCTCATTTTGAAGCCATTCCCCTTGTCCTGTCACTCCAGACCCTGGAACTACTCTCTCCATCTTCCCTGTAGGCTCCCTTCAGGCACTGGAAGGCCACAGTTAGGTCCCCCCAATTTTGGCAGGTCTCTCAATAGAAGAGTTAGAGCTGACAAAATGCAGAAAGATGCCTTGCTGAGACCTGGGTGCACTGCAGCAGGCTCAGCCCCCTTGCCCCTGTGCACATCAGCCATTGGCAGCTCCAGGGGAATTAGAGACAAGGTGGAGAGATCCTTCAGTGCTTCCTGCTCTTCCCCCTCAGACACCAAGGCTGGGCACAAAGAACAGCACCTGGATTCACTCAGTTTGAGGGGAGTCAGTCAGAGCTTATCCACATCCCCCTGCCTTACCCATGTGAGAAAACAAGAGATTTTAGCAACTTTTAAAGGTTCTGCTCCAGGATAGGATAGGACAGGAACTGCAGCTTGGGACTGGCTCAAAGACAGAGAAGCTCTTGTGCCGGGAATTGTTTCCTTGTGACTGGCTTGGAAATGTCAAACTGTTGAAAACAACACATAAATTTGAGTTCCTCTGAAATATTTTTCTCAAAACAGAGTAAAACATGTAGCAGAATGTTCTATTCCCATGAGAAGATCAGGGGAAAATCATTGGAAGTGAATTATTTTGCCTGATTTAATCAAACTGTTAAGGAAGTGAAAGAAAAGCTGAAAACTCTCTGCACTCATTTTCTCTCTCAAGGTTACACTGCTCTGCTGCCAAGATGATCTGTCTTTATCTATATTGGATTTAGTTTGACACTTTGCAGCCTATCTTTTATGTGGATACCACTCTTTAATTTTTGGTTTACTATTTTTTCCTCTTTTTATCTACTTCAGATGCAGGTCATATTTGTGACTTCCCCCCCCCCCCCGGGTTAAAATTCCAGGATAGCAGCCCTGGAGTGCTGGTCCAAAGGCAGCTGAGAAGCTGAGTCTGTCCACTGCTGTTCTGTTCACAACATCCATGTCATGACTGTCCAGCTGTGGACACTACTAGGATGATTTATTTGTGACAAAAATTGCAATTTGCATCCTTCCTAAAGTAGCTGCTGCCTTTAATGAAGTGAAGTGGTTCCTAGCATAAAGATAATATATCTCCACATCTCTTCACCTCCAGGTTATCTGCAGCTGGATTTCCCTGCAGCCATGATGCTCCCAAGGAAACGCTGCCCTCCCATGTTGCAAAAGGGATGAGTTTGCTGATGTGTAGCCAAACACGGCTGTTGTGCTCAGCCAGGTACTTTTATTTATTTATTTTCAGCTGTTTAAAGCACAGACTGGGTGCAAAGTGCCCAGATTTTGCTCCAAGGTGGCAAGCCCTGTCACGGCTCTCAGGATGTGTCAGCCACCCTGTTCCCACACCAGAGCAGTGGAGATCTTTGCCAGGGTGAACAGAGCTTTGAGGGGAGCATTTGCCAACATCAGCATCTTCTGCCAGTAAAAATCACCTCACATGGGACTGTGGTAGGCACAGAAAAGGGTCAGTTGGAGCAACCTGCCTTTGTTCTGAAGGAGTCCTGAAATGCATGTGTGCGAGTGGCAGAGCTTCATTCTTTAAAAGGGCAATTAAGCCTTTGTGACTTTTTTCCTTGCTTGTGTTGGGCTGGCAGAAGGAGAGAAAACAATGGTATGAGCTTTCTTCTGGTGTAGCCTCAATGTAGATGAGTGAAATCAAAATTGCCCCCAGATCCAACTTGCTTTTGGTTACTGTTGGCTATTGCAAGGTTACTCTGATGAGACTGAAATGTTATCTCTCTCACAGGAGCTGTGGAACAGAATACACACAGCAACAGCTTTCTGAAGCATTTCTTCTACTCTTCCCCCCTAAAAGTGGTTCTAAATATGTGACAGTGGCCTTGTGACAGAGCCAGTAGAGTGGCTCTGAATGTGATACGGGGCCCTCTGAAAGCAGGCAGGGATCCCAGGGCTTGTTTTGTTGGCTTTCTGTGAACAGGATCATGTTGTACGTGTGTGGTACGCACAACATACAGGCAAAGAGAATCATGGAATGGCCTGGGTGGAAAGGGATCTTTAAAGATCATCTCTACCCCTGCCATGGACTGGAAGGATCAGACAAGCACCTAGTTCTTAGTTTCTTTCAAACAGGGGTAGAGATTACTGGTTACACACCCTACCTCCACATGCGGTGTTCTGTAGCCAAGAGATAACTTTCAAGAGGATAAATTTCTACAGCTCCCTAGAGTCTTGACATTCATCTCTTTTCTCCCTGCCCACCCCCCTCCACCCATGCCCCCATTATTTCTCACTTCTTTTTCTGCCTCAAGACCTAAGATGGAGAGGATTTGGTTTCATTTCCAGACCCATTTGACACATGCATTTTGTCTTGTATGATAACACAACCTCCCA